>NW_027466136.1:1082500-1112500 GCF_046127955.1 Nelusetta ayraudi
GTTTGTTTTTAAATCAGTTTAACTTGCCTGAGTTGCTCAACTGAAGATGTTTAATTTTACCTGTAGCCTGTTTTGCTCACGAGGTGTAATAGATTGTGGAATCTTAGTAGACCTTAGTAGACGCACGCTGCTGAGAGTGTCAGCAATCAGCTCTGATGACCGTGGTGCTTGTAAATAAGGCAAATGCGCCATCTAGTGGGATGCAGCATGTTTATTCGTGTTGGAGCAATGACAAGTACTACTAACAAAACAAAAGATGCACAGGGTAAAAAAAATAATCATAAACTCAAGCCCAACAAAGATGGGCATAACTGTAACATTACATATTAATGATTACTAGTACTACCAAAATTTCTCTATTTTACTTTTCAACACCAACTTGAACTATTCATCCCCTTTTTTCAGCAGCCATTAAGACAAAAGGATGACACTTATGCATTGCATCAAACTGTGATGCACAAAATCAATTAAATGAAATCAAAACAATAAATAAAGTGTGCATTAAACAGGGGGTAGTGCAATACAGTACAGGACTCAACTGATATAGTGCAGTTAGGCAGTATAGCCTATAACAGCTGTTCAGCATCCATAGTAATCCACAGTCAGTGCCATAATCATCCAGTCAGTGTCATATTCATCCATAGTCAGTATAATATATATGATATCGCGCAGACCCTCGTCCTCCACCACATTAATTGGCCTGCAAGCCGTAGCCACACCCATTTAGCCCCCGCTGTTGAAAGTTGGCGTGTGGTGGACGCGGCCAGTGGTCTCCGTGCCACACCATCCAACGTGGTTTGCTTTACCTCAGAAGGGGGCGGAGGGCTCTCCGTGTCAGCTGTATGCTTCGCAGACAAGTGAAACGTAAGACTGCTCGTACTCCGGTGGAAACTAAATACAGCTTTACAGTAAATGCATATCACTTTTGTCCTGTCAAGACTGCCATCTGGCAGGGTTTTGAAGTGGAACTTTCCATTTACAATTGACGCCTTATCCATGTTAGTCCTTCCTAGTGCTCATCTACGCTCAGTGTCTTTTTCTTTTTTTTGTTGTGCTTACAAGCCGGCTGCAAGCGTGTGACTGTGTGCTGTGAGTCAATTCATTTCCCGTTTCCACAATCTACGGAGCGGCCAAAGGTTCAAAAAGCACCGTGTGCGTTAATCGCGCGATAAAAAAATTGTCGGCGATAAAGCGGCGTTGACACCTTTACTTTTTATATGAAGAAACGGATCAAATTTTTCCAACCAATTGTTCACCACTTCTTTGAACTTGTGGATGAATGCTGTGCATCCCACATGGAACGCCAACCTTCCTCTGATATTTCCATGCTTAGTTCTTTCTGCCATTTGGCTTTGATGTATCCTGCGTTTGTTGCTGTTCTGTTTCTGAAGGCCCTGATAGATTTTAGAAATGATTTTTCTCTTCATCTTTTTACAGGCTTCGATCAGAATATCTATCACTATATTGAATTTAGGAGTATCGGGGTTAATTCTTCTCCAAATGTTTTATACCACTCACTAGGAAACCCATCACCCATCATTTTTGACATCATTAGCTGCACACCATTTATCAAAGAGGTTGCTTTTCTCCCATGCAAACTCGACAAAGGTTTGACCACTAGATTTTCTATGGCTCCTAAATTTTTGCCGGTAGGGCTCAGGAACAAGCTCATAAGCAGGAAAAATTGCTTCCTTTACAACATCATATTGCAGGCTGTCTTCTAAGAAAAGAGCAGACACCAACTCCTGTGCTTTTCCCACCCGCTTGTAGTAGTTTCACAGCATCGACATGTTTATTTGTTTGTATCCGAGTGTTATGTAAATCTATTGATTTGGGTTTACATTGTTGTCAGTTCCTTTTGTCTGCTGTGTGTCCGTTTGGGCACTAGATGGCGCAGTAGATCCTATGTTCCCTTTTTTTTCCTTGTTCCAGGTGCGGAAAGGTGATTGGCTGGTGCCAATATTTAAGGAGGAGGACTTCAACACCTCGGTCTCTTTGTCCTTCTCCCAGCTCCCAACCAGAGGCCATGTGCCGCAGCAGCAGCATTCTGTGTTCAGCCATCAATTCTGTTTTGTAATCTATTTCAGTTCCCTTTGTGTCCACGTAGCCCGTAGGGGAGGGAAACCATTTGTGTTGTGACCCTTTTCTCCTGTGTTTTAGTTAAGGAGGTTAGTTTGACTGTCATTTATTTGATTGTTTTCTTCATAGGTAAGATCCATAAGAGAGCCATTTAGTTTGTTGTTTTGGCCATGCCCTCCCTGACGCCAGTGCAATGATGGTGACGTTTAATAAAAACCATCCTGTGGACGAAGCACCTTTGTCTAATTTGAGAGCTGGGAGAAGGGGGGGAGCCTTTATGTTGTGTCCTGGTTCCCCCTAGGCCGGGGCATAACACCGAGAGCTAATGGTTCATGATTCAAAAACCTTCATTTTCGTCTTCGTGCCTCTTCCTGTTTTGAGTACTGTCGCTATGTGACGGACAATAAAGTTTCTTTGAATCTGCAATATATGCAACGCTACAGTACCTCGCGGGGGGAACTTTGGCAAAAAATTTCAACACCACAAATTTAATCAGGCACTTGGAAAAGATACACACGGAGGAGCATGTCGAGTTCAAGAAACGCAGCGCGGAGAAAGAAAAAGAAAAGCAAACTCTGAAACGGATGCTAAAGCAAACAACTTTAGACGGTGCAAGGGGTGTACAGAAACAAGTATTTATTGCCCCTAACGTGATCGGATTGGTGATCGGTGATCGGTTTATTTAAACTCACTGATCGGTGATCGGCACAAAAATCGTGATCGTGTAAAGCCTAGTGTTTTCCTTTCTATGTTTATTGGCATAAAATCACATCTTTCTTATTTTAATCAGGTGGAGGCGACGCCACAGATGACCAGAGCTGTGCCCGTGGTTCCTGTGGCTCCCGTGGTTGCCTTCTGTTGCCTCTGACTGCTCCGCTCGTTCTACGCCTCGCACATGTGATTTGTGATCCATCATCAGTTAGTACTAGTGAAGATGCAGTGGCAGATTATGGCACTGGTATTAGGTTAGCCAAGGTTCTGCATGGTTCTTTTCATCAAGGCGAAACCGGTCACGGTTTAAAATTCCAGCACCAGCTGGCAACAGTGAGTCACTTCAGAAGAGCAAAACTCCTCACTTTGACATGGATAATTCTGACGTAGAGTTTGTCAGTGCTGTGACCAATGAAGAGTGTAACTTCTCTCCCCTTGATGTTGATGTTTGTTTAGACCTTTGCAAAAACTTGAAGATTCATTTGGACCGTGCGAGTTTTCCAATTTCTGATTGCAATGGCCCATTAGGTTCGCCGTGTACAAATGAGAATGTAGAGGCTGATGGAAACTGCTTCTTCAGAGCCATCAGTCAAGCTGTGACTGGTTTATAGACACAGAAGTGGAAATTCAGGTTGCAGCAGATTGTTTACGATTAGATGTGTACACTTTTATCGATGGTCATGGGTTGAAGTGCAGCTCTTGCAAGAAACAATTCTCACATTGTATATATTTATGGATATATTTGTTTTATATGGAAGCAGTTACATAATCCAAATTAAAATAAGAATATAATAACAGAAATGCTTTTTCATTTTGAGAACGAAGCTGCATTATTTGACTCATAATTAAAATGGTTAATAAGTCATTCAATCTGCATTTTCATTTTCTTCTTCAAGACTGCTCATTCTTGTACTTAATTCAAATGAAGGAAAACACATTTGAGATTTAATTTTCAAAACATGCACCAGCAAAGAGTTACCAAAATTCAATATGAAATGTAAAATTCAAAAATGAAAAAGCAATAGCAGAATGCTTTTTCATTTTAAGAACAAAGCTGCATTATTTGACTCATAATTAAAATCATTAATAAATATTCCTATATGCATTTTCATTTTCTTATTCGTGTCGCACCTTTTATGACACAATCAAAAAGAAAACTGAGAGCATTGCTTTTTAATTTTCGTGGTCCTGCCCTGCACAAGAGTTACCACAACTCGAAAACGAAATCGCAATCTCAAAGTAAGCGCGCGGCGCAGGAAAGTGACGTCAGCAGCTCTCCACCTCCGCTGTGGGTATGGCGGTATGACGCCAAGTGTCATTTGCCTCCTGTTATGTGTAAATTCTAATGTTTGTGAATTTAATAGATGTATATATATACTGTATATTTAAAAAAACAAACAAACAAAAAATAAAGGTATAGTGGTATGACACCACTTTGCCATCGTTACTTTTCACGTCATTGAAGTTGCCGGTAAACGAGATTTAAATCGCCGAAAAACGTGGACCACTGACGGATCTCGTTGGTTGGACAGATTTGAACATGGCGCACATTGACACAATTGTTCAAACCCTGCTGGATTTAGCTTCCCAGGTGGAGTTGAATAGTGTATCTGAATCTGATGCTCGGGACCGAGTTGAGCAGGTATTCTGCCGTCCCAGATACGGACGCAAACAAGGTTGCCCTAGCCAACCTGTTGTCAGTTATGGAACACCTTGATGCACCAGCACAACATCAAAGCTAAAGCTATTTGTTACATGGGTGGAGTAACAGCTGTTCGGCGTCGGCCACCAGTCCATCCGTCGAAGGATGCGAAGCAACAGATCAATCCGTCGACTGGTGGCAGATGCTGGTGCGAGATCTGTCAGTGGTCCACGTTTTTCGGCGATTTCAACTTCAATGACGTGAAAGAAGGAATGACGGCAAAGTGGTGTCATACCGCCATACCTTTTTTTTCTTTTCTTTTCTTTTTAAATAAAAAAAATAATAATATATATATATATATCTTTCTTAAATTCACAAACATTAGAATTTACACGTAACAGGAGGCAAATGACACTTGGTGTCATACCGCCATACCCACAGCGGAGGTGCTGACGTCACTTTCCTGCGCCGCGCGCTTACTTTGAGATTGCGATTTCGTTTTCGAGTTGTGGTAACTCTTGTGCAGGGCAGGACCACGAAAATTAAAAAGCAATGCCCTCAGTTTTCTGTTTGATTGTGTCATAAAAGGTGCAACACGAATAAGAAAATGAAAATGCATATAGGAATATTTATTAATGATTTTAATTATGAGTCAAATAATGCAGCTTTGTTCTTAAAATGAAAAAGCATTCTGCTATTGCTTTTTCATTTTTGAATTTTGAATTTTGGTAACTCTTTGCTGGTGCATGTTTTGAAAATTAAATCTCAAATGTGTTTTCCTTCATTTGAATTAAGTACAAGAATGAAGAATGAGCAGTCTTGAAGAAGAAAATGAAAATGCAGATTGAATGACTTATTAACCATTTTAATTATGAGTCAAATAATGCAGCTTCGTTCTTAAAATTTAAAAGCATTTCTGCTATTGCATTTTTGTTTGGATTATGGTAACTATCTGCTTCCATAGTTACACCTGTGTTACAGACTAGTAAATGCTTCAGCAGAGTTTTATGAGTTTTTTTTTTTTTGTTGTTGTTGAAAGTGAAAATGTTGTTTTGAAAATGACTGCTTACAGGTCCATCTGTTTACTCTAACCAAGCATTCAGAACGAGTTGTCCAACACCGGTTTAATTTTTCAGGAATTGTTGACTTTAAAGAATCACGTTAATGTTCATTAATTCATGGAAGTGAAGAATAATTAAAGTAAATCTTAAAGTAACCTTGTGCTTCTGTGTTTCTCAATGTTTCAACAACTTTGTTCTGAACATAGTTAAGTTCTTTCACATGGCTACTTTTATTTAACAGCTCTTTGCACACACGACCTTCAGGTCAAAAAGTAAATTCAGTAAATAGCATCACCATAAGGATTGCGTAATAACAGAAACAAAGGAGTGCAGTAAATAACCGATATCCCTGTGTATTTTTAAAAGGAACACTAGAGATTTAACAAGACACAAAATAACAGGAGGTTCACAACAATTTAGTGTCCATTCTCTGGATAGGGTCAGGGGGAGGCGCACTGCAGTGGAATAAGTGTCCATCCTGTGGAGAGGGTCGGGTGGTTTAGAGAGATGCAGTGATGGCCTCTCTTAGGTGAAAATACAAGTTCACAGCCTGATACGGATCTGTTGGTGGAGCAAGATGGGACTCAGCCATAAAGATGATACAGAGTTCATAAATATCTGGATTACATGGTACAGCCAGCCGAAAGACACATTCATTTTTGCACAGTTGAATGTGTTCATCTTCAACAGGGGAGAGAAAATCTGTTGTTCGCTAAAGTTCAGGAACAGCATGCGTCACATTAGGCCGACCGCTGGGGACGTTCAGGTTTCTTGATGGCCTGATGTTGTGTGCATTCCACACCTGTGCAGTGTCATCCAACTCATCCTGTTGAAAATGTATACATTTAGGAAGAGCTGTGCCAGCAGAACATAAATAAAACACTAAATTACAGCATTCACACATGAGCAACCCCACCCTCTCCCTCCCTCCCTGTCTCTGTTCATCCCTCCCCTCCCCCCCCTCTTTCTCCCCATCTCTTATCCTCTCTGTTTCTACCCTTCTGTTCCATCTCTCTCCCCTTCCATCTCTGTTCCTTTCCCTTTTCTACCCCTTCTCTTTAGCATTCTTTTTCCTTTCCTCCCGTCTCTGTCTGTCTGTCTTCCCAACACCCCCTTTCCCGTTTCTGTCCTCCCTCCCCTCTCTCTCACTCACATACACATGCGCACAAAATGAAAATAAAACATTATTCATGAACTCACCTGTATGGAGGCCCATACAACAAAACTGCAGGAGACTTTTGTCCAGAAACTCGCCATCAAAATGCCTGTTGTCTCTGAGGTCTGATAACAAGGCTAACCAGAACTCCATGCGCTGGCCACGCAGGAAACCCCACCAATATTCAATTATTTGATTGGCGGTGCTGGCCCCCTCCAAGTAACTATCGAGGGTGTCGTCTGGTTGAACAGGGACGAGGAAACGCTGGAAGCCTCTAAAATGGCCATTTTCGGTTCCAAGGTCGCCTCGAACAACTCTAGGGCACCCCCCAAAACGCTGTACCGCTTCTATGTAGCACCCTCCAATTACTTTTGGGTCACTACTTGTTGTGTAAGCATTGAGCCAGATTATTTTTCTTGAAAAGCCATCGATACATCCATTCACACAAATACCATATGGCTTCAGTTCATCATATGAGTCCAGGTGCCAGATGAAGTTGAGAAGTTTGAGAAGTAATTCCTCCGTTTGAGACGCCCCGCTTGCCTTAATGACACTCCTCTTGGATCCAGCTCCTTCAAAACCTTCCTTTTCTCACACGCAGTCCATTCTCTCTGCATTTAGCATACATCCACCTGTACCCGTGAAGCTGCCCAGGGTAATGTAGCTGGTTGCTAATGGATTCAAACAGGATCGCCAGGTCGGAATAGGCTTTGCGTGGCACGAGTCCCCTTGGAATGTACAGCTGCATCCCACTCTAGATTCATCAAACCCGACAAAGAAAACAAATCCTGAGTCACTAAATATTAAGAAGATGATTAAAAGGATTGGTATGTTTGATGTATGGAGGGATTTTCATCCATCCACTAAACAATTGACTTTTTACTCTCACCCTCATTCAGTTTACTTGAGGATCGATTATTTCTTTATGTTCTGAACAGACAGACACAGGGTTTTAGATTGTAGAATTGGTGTTAGCGACATATCAGATCACTCAGGTGTATATGTGAAAATAAATATAGGTGTCCCACACAAAAACACTATTTGGAGACTCAACACCTCCCTATTAAATGACACCCGATTTGAAGATTACATTAGGAAAGAAATGAAGGAATATACAGACCTTAACGGTAGCACAGTGACGTCACAGAGTATTTTATGGGATGCTGGAAAAGCAGTATTGCGTTGCGTGGGAAGATTATAAGTTGGGCATCACAAAGGAAAAAAGAAAAACTTAAACACCTTAACGACTTGACAAGTAAATTCGACTCACTGGAACAGAAGCATGTAGAGACTAACGACCCCACCTTATTGGAACAAATAACCGTAGTAAAATCAGAACTAAATAAGAAACTGAAGGACCAGGAGGAACTTACACTTAAGTATATCAAACAAACCCACGATGAAAATGGACCCCGTGCTAAAGAACTCTTAGCCTGGAGACTTAAAAAACAACAGTCTGGAAGATCCATATATAAAGTAAAGGACCCGGTCACCAACCAGATGTGTTATAAGCCAGAAGCATTACAGTCTTTTGAATCATACTTCAGGAATTTATACACTCAACCCGAATTAGCAAAAGCAGTAACAGTCAATCAATTTTTTTGAAATCCCTAGACCTGCCATCTGTTGTCACAGAACAAAATAAGTGCTTAACTACAGAGATTACAAATGCAGAGGTCGACAAGGCAATTTCTAAACTGAAAACAAGCAAAGCAGCCGGGGGAGATGGACTACCAGCAGAATGGTATAAGACTTTTAGGGACTCTGTGACCCCACTGCTATTTATTAAATTGTTTTAACTATGTCTGAAAAGGTGGCGAGACCCCACCATCTTGGAAACAGGCCATATTATCTGTAATACTGAAACCAGGGAAAGATAGGACAGATTGCAGCTCATACAGACCTATCTCAGTTTTAAACACTGATTATAAAATTTTCACTTCAATTATTGTCAACACACTAGAAAATATTATCCCTAACCTAATTGACACGGACCAGACAGGTTTTGTTAAAACTAGACAAACACAAGACAATGTTAGGCGAGCTATACATCTGTTACATATAATGAGCAAAGGAAACACAATGTCCTTAGCAATTAGCTTTGACACAGAAAAAGCTTTTGACTCTGTTCTATGGGAATTTTTATACCTGGTCCTGCAACGTTTTGGCTTTAACAATACAGTTATAAAATGTTTAAAATTCACCTGTGGCCCGGATCAGAATAAATGGCAGTCTTTCAGGTACAATCCGTTTGGAGAGGGGTTGCTGACAGGGCTGCCCACTGAGCCCCATCTTGTTTGCTCTATTTATAGAGCTACTTGTTCAAAAGATTAGGGAAGACCCAGAAATCACGGGAATACTATTCAAGGGGAAAGAATATAAGACATGTTTATATGCAGATGACATCCTGGTGACTTTATCCGACCCGGATACTTGATTTTTACAACCGAATAGATACTTAAAAAATGGTTATTTTACCACAATTGTTATTTCTACTCCAATCGCTGCCTGTAGAAATACCCAATAAGAAATTCAGTGAATGGAATCGGATCATTTCTAGATTCATATGGCAGAACAAGAAACCAAGGGTATGCTACAAAACATTACACTTAACAGGGAGGGATGTCACTCCCATGCTCGGAGGACGACTATAAAGCAGCACAACTGCAGTATATAGTCTACTGGTGCAGGGCGGGTTACGATGCAAAATGGAAGGAGCTAGAATTTGACCAACTAGATATCCCACTTCAATCTCTGCTGGGTGACAAAGCTTTCAAGACTATATACTCTAATAATCTATGTGATGTTATAAAAACTCCCCTAAATATTTGGTACAAAGAGATGAGCAAAGCACACCTGGAAAAAAAATCTCGGTTATTAAGATGGGTCGAACATGATAGAGTATTCTTGTGTTATTCTTTACCTTGGTTTATATTGTATGATCACTAGTAGCATGTGTAAACTGTTAGAATCCTAGGCTAACATATACGCATCGTATTTCACTTTGTTTTATGGCCTGCCACTGATGTGCTCATCCTCTCCCTGTACAGGATATGAGCTGTGAAATCGGTCAACTATCGTATAGTCGTTGGTTTGTCTCTCTCTGTTCTCCTCCCTGTTCTTTCCTTATCTTATCCCCTCCCAGTCCTGTGTATAAGAGACCTTCTTCCTCCTTCCCACCTCGCACTCGCACTCCCATTTTACTGTGTTTTGTGCCTCGGAGCTCCGATCCCTTTTTTTATTGTTTGTTCATTAAATTACTTATTATCCCAGTATTCCTCTTCGCTCTTTTCCACAACAATTTGGCGTCACGAACAGGATTGCTGGAGACCCGTCAGTGGAACTCTGGGACGTTGAGGGCCCGGGACCAGGAACGGAGGAAACTCCTCGTTCCCCCTCTACCTCGAACCAAGCATTCAGAGATGAGAGGATCGGCGTCTAAGAGTGGATCTGATCGGCTTCACGTCTATCCAAGTGAACCTGGAAGGGAAGTGCTGATTCAGAGATCGGGTGAGAAGTAATTGTTCTTGTCTCAGACATATCAGTGACCAGTGGGTTGTTTTCCTTGTCGTCTACGAACGAACGGTCCCGGGGCAGGACGGAGCGCATACGTTAACCGTGCCTGTCAGGTCGGTGTTGATTCTGAATCAACACTGAAATTCCCGCTCCGCAAGTGAGCCGGAAGCTTCTGGTAGGTAAACTACCAGAGGGGTGAGTTTTTTCTCCACCTTTTTGCTCCAGAGTAAGAAAAAGGGGTGCACGGGGACGCCTGTGTATTTTCTGACTTGGAATTTTGTGAAAACTTAGTGAAAAGTCAGAGTAATAAGTCTAGCTAGACAGTGCTGGGGAAGAACCAGAGCAAAGTGGCTGCTGCTGTTCCCCAGGGGGGACCAATTGTGGACGACATGCGGAAAAAATACGGTCCAGATTGTCTTGATATGTTGGATGTTTGGGTTGAAAAGTGTGGTTTCCCAGAGGGGGGATCACTGAGTTTGGAGGAATTGAGAAACCTCCGGGATAAATTGAAGATAGCAGAGGGAAAGGTTACAAAAAAGAAAAAAACAAACAAATATGCAATTCAGATCATCAAAGATCATGAAGGGTGTTTTTCATTTTGGAAAACTGAAGCAGAAGTCAGGGACAGGAAACAAGTAAAAAAAACAAAAACAAACGTGTGAACAGCGCTGGGCGCTGGAGCACAGGGGTGACAGAGATAGCGGCAGAGGGTGCACACACTCACACACACTCCCCAGAGGAGGGAGAAAAGGAGCCGCTCACACACGAGCATTCAAATGCACCAAATCGTCTGTATCCTTCTCTTACAGGCCCGAGGGACCCTCTCCTGGACATGCCTGTCTTCCCTCCTCCCGCCTGCCCTCATCCAACGCTACCACCGTACAACCCTGCGCACTCCAGCACCGACGCCGCAGCGTCGCCACGTTCATCAGGACTGCCGTCAACCAAACGGCCAGCCTCATCACTGCTTTCAGACAAGGGCTGCTCCCCCAGATCGCCAAAGCAGTTAACAGAAGCTGCTGGGTGGGGATTGAAGATGCCCGGCTGACAGAGGTCCGACGTCATGCAGTGCACGCTGAGAGGCTTCTGCAGGAGGCCAGCGATGCAGAGGACAAGAAGATAAAGCGTGCCTCCCTCACCATGATGAAGCACCTCAGTGACACGGCGAGACGGACCCCCGGCCTACAGCGTCTTTGCAGGGAAGTGATGCACACACACACATGCAACACGCTTCTTGCAATGAAGAAATGCTTGCTGTCCCCTCTAACTTCCCTTTCCCCTGCAGACACGTACACTGATTCATATTCTGATGTTGATTATTCGGAAACGTATAGTGATTTACATGTTGATAATGATTTTTCTTCTGACAATGATTTAGGTTCGACTGATTGCTCTCAGCCTGACGGTGAGACATGCATTGACACTGACACAGAGTTCGAGGTTGATTTACGTGACCAAATTTTGAGCACCATTGACAGGTTTAGAGCGTCGTCACGTGCCGCCTCCTCCCACATACACGTTGTATAAAGAAGCTGCTTTTGAGAAACTGCCGCGGGTCACTTTTAGAATCATGGGTAAAAATATCACGTTCCTAGCCGATAGCGGAGCAACATTGTCGCTCCTTCGTGCAGAAGAACTTCCCCAGTGTAAAAAAAAAAGTGGGAGATATGTTTATTCTGTCGGGGCAGCTGGAACGAAGAAGAGAGAGCCTCTCACCACTCCACTTACTTGTATTGACTACGGCGACGAGACATGCACATCACAAAACCAAATTAAACACAGCTTTGTATTGTCAGAAGTGTGTCCGATGAATTTGTTGGGAAGAGATTTGCTTCTAGCCATGGGCATGAATCTCATCTCCACCCCCGACGGGTTGATTGTTGCCAGGTCGTTATCTTCCTCGACCTTGGCTCAAATTGCTAAGCCTCTCTTGCATGTCTATCAGTGGTTGCTTCCCCTCGAGGCCCCAGAAGAATTGATAGTGGCGGCTAACGATAAGGTGCCGGGTGATGCTCACTTCATGAAAGCTCCTAATTTGCACTGCACAGCCAGTGCAACTCGTGAAAGAAAGAGTGTGTTTGAGAGTCAGTTTTTTTTTTCCCAAGCGTGAATGATGGCCTCTTTGTTTCTACGTTGTTTTGGGGCCCCCAACGATGCGTTGCCTCTGTTTCACTCACACCAGAGCAGAGTGCATTTCTTTTTTTTCTGTCCGTGGGTCTACCCCACACATTTCACTTTCCAAGAGTCCAGGCGATGAGTGGAAGGACCTAGGTCCGTTTTTGATGAAATGCCTGTCGACCAAAGACTGGCACCGAAAGGAGCGGGGACATTTTTACTCCCCCACCCTGAATGTGCATAAGACTGATTTTCCACTGGAAACACAGGCTCTTCGCTGTCTGCACCTGACAGAGACACGTGACAGCGAGCGCCACAACACGAGTTTTGCATGTTTCACTGACACATCGCAGCTGCCCGAGGAACTGAGTGAGGTTCCCTCCTCACTGTGGGCTGCTCACAAATACAATGTGGGACTGATCAAAGGTGCCGAACGGGTGAAGATCACACCCAAAAGTGATATTCGGCCCAACCAGCCGCAATATCCTCTGAAGCCAGAAGCTGTTGAAGGGATCACTCCTGTTTTTGATTCTCTTCTCGAAGCAGGTGTCATTGTCCCATGCCCCGACTCGCCAGTGCGCACGCCCATGTTCCCTGTAAAAAAGGCCAGAGTTCCTCCTCAACGTGATGACTGGAAGTTTGTTCAACATTTGAGAGCAGTTAACGCTGCTGTCCACGCCAGGGCACCGAACGTGCCCAACCCACACACAACTGCCTTGCAGAGCTAGACACAATTTTCTCCCCCCGACCTGACCTGATCTGACGAACCCCTTGCTAATGCTGATTTTGTTTTCTACGCAGATGGTTCAGCATTCCGGGACGACAAAGGCGCCAACAGAGTTGGTTACGCAGTTGTCTCCGACTCGGAGGTCATCTGCTCTGACTCCCTTCCATGTCACCTCTCAGCACAAGGGGCAGAGCTGGTTGCGCTAACTGAAGCGTGTAGATTTGCAGAGGGCAAGTCTGTCACAATCTACACAGACTCCCGTTATGCGTTTGGTGTCGTTCATGACTTTGGGGCACTGTGGAAATGCAGGGACTTCCTCAAGTCAGACGGGAAGCCGGTGTTAAATCATGTGCTTATTGCTGACCTCTTGCGAGCCATACTTTTGCCCTCCCAAATAGCAGTGTGTAAATGTTCTGCTCACACTAACCTTCGTGACCCTGTTTCCCAGGGCAACGCCAGAGCTGACGCGGCAGCAAAGTCCGCTGCGAGGCAGCCTGCACCCTCGTCAGCCCCGATGATGACAGCCTCATTTGAGGAGGCTGATGCATCACTGGCTGAAATGCAGTCCCTCGCCACAGCGAAGGAGAAGGCCGCTTGGCGCTCCGCCGGCGCATGCTGGGACCACGTTACTGACATTTGGGTGGGACCAAACGGTAACCCGTGTCTGCCAAAACATTTATTTCCACATTTCGCTAAATTGACGCACGGTTTAGACCATGTGTCAAAAGGGGGGATGTTGGAATTAATTGATCAATTTTGGTTCACTGGAGGGTTTTCAGTCGTAGCACAGAAGCATTGTGAAGCGTGTTTAATCTGCCAGTGGAGTTGTTACAACACCTCAGTTATTGCTTTTGCCACTTCGATCTCCAGCTGTGTATCGGGGAGCCCCTTCACATTTAGGCCATCCATGTTTAGCACAAACTCTTCTCACATTTCTTGCAGAGGAACCTCTTGTCCTGCCACTTTCCAGCGATGTCCGCTCAGAAACTTGTGAGGATGCCTTGCCTTGTCTTGCCATGTGAAAAATGATTTCCGAGTAGGGTTCCAGAGACATTTACAATGAACAATTAGCTTTTCTCCTACAACCAGTGAGCAAATCTGCAGCGCTCTGCCTGAGTCAACACGGGCCTCTAACTTGCTGATCTCGTACCTCTCTCCAAAGACGAGGGTAAAACGCACTGTTTTTTGTCTTTGTGTTTTCGTGATTTTATTTTTTGTTCTTCAAACTATAAAAATAGAATCAAGCCATTTTCAAATGTTCTTGTATTCAATATCACACCGTTAAAAGGAAAAATGTCTCATATTTCATATTTGTGTTTTTTTTCTTTGTAAAACGAAAAACAAATTAGCGTCTGTTTTTGGTTTTTCAATCCAATGACCAAAACATACTCGGACCATAATGGACTTATTGGTGGTTTTATTTATGAGTCAAATAATGCAGCCACGTTCTTAAAAAGAAAAAGCATTTCTGCTGTTGCTTTTTCATTTGGATTATGGTAACTGTCTGCTTCCACACTCCAGTGGTTCTGCACATTAGTATAAATAGAGTGATTCTCTATCATGACATCACAGGACGGCGGCACACTGACTCATTCCATGAACCTGGACACTGATGATCCAGACTTTGGACCAGATGAGCCAACAGGCCACAGTGGAAACGGGTCAGAACATGGGACTGGCTGCTGAAAGGATACAGGTAGGTGGCGCTGTCATCCCAAGTTGTGTGGTGTGGAGGATCGGGGCCAAAGTTCCAGATGCTCACAGATGTGACTGTGGATTCAGGAGGAGTGTTTGAAGGCTGGACTCCCAACAGTGATTGGCTGCTGAGGACCTCTCAATCACAATCAGGTTTTTTAGTGGCTGTGTGATTGAAAGTGAGTGAACATCATTAAATAAAGAGCTCCTGCAGGGTCCCAATTTGACAAGTACACTGCTAGTTGTGCTGCTTCGTTTTCGCCAAGGCCCTGTAGCATTCATGACTGACATTGAGGGAACGTTTCATCAAGTAAGAGTTTCCAACCAGGATGTAAACTTCTTACGCTTCCTCTGGTGGCCAGATGGGGACATTACAAAGGACCTACAAGAGCACAGGATGCTGGTCCACATCTTTGGGGCAGTGTCATCCCCAAGCCCCAATCCTCGACGACAATCAGCATGACTTCCCAGCCGAGGTTATAAACACTGTTTGTCAACATTTCTACGTGGATGATTGTCTAAAGGCCGTCAGCACGGTGGAACAAGCAATACATGTGTACCAGCAGCTAACAGACCTGTGCGGTAGAGGTGGATTTAAGCTCAATAAGTGGGTGAGCAATCATCGCTCGGTGCTGGCCGCCATTCCTGAAGAGCAGAGAGCTAAAGAGGTAAAAACACTTAACCTTGACAGAGACCAGCTCCCTATGGAGAGGGCCCTTGGAGCTCAGTGGGATGTACAGCAACAAGATACATTCACATTCAGCATCAGAACCAAGCTGGGATGGGATGAGGAAATCCCTCAAGTCATGGTACATCCCATATATAGTTTTTCAAGCGCCAAACTACAACAAAGGAACTCATCTATAACAAAACTACAACCTTGTAAGGGCAAAACCTACTTGTTTTAATTCTGATTAATAAACCAAAGCTTATTCGATTATCATGATGTTGTTTTTTTTAAACGCTCATACAAAACAAAAAAAGTGGAGGGAGAGTAGTCTTAATCGGGTTCTGGAGCATTGCTCTACCACATCTATCGCACTCATGAGCGTCACATCCACTTGTAGTGCATCATTTCCGCCAGCAAGCTTCTCCTGTTAGACCTTCTCCGAGGTGGTTGGTGGGGTGACGAGCACCCAGCACATAATATAAAACTTATATAAAACTTCGGCCCAGTTCTGCTTGTATTGCAATGGTTGTTGTTCCTGAAGTTTCATTTTTCGTCCCTTTTTATTTTTTACATCCATGTTTGTGATGGAATAGTATTGTGAATCGCTAGCTCGCATTGCATGCTGGGACACAACGTCACTCAAGGAAGTTTTGGCTTCGCTGACACGGTCCTGAAGGGAAGTGGGTTTTAGTGCACTGGAACGGGATGAATGTGTTCAATCAAGCAGTACAAACCTGATTAATTGTCTTAATACTTCACTTCGAATGGCCATATTGTTTAGGATTAGAATTAGATGACAACTTCTTCATAATATTTGCAACTATTCAATTTGACCAGCAGGTGTCAGTAGAAGACGAAATTTCATGTTGACTATTTCCTAATGGAAGTGCTCTCTTTACGTTGGATTTTTCTCATAATTATTTGAAGTGTAGGCCTGTATCTGCACACAATTTGGAATTCGTCCCAGCGCCCTGAGCTGTAAATTTGGACGGTGTAAAATGAAAATGGCCATCTGCAGCAGAATGAAAGTGAGATTGCATTGTCCAGGTAGGAGGACAGCAGTCAGTCATGTTTCACCTCCAGTCAACACGCAGTGGTTCACATGAAGGTCCAAGAGGCCTACAGACCTACACAGAGTCTGGACGTGGCAGTACAGTTGGATCATTGTCTTTGTTGTGTTGTTTGGTCATTGTGATCCAATGTAATGTGAGAGAAGGACGAGTGCAGTTATATTGGAGTGAGTTATTTAGAGTGTAATAGAAGTTATAATGCAGAGTCTGTTTTTATGAAATGTTCTATCACCTGGCATCCATCCATCCATCCATCCATCCATCCATCTTCTACTGCCGTATCCGGAGTCAGGTCTCGGGGGCAGCAGCCTCAGCAGAGACCCCCAGACTTCCCTGGACCCAGTCACCTCCTCCAGCTCCTCCAGTGGGACCCCAAGGCTTCCCAGTCCAGCCCAGAGACCTGGTCAGCACCACTCTGACTCCCTGAGTCCCTGCTGCTCAGGTGAGGCTTCAAAGATCTGGCTGCACCTGATTGGACGGTCGTGGAGGATCTCCTTGGTCTTCTTGGTCTTCTTGGTCTCCAGCTGTTTGACCTCATGCTCTCTGTTGACCTCCTCACTCAGTCCCTCAGTGATGTAGAGCTCAGTGTAGATGCTGTTGAGGAGAGTTTGACTTCCTGCTTCTTCACCTTCAGTCACACGTTCACATCTCCTCTCCAGACTGATCTTCTGCTGCTGTAGAAGCTCCTGCAGACCACCAACCTCTGGAGCTGAGAGAAGGTTGGAGAAGAAAACATCAGTGTGACAGTGTGAGCATCATTTTCTGTCCACGACTTGAAGCTGAAAGCATCCAAACTCCATTTTTCAGCTGATGTGGTGAAGCTGCTGTTGTCTGACTGTTTGCTCTAAATGTCCTCCAGTGGATCTTCTCACTGGAGGTCCTGACCACGGTTATAATAGTATAACGAAAACGAACAAAATAACGAAAACTTCAATTGAAAAAAACAATTGTCACGTTGCCAGGGGTTAGGATTTTGGTACCTGCCTCGTTGGGGTTCGAAGCGAGCAGAGCTGAGACCATAAGGGTGACGTAGCAACGTTCAGGACACTGATTGGCCAAAGGCAGTCTTTCACGAAAGACCAAAACCGCCATTTTTAAATGCCTCGCGTGTGGATTTTTACATTAACACGTATTAAAAACTGAAAAGCTTATGAAACTGTACCATGGGTGAACAAAGAACTACAGACGTTTCTGTTCTCTGTGGCCGAAGAAAAAGCACAATGCAGACAGTTGTGCAGAAAGTTTAGTGTTAGCTAAAATATCGGGCACACAGACGTACTTATTATGTATACATTTCTTTCCATTGTAACAGGTGCTACAAGATCTGCAATGCATTACCTAGAATTGGTTTTCCTTAAACTGATGTAGAGGATTACTAATTTGACTTTGATGGGCAAATTTGACAACAGAATACAATTATGAAGCACTAAAACACAGGACCACAAAACAATTAAATGCATGATGAAATAATGATATGCTTTGTTAAATGAAATAAAATGGCATTTTCAACTAAGTAATAAAATAGTCGGTGGTGCAGTGGTTAGCGCTGCCGCCTCACAGCAAGAAGGTCGTGGGTTCGATTCCGGGGCCTGGACCTGGGACCTTTCTGTGTGGAGTTTGCATGTTCTCCCTGTGTCTGCGTGGGTTCTGTCCGGGTTCTCCGGCTTCCTCCCACACTCCAAAAACATGCACGTGAGGTCAATTGAACATTCTAAATTGTCCGTAGGTGTGCATGTGAGTGTGAATGGTTGTTTGTCTCTATGTGGCCCTGCGATGAACTGGCGACTTGTCCAGGGTGTCACCCTGCCTTCGCCCTAAGACAGCTGGGATAGTCGTTTATGTAATTATTATTTTTTGCTCCATAGCTTTCATGATTCAGCATTACATGTTAAGCGTGATGAATTGCATGAAAAGAGAGAGAGCACTCGCTGATAATTTAACATGATGTGCTGTTTAATTCCATGAGGACGACAAAATATTTGCAAATTTGTGTTAGCGACACACATCGACAGGTGCAAGAGAAAGGGAGGAACTTTCAGGGAGGAACTTTCAAGATCGTTGAGTTTTTATTTTTTTTTAATTTTTTTTAGTTCTGATGAAATAAATAGACCAATCATTTCATTACTTTGTCTGCTTTCCAAAGAGAGTTGCTTCAAAGAATTATCATTTATTATTCAGTGGCACATTGCTCACTTGTTTAAGACACAAATAATAGTATATTATTATAATAATACTATAATAATAATAATCATAATAATAATAATAATAATGATCATCATCATCATCATCATTATTATTTCTAAAATTTCCAAACAACAATCGTCAGTTGTTCCGTAAAAAATACATTGATTTCCATGTTGAATTTTGTACGGTTCGTGAGCGCGCACGTCTGTCAGTGACGGTCTCCACACTGACACAACTGCGCATGCTCTATTATCCCATCAATGCGGAAGTCAAAAAGTTTTTGGGAGCCATGCGTTGGGTGAGCAACTTCATTGAAAGCAATGGGACGCCATCTTGGACTCTGGGGGCTTGCCGCACTGTCACGCAGGTTGTGACGTGGAGGGCTGGCGACGCGCAGGTATGACGTGAATGATTGACAGCTACCATTCGTTCCCGTTAGCGAGAGGATTAAAAACAAACAGACACCATAATGGCATCAAAAAGGACTTATCCCAGCGGTGCGGACAAACGGAAGGAAAAGAAAACTGATCAAGAAAAACTTGCAAAGGGGAAAGGTAAGTTATTTGTTTGTGATGTGGGCTGGAGAGGTGGAGGGGAAACGCTGTTGCCTCCCTCCCCAAGTTTGTTTATTTGTCCTGCTAGCCAGCTAGCTAGCTAGCGTCGGATAAATGTTAGCTGGCTGGCTAATATTTGTTCGTCATGAATCAGCGTTTTTGTTTGTTTTATGAAAGTTGACCATGTCCTGCCAAGTTGGCCTATCCTGCCATGGGAATGAGTGATTGACTCCACACCCGTTTATTCACATTCTAACAGGGAGGGCGGGAGGGAGGGCATGTTGTAGTTGTTGTTGTAGTCAGTCCCCTGTTATTGTTCAGTGGAAGTTGTCTCTCACATATTTGACTCTTAATGTTATTTTAGCCTTAATTTAGGATGAATTTACTAAGCTTAGTTTGTATTTTGTAGGCCCTTCATTAGAAATGTGCTACTGTTTTATAATTCAAAGAAATATTTTATGGAAATACTTTATTTGGCATGGTGTTGACTATTTTAGACTGTTGTGGCAGTGGGTCATTTATCTTAGTTTTATTACTTTAACTAGTACAGTGTGTAAAGTAATGCCAAAAACTCTTAAAAATGACAGTTTTGTAATTGGGTAAAAGCTTTAAAGGGACACTGCAACCATAATGTTTAATTTAAAAACAAATGAATTTTTAATTTTCCTATATTACTGCAACATCACTATAATAATAAAATAGGAAAATGTGCTTCTGATCTGTTTTGCTTGATGATCTAATGAGCTTTGTCTCTGCAGGAGCAATTCTAAAATATGTTGGCGCTCCAGACATTGAGCCAGAGGGATCTCCCGAACATCCTGACCAGGAAGCTCCAGGACGCTCCAGGACCAACACGTTCCTCAGAACCTCCTTCTGTCCAGGTGAATAATGTGTGTTATTCTTAGTAGCTAAGCTGATAAGTGTGGGACGAAACTAAGGCAGTTAAGCATTATTTTGATTGTTGGTTTGCTTTTTAGTGTTGCACTTGTTGGTTTGTTGGATTTTCTTATTTAAAGTAAGCATTTTTTTTTTTTTTAATGAATACTCAATCTGTTGTATTTATTGACATATAGAGGATTCTTTTCCTAGTATTATAGTGTTTGTTTGTTTTTAAATCAGTTTAACTTGCCTGAGTTGCTCAACTGAAGATGTTTAATTTTACCTGTAGCCTGTTTTGCTTACGAGGTGTAATAGATTGTGGAATCTTAGTAGACCTTAGTAGACGCACGCTGCTGAGAGTGGCAGCGATCAGCTCCGATGACCGTGGTGCTTGTAAATAAGGCAAATGCGCCATCTAGTGGGATGCAGCATGTTTATTCGTGTTGGAGCAATGCCAAGTACTACTAACAAAACAAAAGATGCACAGGGTAAAAAAAATAATCATAAACTCAAGCCCAACAAAGATAACAGATGGGCATAACTGTAACATTACATAGTAATGATTACTAGTACTACCAAAATTTCTCTATTTTACTTTTCAACTCGAACTTGAACTATTCATCCCCCTTTTTTCAGCAGCCATTAAGACAAAAGGATGACACTTATGCATTGCATCAAACTGTGATGCACAAAATCAATTAAATTAAATCAAAACAATAAATAAAGTGTGCATTAAACAGGGGGCAGTGCAATACAGTACAGGACTCAACTGATATAGTGCAGTTAGGCAGTATAGCCTATAACAGCTGTTCAGCATCCATAGTAATCCACAGTCAGTGCCATAATCATCCAGTCAGTGTCATATTCATCCATAGTCAGTATAATATATATGATATCGCGCAGACCCTCGTCCTCCACCACATTAATTGGCTGTTGAAAGTTGGCGTGTGGTGGACGCGGCCAGTGGTCTCCGTGCCACACCATCCAACGTGGTTTGCTTTACCTCAGAAGGGGGCGGAGGGCTCTCCGCGTCAGCTGTATGCTTCGCAGACAAGTGAAAGTTAGACTGCTCGTACTTAGGTGGAAACTAAATACAGCTTTACAGTAAATGCATATCACTTTTGTCCCGTCAAGACTGCCATCTGGCAGGGTTTTGAAGTGGAACTTTCCATTTACAATTGACGCCTTATCCATGTTAGTCCTTCCTAGTGCTCATCTACGCTCAGTGTCTTTTTCTTTTTTTTGTTGTGCTTACAAGCCGGCTGCAAGCGTGTGACTGTGTGCTGTGAGTCAATTCATTTCCCGTTTCCACAATCTACGGAGCGGCCAAAGGTTCAAAAAGCACTTTAATGAATTAATTGAATTAATTAACTATGTGGCAGGTGGGTTTGCCCCCACCTTCACGTCATCAATCACACCTGCGCCGGAGTGCAATCTTTGCGTCCCTCAGTGCGTTGCATCAGTTAAAAAATGTAGGTTTGTTAATGATTGGACTGTCTTTATAGCTGCCTACATCGATGAAGCCTTGCTCCACACCCTCTGTCGTGATGATTTGAGAGACCTTTTTCCTGGACCAGAACACTTTCTCAGGAGGAAACGGATTTGGGCCCTTATTAGTGTAGATGTGATTGGTTACCTACTTTGCTCTGAAAACATCGAGCATAACACTTTCTTTTTTCTTTTTTCCTAATTGGGTCTATTGTTTCTCTCCTGTTCATAATGTTTTGGATCTGGTTTCCTCTCGGCTGAGAATTCCACCGTACCAGACAAGGCTGCCCCGAATGAAGCCAGGAACTGTGTCTTCACCAGGAGGAACATCTCCAATCTGTCCTCAGACATCCACTCCTTTGGTGAAAAGCAGCCCAAAGAGGACCCCACAGCTTCCTGCTCCTCCACAATATGTTGTCTATACTAGACATGGGCAAACCCCGGCCCGCGGGCCACATCCGGCCCGCTGCGTGTCTCTGTCCGGCCCGCGTGAAGCCAGTCATAACCCCCCAACGAAACTTTGTCGGCACGTAACTTTGCCGAGTTAGTGTAGCGCGATAGCGATAGCGTGCTTCCCCCCCGTCAACGAGGTGTAGGTACAGAATTAGTCCGGGTGCAGAATCGTTCCAGGCAGAAGTGACTGCCGATACGGCAACTCCATTGGGACATACCTCTACATCGCGTTCGAACGTGATATATGGATAGATCGCGGTACGTTTATAGAGTTGCCGTATGTGACGTAATTGGCAGTCGCCTCTGTCCAGTGGGCGAATGCCAACAACGTCACATACGGCAACTCTATTAGGACAAACTACATCGGTTGATTAAGGTTATCTTTTTTTTTCTGTCAATCCCTGCCGTATTTACTGTACTTTGTATTATATTGTATACACGAAATTCTCTCTCTCTCTCTCTCTCTCTCTCTCTCTCTTCACATATATATATATATATATATATATACATATATATACGAATGTATGTATTCAACACACACTATCTATCTATCTATATATCTATCTATCTATCACTTGCGAAATAGCGTTTTGACCGTGATCTATCCATATATCACGTTCAACCGCGATGTAGAGGTATTTCCCAATGGAGTTGCCGTATCGGGCAGTCACTACGCCCAGAACGATTCTGCACCCGGACTAATTCTGTACCTACCTACAACCCCCCCTTCTGTGGCCCGCCGACTCGATGCAGGTCTGTCATGTGGCCCGTTGCTAAAAACGTTTGCCCACCCTCTATACAGACAGTGAGTTGGAGCAAGCTCGTAAGCACTACTTCCAGATGGCCCGCCCTGCCAGTGAGGGGAAATGTGTCATGTTCAAAGAGCTGAGATGCAGGCTGGTGACAAACACTGTCACCAGCATGATTTCTATCTTGAGAGCCAGTCAGCAAGGAGAGGGGGTCTGGTACCCTTCTAAGCATGAAGTCACTGCAATGTCTCAAAGACTAGTGGATTATTATCCCATGCTGAAGGATTAAGACAAAACAATGAAACATGTAAGTGATTATATTATTTTGCGCACTTAGATTTTGAAGCGTGTGGTTATTTTTGGCTGATACTTTTTTTTATCTGTGCATGTTCACTTTCCATCTTTATTTGTTCTTTCAATGAGTGAAATTTTATTTACCAAGCGAGCACTTACAAGAATCTTCACAAGAGATTCACCAGAGAGGGGCCACAAGAAGAAAAGGCATCGCACTGACTTCTCAGCAAGTGACCAAGAAGAAGATCATGATGCAGACTCAATTGGTGGATCAACAATTATTTTGTGTCACACACCAGGGCGCAGTTCTGATAATGGCCACACTTCACGTGAGTAGAAACATGTCCATTTTAATAATAATAACAATGTATGAAAGCTAGGCAATGTTATGATAGTTTTGGATATCATGATATATCACAGGCATTTTTACATTTGAATTGTCATTTGATATATTTTGACGCTCCAAACAATTTCATCCATTTGACTGATTTACTGATTTGTCTCCTCCATTTCATCAGCCAAAGATGGTCTGACAGCACAGGCCAGACATTATCAGACCCTGCAGGAGCTGTACAAGAAACCAAAACCCAACCAAGATGCTTTCTCCCAAATTCTTCACCTGCAGTTTCAAGCAAGAAGATCCTTCATTGATAGTGATGTTCTGAAAGAACAGGACAAGGCCAACTAAAGATCCTTGACACATGGATATGCATCCAGGATCTTTATCGTGTAAGTGATTAACTTGTTTTGGTTTATGATGAAAAGCAAGCATTTTTGCAGATTTTAACATTGACTTGCATTATAGGCGATGAATGAGCTGCGGCGCATTCTGGATAAGGGCAACAGAAAATTCATTGATGAACTAAAAAAAGAGATGGGAAGACTTCTGCACCAATGTGTAATTTTATGGTGTTTGGAAAAAAAATGAAGTGATGAAGCCACGCATAACGCTGGATGTAGGTGAGTCATTTTGCTGTGTCTCTAATTGACTGTGTAGCTGTTTCCTTGGACATAGGATGGTTTATGTTGCGCTGAATGAATAGATGCAGAATGGTAATACTCTTCATGCTGAAAAAATAAGATTTTTTTTGTGGTCAACACAAACCTAATAAGACTCATTTTTAGGAAGACTAACTTTGAACTCAAAGTTGATTTGTTCTATTCCAGTGGAATATTCCATCGCGCTGCTCAGGGCACTCCCCACACTCTTTCCTTCACCAAGTCCACCACCGAAGAAGCTGGGACATGCCAGTGAGGCACTGCTTCATGTCATTCAGGTGAAAGTTTGTTTGCATTTTCTCACATTCAACACTTCATAGTTCCATGCATGGATGTGGCGTTTCCTTCTTCTTTTTCTTTAGCCAACAGAAGATCCCACAATGTACTCGCAGAAGAGGTCTTTCTGCACTCCTGTGTTGCTGTTTGATGGGACCCGCTGTCTCATCTGTCTTGGAGCCACGGAAGACTTGAGTGACGGTCTGCTTCATCTGATGGGTTACTACTATGCCCTGCACCTCACATATCCAAAAGTGTGTGGCAACCCTTCTCTCTGTCATTCAGACAGAAGTGCTACAGGACACTATCCATGAGTGAGACACCACAGCCTCATCCAAAAAAGACCATGGCAGAATGGAAAGATTTTATTGGGGAGTAGAGCTGTGTACTAGGCATAGGTAGTGATAGACTCCCCTGGTAGTTGTAACTTGAGGGTGGGTGGGAGTCTGTTGGAACAAACATGTTATCAGTGGTGATAGGAACACAACACTACATGCTGTCCCCATACTGTTTTTTTTTTTTTTTTTTTGTGTAACTGAGAGAATATTGTAACAATTGTTACTTGCGTTCTAGAAATGATTGCTTGAGGTTGTTTTAAGATGCAATGCCTTAGTGACGTTTTTATTACAAGGCAGTGAAGGCACTGTCAGCAATTTAAGTGAATAAATAGTTGTTGACAATATTAATTCTGTTTGCTGAATTTTTTTTTTGTTGGGGGGAATGGGCGTAGGGGGGGTGGATGCTTTGTCTCATTTTGAGAAAAAAAAGCTAATATTGTGAACACTTAAATTAAGAAGAATTGCACTGTTAGTAGGTCTGGTTTTAAGATCTTTTCATTCAAATTAAGAAAGAAGCAAAGGTGAAAAAAGAATTGAGAAGCTAGTATCAAGTTTATTTGACTGAGTACAGTCCTTGGAATGAGTGCTTTACTGTTTATTTCAAGAGTTTTTCCATTCTTCAAATGCCTAGATATATCGTCTTATTTTAAGAAATCTTACCAAGTCTAAATATCTTACTGCATTGGCAGATAATTTGACTTGTTTCTAGCCTGTTCTTTCTAAAATTAAGTGTTTATTTCTTAGATATATTTTGCAGTGTGTGGACACCGAGGGGAGCTCTACAATTGGCTCATTCAACCGACCAACGAGCCAATCAGCAGCGGCGTCACAGGCCCTCCTCCTTCTTTGTTCTCTCTCTCACTTTGACTTCGGCACTGGACAGCCAGGTTTGTGGAGGGAAGGTTGGAACAAGGTAAGGACGGGGTACCCCATACATTCATGTACGTAGAGTCACTAAGTCTGAAACTCACCAGGTTTGTATCGCTTATCGATAACCCTAATGCCATACAAGTCTATGAGGGTCAAAGGTCAACTTTGTCCTAGGGACATGGGGCCACTTTCAGGTTCATCAGGATCCTCCTGGACACACCCACACCAAATTTGGGGCTTCTAGCCCATGAGGAACCCCGAAACCCTCACTCTAATTCCAGCCTTATCGCTAACCCTAATGCCATACAAGTCTATGAGGGTCAAAGGTCAACTTGTCCGAGAGACATGGGGCCATTTGCTTTTTCATCAGGAGCCCCCAAGAAGCGCACACGCCAAATTTGGGGCTTCTAGTTCTTGAGGAACCCCGAAACCCTAACCCTAATTTCAGCTAACCCTAGTTTCAGCCTTATCGTTAACCCTAATTCAATGCAAGTCTATGGAGGTCAAAGGTCAACTTTGTCCTAGAGACATGGGGCCACTTTCAGGTTCATCAGGATCCTCCTGGACACACCCATGCCAAATTTGGGGCTTCTAGCCCATGAGGAACCCCGAAACCCTCACTCTAATTCCAGCCTTATCGCTAAACCCTAATGCAGTGCAAGTCTATGAAGGTCAAAGCTCAACTTTGTCCGTGAAACATCAAGTGTTTTTTTCATGAATCATTCATCAATGTTAAGAGTTTGCTTTGTGGAGAATTCACAATAAAAATACATTGACACTGTCAAAGATGGACTCAAGCACTATTATTGAACTATACTGTATTTTTTGAGTGATGTGAAGCTTTTGACAAGCGCTGCGCAAAGGAGGCCCATTTGTTTTTGTTTTTTTTGAAGGGGGCCCAAAATTCCTGGCGGCGCCCCTGAGCGGGCATCTCCAGCACCAAGGCAGTGGAGCTGCCGGCCACGAGAGAAGAATTAACCAGTCCATTGAAACCATTTGTTTGGTCTAGTGAGTGGCAACAGTCCTTTGAGGATCTTAAGTGCCTTCTCAGCTGTAACCCTTTCGTGTCTGCTCCAAATTTTTCCTCATTGGCTAGAAGCCCCAAATCTAGCGTGGGCGCTTCTTGGGGGCTCCTGATGAAAAAGCAAGTGGCCCCATGTCTCTAGGACAAAGTTGAAAATTCACCCCATAGACTTGCATTGAATTAGGGTTAACAATAAGGCTGAAACTAGGGTTAGGGTTAGGGTTAGCTGAAATTAGGGTTAGGGTTTCCGGGTTCCTCAAGCACTAGAAGCCCCAAATTTGGCGTGGGTGCTTCTTGGGGGCTCCTGATGAAAAAGCAAGTGGCCCCATATCTGTAGGACAAAGTGGAAATTTCACCCCATAGACTTGTATGGCATTAGGGTTAGGGTCCAAGAGTACACATACACATTTTCTTTTGCTTTATTGATTTCAGCTCATCGTCTCCAGCTGCAAAGGTACAGAAACCTTTCTGTGTTTTGATGTCGTGTGTGAGAAAACATCACTTTTTTCTGTAAACTTGTGTTATCATTGTCCTTCATTGAAAATGACACAATCTTTCATTTCATTGTTCAGATGCCGAACACCAAGGCATTCCGTCGCTCTCTGGCCATGAAACGACGCCTGGAGCAAAAACGGGATTGGACACCTTTTCCACCTCGGAAGGACTTTGAACGTCGTGAGTACTTCCACGTTCATGATTTCATGTTCTGCCTGTGTTGTTATGTTGTATTCCAAATAAATCTTCCAAAAACATATTTAGATTTTTCTTTTTTGTCAATTTACACAGGGCGCGGTACTGGTCAGCGACCTGGGTGCGACGATGGCCCGTTTTGCTCCTGACTGACAAAACAGTGCAAGTTCGTTCTTAAGGCCCAGCAACCAGACAAGAAGGTATGGGTCGTGATTTTGTCAAGCCACGAGTTTCTTTATGTTTTTGTTCTGGTGGTGGGAGACTCACATCTCTGTCCACTTGTGGATGGTTTTGTGTTCTCGCCCCGGGCAACAACCTTGAACACGGGCTTGTAACAGACTCCGCCCAGAATTTTGCTGCACTACTGGCAACTGTGTTGGACCGCTGGCCCAAGGTTTGTTTATCTGCTGTGACAAACAAATTTGAACACATGAACGTCATCGCCACTTTGTTTTATCAATATCAAGTAATTCCATGATCCATAGTTCAATAACAAGAATATTCATGAATTTATTTTGCATTTTTATGTTTGTTTGGGTTTTTTTTTTTTATATACAACTATTTTGTAGGTGTTTGTGCTTGACTTTCCACCTCGCCTGACTGTCAAGCCAGAACTACAAACAGCGCTACGTCAAGTATATCATCGTGTTGCTGCACGCATGGGTGTGTAAAATACATATTTTTGTTGTATTTTTTTCTCTTCAGTGACACTGTCCTAACAGATATTTCTTAGAATTGTGTGATTACATAATTAATTATGTGACACTTCTTCCAGGTTTAACATTTGTGTATATGGCCGATCACCTCCCCCTTCGTCAGCTGTACATGGTGGTGTTATGATGGTGTAAGTTTTGCCTTCTTCAGCCTTACTTGCTCTTCATTTGATATGACAAATATGTGTTAACATGTTGTTTTCTGTTTAGGTGCACCTCAGGACTGATTTTGGTGGAGCGTCTGCATGCTGCATGCTCCATCAGCTCGCACCCCCTTCACCTAGGCCAGGGGTGTTGTGCCACAACCAATCATCGCCCAGGATGTCTCCCAGAGTGGTTGTGACAGGTTCTGTCCACATGCCAGTGTATGGACCTGCTCCTGAATGGACTTTGTTGGACAGGAGGTTGAGGTAACCTGTTCATCCCTCTTTTTTTTTTTTTTTTTCCCCAATCGTGTATTTGTCAAACTGTGCAACTTTTTATTTTAAAAATGAACACTTATCCTAAGTTGACTCTGTTGACTTTATAGACAGTACCAACAGCTGTTGAGACTGCATTTCACACAGACATCCCGTCCAATCCCGTGTGGTTCAGTGAGGCTGTGCTGCTGGACCACATGGAGACCGTCGTGGAGTCATCTGGCAGGGTTTCCCCAGCTGCCACACAATTATTCATACACTTATCAACTAGGGGTGGGTGAAAAAAAAAAAATCAATATTGCAATATATTGTTGTCCTTTCTGTCGCAATAAATAATCGATACACTGACTGCAAATATCAATATTTTTTTCCAAACACCACCTGTCCACCTGTCCCGGGAAAGATAAAATCTCTCCCGGGACACAATTTGTCCCGTTTTTTAGGGAAAATGACAAAACCTCATTTAATTTCCGTCTGTGGTCTAGATAGGGTTGCCAACCCTCCCGTAAAATACGCGATTGTCCCATATTTGGCAACTAAAAAGCCTGTCCCGTAATGAACTGATGGGGGACGCACTTCACTTTGTCCCGTATATTTTGGGGACGCGGTTATTTATTTATTTATTTTGTCTGCATCATTTTTTATTGATTTTCAGAATCGAGGCAGTGAAAGGATTTTTTTCCCTCTTTCATCTTCCCGTCGGTTTGTATATCCCAAGTCCCCAAGTTGAGATAAAACAAGTTGCTACTGACTTTACATTACCAGAAAGCACTGTCCTTGTTTACATGAAAGTTATTAATGTTCATGCACTTTAATATGTTTGCTTGTGCAGTGCACGTTTGTTTGTACATTATACAAAGTTTTGGAATAAATGCAAGATCACAGGCATTTTCCTTTTTATGGGTATTTTTTTCTTTTTCAGTCACATATCGTCTGCAAAATTTCGAAGATATCGAAGATATCGTGTGTCGTGATGTTGTCATTATCTTGGGCCAAATATCGTCACAGTATCGAATCGTGGGTTAGCCGTATCGCCCCAGCCCTATTATCAACACAAGATCACATATGTACAGTACATGTACAGTTTAATTAGTGTGTTACTTTTGTAAGACAGTCAAATCCACATCCTGAAGTGTTTTCTCTAACAATGGAAGTTCTTCAAAGACGGGGGTTACAACTGTATCAATCTCACCTATTGTAATTAACTAACATGATTTACATGTCGCGGGAAAGGAACCACCGAGGGCCAAAAGGTATCTCCTTGTGTTTGTTGGATTTGCATTCAGGGACTGTCTCTGCCTTTTGTTTAGAACTTTCCTTTGAAATGTTGTGAGTGTCAGTGCGAGAGGTATGAAGGTCTTGGTGATCTATTGTTGCTGTGGAAAATTACCCCTGATGACCAAAAGGTTCCCGAGTAGGAAGAGTTGATCTGATTTGAATCTTTTAAATATGCATTTTAGCAGTGTCTCTGTTCTGGGAGGATATTTAAGGGAAGGAACAAGAATCTGAAGGTCTCTTCTTTTTTCTCTCTCCTTTTCTGGGACCCACTCTCTCTCTCTCTCTCTCTCTTTTTCCTCTTTTTCACTCTCTCTCTCTCTCTCTCTCTCTCTCTTTTTTCTTCTTCTTTT
>NW_027466136.1:1717500-1987500 GCF_046127955.1 Nelusetta ayraudi
ACACAGGAGGAGCAGAAAATATTTTTTCACGCCATGACTGATGACAGACCTCTGTTGGTCTGAGAGGGAGGGGCACAGTGCGTATTCCGTTGCTTAATGTACACTGACCTGGTGTATTGTCAGTTTCATTTGAATCTTTGTTTTGCTATGTTTATTCCTTCAGGCTCATGTGTATGAATGAGTGTTCAAGTGTAAAGCTGTGTGCAGCTCTGTGCAGCTGTTGTCTTGCATGGAGACTTTCATTCAGCTCAGAAATAGGAGAAACAGAGTTCTTTCAGAGTAAGTCAGCACAGATATCACAGCTGCTCCTTCAAAAAAAAAGACAACATCTCAACTTGTTGAGATAAGGCCCAATAACCACAATAAAAAAAGAAATCCAAGTGGTTGAATGAGTTTTCTTTTCAAAATCTGTATGCGACTGTTTACTTTCATAGATGTCTTGATTCAGCTGAGGAACAAGAGAGAGAAAAAAAAATCCAACCTGTTAACTTGACTGGAATTGTTATTTTCTATTGAAATACATGAGGGAAACATCTCTCCTCTTGTTCTTCAGTACATTTTAGGTTCCCCCATAAGGAAATAGTTGAATTCTCAATTTAACATAAAAACTCATTCAGACAGTGGGATGTAATTTTTTATTGCTCTATTGTGCTTGTCTCGCTGAGTTATGCGCAGTGTGAGCAGAAAGGGTGAACTTTCGTGGAATTCTTATTTTCTACTGAAATACATGAGGGAAAATTCTCTCCTGTTGTTCCTCAGTACATTGTAGGTTCCCCCATAAGGAAATAGTTGAATTCTTTTTTTTGAATGAGCAGCAGTGATATCTGTGCTGACTTACTCTGAAATAACTCTGTTTCTCTTGTTTCTGAGCTGAATTAAAATCTCTATGCAAGAAAACAGCTGCACAGAGCTGCACACAGCTTTACACTTGAACACTCATTCATACTCATCAGCCTGGAGGAATAAACAAAGCAAAACAAAGATTCAAGTGAGACTGACAATACACCAGGAAAAAGAGGAGAGATGTTTTCCTTATGTTTTTCACCAGAGAAATACAATTCCATTCAAGTTCACCGTTTATGCTCGCAATGAGCATAAAGCACTTGTTTTCTTTCACAAATTCCTGAATTCACTAATTCAGTGCCCCCACTCCCCCCACACACACCGATTAAAGCAGATAACTTTTGAAATGTTTTTGTTGTTTTTTCTTAAATAAAATATTCCAGTTATTGATGAAAAAATTTCTATCTTGTTTCAGTGGTGTCGATTTATTTGCATGGTTGATTTGTTCTTATGCGTTTGGTGATGTGCAGTGGCAGCATTACGCCTGTGGGTGGGTACACAGACCGTGTGATGAATATCAGGTGAAGAACGATCACAGTCGACTCTCTGTTGGTCTAAGATTGAGGGGCACTGTGCGTATTCCGTTGCTTGATGAACACTGACCTGGTGTATTGTCAGTCTCATTTGAATCTTTGTTTTGCTATGTTTATTCCTCCAGGCTCATGTGTATGAATGAGTGTTCAAATGTAAAGCTGTGTGCAGCTCTGTGCAGCTGGTTTCTTGCATGGAGACTTTCATTCAGATCAGAAACAGGAGACACAAAGTTTTTTTAGAGTAAGTCAGCACAGATATCACTGCTGCTCCTTCAAAAAAAAAGATAACATCTCAACTTGTTGAGATAAGGCCCATAACCACAATAAAAAAAGAAATCCAAGTGGTTGAATGAGTTTTCTTTTCAAAATTTGTGTGCGACTGTTTACTTTAATAGATGTCTTGATTCAGCTGAGGAACAAGAGAGAAAAAAAAATCCAACCTGTTATTCCACACAGAATACAATTTGCTCAATAAAAAATGCTGCTGCTTGAAGAAAACAGACATCAAAGTGATGGAATGCGTGTTCAAACATTTTCAAAAACTTTGAAGTCTGAAGTTGTTTGTAAACAGACTTTTAGGTCTGATGATCAAAGCCGTTCAAACGCTTTGAAGTCTGAAGTTGTTTGTAATCAGACTTGTAATTCTGATTACAAACCAATTAAAGTGCTTCAGCAGCTGCTGGCGTTGCTGATGCTGCTTCTGCTGCTTGAATAACACTCAATTTACTGGTGAACATTAAAAAAGATATAAAAAAAAACTCTTTATGAACACAGGAGGAGCAGAAAATATTTTTTCACGCCATGACTGATGACAGACCTCTGTTGGTCTGAGAGGGAGGGGCACTGTGCGTATTCCGTTGCTTAATGTACACTGACCTGGTGTATTGTCAGTTTCATTTGAATCTTTTTTTTGCTATGTTTATTCCTTCAGGCTCATGTGTATGAATGAGTGTTCAAGTGTAAAGCTGTGTGCAGCTATGTGCAGCTGTTTTCTTGCATGGAGACTTTCATTCAGCTCAGAAATAGGAGAAACAGAGTTCTTTCAGAGTAAGTCAGCACAGATATCACAGCTGCTCCTTCAAAAAAAAAGACAACATCTCAACTTGTTGAGATAAGGCCCAATAACCACAATAAAAAAAGAAATCCAAGTGGTTGAATGAGTTTTCTTTTCAAAATCTGTATGCGACTGTTTACTTTCATAGATGTCTTGATTCAGCTGAGGAACAAGAGAGAGAGAAAAAAATCCAACCTGTTAACTTGAGTGGAATTGTTATTTTCTGCTGAAATACATGAGGGAAACATCTCTCCTCTTGTTCTTCAGTACATTTTAGGTTCCCCCATAAGGAAATATTTGAATTCTCAATTTAACATAAAAACTCATTCAGACAGTGGGATGTAATTTTTTATTGCTCTATTGTGCTTGTCTCGCTGAGTTATGCGCAGTGTGAGCAGAAAGGGTGAACTTTCGTGGAATTCTTATTTTCTACTGAAATACATGAGGGAAAAATCTCTCCTGTTGTTCCTCAGTACATTGTAGGTTCCCCCATAAGGAAATAGTTGAATTCTTTTTTTTGAATGAGCAGCAGTGATATCTGTGCTGACTTACTCTGAAAGAACTCTGTTTCTCTTGTTTCTGAGCTGAATTAAAATCTCTATGCAAGAAAACAGCTGCACAGAGCTGCACACAGCTTTACACTTGAACACTCATTCATACTCATCAGCCTGGAGGAATAAACAAAGCAAAACAAAGATTCAAGTGAGACTGACAATACACCAGGAAAAACAGGAGAGATGTTTTCCTTATGTTTTTCACCAGAGAATTACAATTCCATTCAAGTTCACCGTTTATGCTCGCAATGAGCATAAAGCACTTGTTTTCTTTCACAAATTCCTGAATTCACTAATTCAGTGCCCCCACTCCCCCCACACACACTGATTAAAGCAGATAACTTTTGAAATGTTTTTATTGTTTTTTCTTAAATAAAATTATTCCAGTTATTGATGAAAAAATTTCTATCTTGTTTCAGTGGTGTTGATTCATTTGCATGGTTGATTTGTTCTGATGCGTTTGGTGATGTGCAGTGGCACCATTACGCCTGTGGGTGGGGACACAGACCGTGTGATTAATATCAGGTGAAGAACGATCACAGTCGACTCTTTGTTGGTCGAAGATTGAGGGACACTGTGCGTATTCCGTTGCTTGATGAACACTGACCAGTCTCATTTGAATTTTTGTTTTGCTATGTTTATTCCTCCAGGCTCATGTGTATGAATGAGTGTTCAAATGTAAAGCTTTGTGCAGCTCTGTGCAGCTGATTTCTTGCATGGAGACTTGAATTCAGATCAGAAACAGGAGACACAAAGTTCTTTAAGAGTAAGTCAGCACAGATATCACTGCTGCTCCTTCAAAAAAAAAGATAACATCTCAACTTGTTGAGATAAGGCCCATAACCACAATAAAAAAAGAAATCCAAATGGTTGAATGAGTTTTCTTTTCAAAATCTGTATGCGACTGTTTACTTTCATAGATGTCTTGATTCAGCTGAGGAACAAGACAGAGAAAAAAAAATCCAACCTGTTATTCCACACAGAATACAATTTGTTCAATAAAAAATGCTGCTGCTTGAAGAAAACAGACATCAAAGTGATGGAATGCGTGTTCAAACATTTTCAAAAACTTTGAAGTCTGAAGTTGTTTGTAAATAGACTTTTAGGTCTGATGATCAAAGCCGTTCAAACGCTTTGAAGTCTGAAGTTGTTTTTTAAACAGACTTGTAAGTCTGATTACAAACCAATTAAAGTGCTTCTGCAGCTGCTGGCGTTGCTGATGCTGCTTCTGCTGCTTGAATAACACTCAATTTACAGGGGAACACTAAAAAATAGAAAAAAAAAAACTCTTTATGAACACAGGAGGAGCAGAAAATATTTTTTCACGCCATGACTGATGACAGACCTCTGTTGGTCTGATAGGGAGGGGCACTGTGCGTATTCCGTTGCTTAATGTACACTGACCTGGTGTATTGTCAGTTTCATTTGAATCTTTGTTTTGCTATGTTTATTCCTTCAGGCTCATGTGTATGAATGAGTGTTCAAGTGTAAAGCTGTGTGCAGCTCTGTGCAGCTGTTGTCTTGCATGGAGACTTTCATTCAGCTCAGAAACAGGAGAAACAGAGTTCTTTCAGAGTAAGTCAGCACAGATATCACAGCTGCTCCTTCAAAAAAAAGACAACATCTAAACTTGTTGAGATAAGGCCCATAACCACAATAAAAAAAGAAATCCAAGTGGTTGAATGACTTTTCTTTTCAAAATCTGTATGCGACTGTTTACTTTCATAGATGTCTTGATTCAGCTGAGGAACAAGAGAGAAAAAAAAAATCCAACCTGTTATTCCACACAGAATACAATTTGCTCAATAAAAAAGAGCTGCTGCTTGAAGAAAATAGACATCAAAGTGATGGAATGCGTGTTCAAACATTTTCAAAAACTTTGAAGTCTGAAGTTGTTTGTAAAAAGACTTTATAGGTCTGATGATCAAAGCCGTTCAAACGCTTTGAAGTCTGAAGTTGTTTGTAAACAGACTTTATAGGTCTGATGATCAAAGCCGTTCAAACGCTTTGAAGTCTGAAGTTGTTTGTAAACAGACTTGTAATTCTGATTACAAACCAATTAAAGTGCTTCAGCAGCTGCTGGCGTTGCTGATGCTGCTTCTGCTGCTTGAATAACACTCAATTTACTGGTGAACATTAAAAAAGATATAAAAAAAAACTCTTTATGAACACAGGAGGAGCAGAAAATATTTTTTCACGCCATGACTGATGACAGACCTCTGTTGGTCTGAGAGGGAGGGGCACTGTGCGTATTCCGTTGCTTAATGTACACTGACCTGGTGTATTGTCAGTTTCATTTGAATCTTTGTTTTGCTATGTTTATTCCTTCAGGCTCATGTGTATGAATGAGTGTTCAAGTGTAAAGCTGTGTGCAGCTATGTGCAGCTGTTGTCTTGCATGGAGACTTTCATTCAGCTCAGAAATAGGAGAAACAGAGTTCTTTCAGAGTAAGTCAGCACAGATATCACAGCTGCTCCTTCAAAAAAAAGACAACATCTCAACTTGTTGAGATAAGGCCCAATAACCACAATAAAAAAAGAAATCCAAGTGGTTGAATGAGTTTTCTTTTCAAAATCTGTATGCGACTGTTTACTTTCATAGATGTCTTGATTCAGCTGAGGAACAAGAGAGAGAAAAAAAAATCCAACCTGTTAACTTGACTGGAATTGTTATTTTCTGCTGAAATACATGAGGGAAACATCTCTCCTCTTGTTCTTCAGTACATTTTAGGTTCCCCCATAAGGAAATAGTTGAATTCTCAATTTAACATAAAAACTCATTCAGACAGTGGGATGTAATTTTTTATTGCTCTATTGTGCTTGTCTCGCTGAGTTATGCGCAGTGTGAGCAGAAAGGGTGAACTTTCGTGGAATTCTTATTTTCTACTGAAATACATGAGGGAAAAATCTCTCCTGTTGTTCCTCAGTACATTGTAGGTTCCCCCATAAGGAAATAGTTGAATTCTTTTTTTTGAATGAGCAGCAGTGATATCTGTGCTGACTTACTCTGAACGAACTCTGTTTCTCTTGTTTCTGAGCTGAATTAAAATCTCTATGCAAGAAAACAGCTGCACAGAGCTGCACACAGCTTTACACTTGAACACTCATTCATACTCATCAGCCTGGAGGAATAAACAAAGCAAAACAAAGATTCAAGTGAGACTGACAATACACCAGGAAAAACAGGAGAGATGTTTTCCTTATGTTTTTCACCAGAGAATTACAATTCCATTCAAGTTCACCGTTTATGCTCGCAATGAGCATAAAGCACTTGTTTTCTTTCACAAATTCCTGAATTCACTAATTCAGTGCCCCCACTCCCCCCCCACACACTGATTAAAGCAGATAACTTTTGAAATGTTTTTATTGTTTTTACATAAATAAAATTATTCCAGTTATTGATGAAAAAATTTCTATCTTGTTTCAGTGGTGTCGATTCATTTGCATGGTTGATTTGTTCTGATGCGTTTGGTGATGTGCAGTGGCACCATTACGCCTGTGGGTGGGGACACAGACCGTGTGATTAATATCAGGTGAAGAACGATCACAGTCGACTCTCTGTTGGTGGAAGATTGAGGGTCACTGTCCGTATTCCGTTGCTTGATGAACACTGACTTGGTGTATTGTCAGTCTCATTTGAATTTTTGTTTTGCTATGTTTATTCCTCCAGGCTCATGTGTATGAATGAGTGTTCAAATGTAAAGCTTTGTGCAGCTCTGTGCAGCTGATTTCTTGCATGGAGACTTGAATTCAGATCAGAAACAGGAGACACAAAGTTCTTTAAGAGTAAGTCAGCACAGATATCACTGCTGCACCTTCAAAAAAAAAGATAACATCTCAACTTGTTGAGATAAGGCCCATAACCACAATAAAAAAAGAAATCCAAATGGTTGAATGAGTTTTCTTTTCAAAATCTGTATGCGACTGTTTACTTTCATAGATGTCTTGATTCAGCTGAGGAACAAGACAGAGAAAAAAAAAAATCCAACCTGTTATTCCACACACAATACAATTTGTTCAATAAAAAATGCTGCTGCTTGAAGAAAACAGACATCAAAGTGATGGAATGCGTGTTCAAACATTTTCAAAAACTTTGAAGTCTGAAGTTGTTTGTAAATAGACTTTTAGGTCTGATGATCAAAGCCGTTCAAACGCTTTGAAGTCTGAAGTTGTTTTTTAAACAGACTTGTAAGTCTGATTACAAACCAATTCAAGTGCTTCTGCAGCTGCTGGCGTTGCTGATGCTGCTTCTGCTGCTTGAATAACACTCAATTTACTGGTGAACATTAAAAAAGATATAAAAAAAAAACTCTTTATGAACACAGGAGGAGCAGAAAATATTTTTTCACGCCATGACTGATGACAGACCTCTGTTGGTCTGAGAGGAGGGGCATTGTGCGTATTCCGTTGCTTAATGTACACTGACCTGGTGTATTGTCAGTTTCATTTGAATCTTTGTTTTGCAATGTTTATTCCTTCAGGCTCATGTGTATGAATGAGTGTTCAAGTGTAAAGCTATGTGCAGCTCTGTGCAGCTGTTGTCTTGCATGGAGACTTTCATTCAGCTCAGAAACAGGAGAAATATAGTTCTTTCAGAGTAAGTCAGCACAGATATCACAGCTGCTCCTTCAAAAAAAAAAGACAACATCTCAACTTGTTGAGATATGGCCCATAACCACAATAAAAAAAGAAATCCAAGTGGTTGAATGAGTTTTCTTTTCAAAATCTGTATGCGACTGTTTACTTTCATAGATGTCTTGATTCAGCTGAGGAACAAGAGAGAAAAAAAAAATCCAACCTTTTATTCCACACAGAATACAATTTGCTCAATAAAAAATGCTGCTGCTTGAAGAAAATAGACATCAAAGTGATGGAATGCGTGTTCAAACATTTTCAAAAACTTTGAAGTCTGAAGTTGTTTGTAAACAGACTTTATAGGTCTGATGATCAAAGCCGTTCAAACGCTTTGAAGTCTGAAGTTGTTTGTAAACAGATTTGTAAGTCTGATTACAAACCAATTAAAGTGCTTCTGCAGCTGCTGGCGTTGCTGATGCTGCTTCTGCTGCTTGAATGACACTCAATTTACTGGGGAACATTAAAAAAGATATTACAAAAAACTCTTTATGAACACAGGAGGAGCAGAAAATATTTTTTCACGCCATGACTGATGACAGACCTCTGTTGGTCTGAGAGGGAGGGGCACAGTGCGTATTCCGTTGCTTAATGTACACTGACCTGGTGTATTGTCAGTTTCATTTGAATCTTTGTTTTGATATATTAATTCCTTCAGGCTCATGTGTATGAATGAGTGTTCAAGTGTAAAGCTGTGTGCAGCTCTGTGCAGCTGTTGTCTTGCATGGAGACTTTCATTCAGCTCAGAAATAGGAGAAACAGAGTTCTTTCAGAGTAAGTCAGCACAGATATCACAGCTGCTCCTTCAAAAAAAAGACAACATCTCAACTTGTTGAGATAAGGCCCAATAACCACAATAAAAAAAGAAATCCAAGTGGTTGAATGAGTTTTCTTTTCAAAATCTGTATGCAACTGTTTACTTTCATAGATGTCTTGATTCAGCTGAGGAACAAGAGAGAGAAAAAAAAATCCAACCTGTTAACTTGACTGGAATTGTTATTTTCTATTGAAATACATGAGGGAAACATCTCTCCTCTTGTTCTTCAGTACATTTTAGGTTCCCCCATAAGGAAATAGTTGAATTCTCAATTTAACATAAAAACTCATTCAGACAGTGGGATGTAATTTTTTATTGCTCTATTGTGCTTGTCTCGCTGAGTTATGCGCAGTGTGAGCAGAAAGGGTGAACTTTCGTGGAATTCTTATTTTCTACTGAAATACATGAGGGAAAAATCTCTCCTGTTGTTCCTCAGTACATTGTAGGTTCCCCCATAAGGAAATAGTTGAATTCTTTTTTTTGAATGAGCAGCAGTGATATCTGTGCTGACTTACTCTGAAATAACTCTGTTTCTCTTGTTTCTGAGCTGAATTAAAATCTCTATGCAAGAAAACAGCTGCACAGAGCTGCACACAGCTTTACACTTGAACACTCATTCATACTCATCAGCCTGGAGGAATAAACAAAGCAAAACAAAGATTCAAGTGAGACTGATAATACACCGGGAAAAACAGGAGAGATGTTTTCCTTATGTTTTTCACCAGAGAAATACAATTCCATTCCAGTTCACCGTTTATGCTCGCAATGAGCATAAAGCACTTGTTTTCTTTCACAAATTCCTGAATTCACTAATTCAGTGCCCCCACTCCCCCCACACACACCGATTAAAGCAGATAACTTTTGAAATGTTTTTATTGTTTTTTCTTAAATAAAATATTCCAGTTATTGATGAAAAAATTTCTATCTTGTTTCAGTGGTGTCGATTTATTTGCATGGTTGATTTGTTCTTATGCGTTTGGTGATGTGCAGTGGCAGCATTACGCCTGTGGGTGGGTACACAGACCGTGTGATGAATATCAGGTGAAGAACGATCACAGTCGACTCTCTGTTGGTCTAAGATTGAGGGGCACTGTGCGTATTCCGTTGCTTGATGAACACTGACCTGGTGTATTGTCAGTCTTATTTGAATCTTTGTTTTGCTATGTTTATTCCTCCAGGCTCATGTGTATGAATGAGTGTTCAAATGTAAAGCTGTGTGCAGCTCTGTGCAGCTGGTTTCTTGCATGGAGACTTTAATTCAGATCAGAAACAGGAGACACAAAGTTCTTTAAGAGTAAGTCAGCACAGATATCACTGCTGCTCCTTCAAAAAAAAAGATAACATCTCAACTTGTTGAGATAAGGCCCATAACCACAATAAAAAAAGAAATCCAAGTGGTTGAATTAGTTTTCTTTTCAAAATCTGTATGCGACTGTTTACTTTCATAGATGTCTTGATTCAGCTGAGGAACAAGACAAAGAAAAAAAAAATCCAACCTGTTATTCCACACAGAATACAATTTGTTCAATAAAAAATGCTGCTGCTTGAAGAAAACAGACATCAAAGTGATGGAATGCGTGTTCAAACATTTTCAAAAACTTTGAAGTCTGAAGTTGTTTGTAAATAGACTTTTAGGTCTGATGATCAAAGCCGTTCAAACGCTTTGAAGTCTGAAGTTGTTTGTAAACAGACTTTTAGGTCTGATGATCAAAGCCGTTCAAACGCTTTGAAGTCTGAAGTTGTTTGTAAACAGACTTGTAATTCTGATTACAAACCAATTAAAGTGCTTCAGCAGCTGCTGGCGTTGCTGATGCTGCTTCTGCTGCTTGAATAACACTCAATTTACTGGGGAACATTAAAAAAGATATAAAAAAAAACTCTTTATGAACACAGGAGGAGCAGAAAATATTTTTTCACGCCATGACTGATGACAGACCTCTGTTGGTCTGAGAGGGAGGGGCACTGTGCGTATTCCGTTGCTTAATGTACACTGACCTGGTGTATTGTCAGTTTCATTTGAATCTTTGTTTTGCTATGTTTATTCCTTCAGGCTCATGTGTATGAATGAGTGTTCAAGTGTAAAGCTGTGTGCAGCTATGTGCAGCTGTTGTCTTGCATGGAGACTTTCATTCAGCTCAGAAATAGGAGAAACAGAGTTCTTTCAGAGTAAGTCAGCACAGATATCACAGCTGCTCCTTCAAAAAAAAAGACAACATCTCAACTTGTTGAGATAAGGCCCAATAACCACAATAAAAAAAGAAATCCAAGTGGTTGAATGAGTTTTCTTTTCAAAATCTGTATGCGACTGTTTACTTTCATAGATGTCTTGATTCAGCTGAGGAACAAGAGAGAGAGAAAAAAATCCAACCTGTTAACTTGAGTGGAATTGTTATTTTCTGCTGAAATACATGAGGGAAACATCTCTCCTCTTGTTCTTCAGTACATTTTAGGTTCCCCCATAAGGAAATAGTTGAATTCTCAATTTAACATAAAAACTCATTCAGACAGTGGGATGTAATTTTTTATTGCTCTATTGTGCTTGTCTCGCTGAGTTATGCGCAGTGTGAGCAGAAAGGGTGAACTTTCGTGGAATTCTTATTTTCTACTGAAATACATGAGGGAAAAATCTCTCCTGTTGTTCCTCAGTACATTGTAGGTTCCCCCATAAGGAAATAGTTGAATTCTTTTTTTTGAATGAGCAGCAGTGATATCTGTGCTGACTTACTCTGAAAGAACTGTTTCTCTTGTTTCTGAGCTGAATTAAAATCTCTATGCAAGAAAACAGCTGCACAGAGCTGCACACAGCTTTACACTTGAACACTCATTCATACTCATCAGCCTGGAGGAATAAACAAAGCAAAACAAAGATTCAAGTGAGACTGACAATACACCAGGAAAAAGAGGAGAGATGTTTTCCTTATGTTTTTCACCAGAGAATTACAATTCCATTCAAGTTCACCGTTTATGCTCGCAATGAGCATAAAGCACTTGTTTTCTTTCACAAATTCCTGAATTCACTAATTCAGTGCCCCCACTCCCCCCACACACACTGATTAAAGCAGATAACTTTTGAAATGTTTTTATTGTTTTTTCTTAAATAAAATTATTCCAGTTATTGATGAAAAAATTTCTATCTTGTTTCAGTGATGTCGATTCATTTGCATGGTTGATTTGTTCTGATGCGTTTGGTGATGTGCAGTGGCAGCATTACGCCTGTGGGTGGGGACACAGACCGTGTGATTAATATCAGGTGAAGAACGATCACAGTCGACTCTCTGTTGGTCGAAAATTGAGGGGCACTGTGCGTATTCCGTTGCTTGATGAACACTGACCTGGTGTATTGTCAGTCTCATTTGAATTTTTGTTTTGCTATGTTTATTCCTCCAGGCTCATGTGTATGAATGAGTGTTCAAATGTAAAGCTTTGTGCAGCTCTGTGCAGCTGATTTCTTGCATGGAGACTTGAATTCAGATCAGAAACAGGAGACACAAAGTTCTTTAAGAGTAAGTCAGCACAGATATCACTGCTGCTCCTTCAAAAAAAAAGATAACATCTCAACTTGTTGAGATAAGGCCCATAACCACAATAAAAAAAGAAATCCAAGTGGTTGAATGAGTTTTCTTTTCAAAATCTGTATGCGACTGTTTACTTTCATAGATGTCTTGATTCAGCTGAGGAACAACACAGAGAAAAAAAAATCCAACCTGTTATTCCACACACAATACAATTTGTTCAATAAAAAATGCTGCTGCTTGAAGAAAACAGACATCAAAGTGATGGAATGCGTGTTCAAACATTTTCAAAAACTTTGAAGTCTGAAGTTGTTTGTAAATAGACTTTTAGGTCTGATGATCAAAGCCGTTCAAACGCTTTGAAGTCTGAAGTTGTTTTTTAAACAGACTTGTAAGTCTGATTACAAACCAATTAAAGTGCTTCTGCAGCTGCTGGCGTTGCTGATGCTGCTTCTGCTGCTTGAATAACACTCAATTTACAGGGGAACACTAAAAAATAGAAAAAAAAAAACTCTTTATGAACACAGGAGGAGCAGAAAATATTTTTTCACGCCATGACTGATGACAGACCTCTGTTGGTCTGAGAGGAGGGGCATTGTGCGTATTCCGTTGCTTAATGTACACTGACCTGGTGTATTGTCAGTTTCATTTGAATCTTTGTTTTGCAATGTTTATTCCTTCAGGCTCATGTGTATGAATGAGTGTTCAAGTGTAAAGCTATGTGCAGCTCTGTGCAGCTGTTGTCTTGCATGGAGACTTTCATTCAGCTCAGAAACAGGAGAAATATAGTTCTTTCAGAGTAAGTCAGCACAGATATCACAGCTGCTCCTTCAAAAAAAAAAAGACAACATCTCAACTTGTTGAGATATGGCCCATAACCACAATAAAAAAAGAAATCCAAGTGGTTGAATGAGTTTTCTTTTCAAAATCTGTATGCGACTGTTTACTTTCATAGATGTCTTGATTCAGCTGAGGAACAAGAGAGAAAAAAAAAATCCAACCTGTTATTCCACACAGAATACAATTTGCTCAATAAAAAATGCTGCTGCTTGAAGAAAATAGACATCAAAGTGATGGAATGCGTGTTCAAACATTTTCAAAAACTTTGAAGTCTGAAGTTGTTTGTAAACAGACTTTATAGGTCTGATGATCAAAGCCGTTCAAACGCTTTGAAGTCTGAAGTTGTTTGTAAACAGACTTTTAGGTCTGATGATCAAAGCCGTTCAAACGCTTTGAAGTCTGAAGTTGTTTGTAAACAGATTTGTAAGTCTGATTACAAACCAATTAAAGTGCTTCAGCAGCTGCTGGCGTTGCTGATGCTGCTTCTGCTGCTTGAATGACACTCAATTTACTGGGGAACATTAAAAAAGATATTAAAAAAAACTCTTTATGAACACAGGAGGAGCAGAAAATATTTTTTCACGCCATGACTGATGACAGACCTCTGTTGGTCTGAGAGGGAGGGGCACTGTGCGTATTCCGTTGCTTAATGTACACTGACCTGGTGTATTGTCAGTTTCATTTGAATCTTTGTTTTGATATATTTATTCCTTCAGGCTCATGTGTATGAATGAGTGTTCAAGTGTAAAGCTGAGTGCAGCTCTGTGCAGCTGCTGTCTTGCATGGAGACTTTCATTCAGCTCAGAAACAGGAGAAACAGAGTTCTTTCAGAGTAAGTCAGCACAGATATCACAGCTGCTCCTTCAAAAAAAAAAAGACAACATCTCAACTTGTTTAGATATGGCCCATAACCACAATAAAAAAAGAAATCCAAGTTGTTGAATGAGTTTTCTTTTCAAAATCTGTATGCGACTGTTTACTTTCATAGATGTCTTGATTCAGCTGAGGAACAAGACAGAGAAAAAAAAAATCCAACCTGTTATTCCACACACAATACAATTTGTTCAATAAAAAATGCTGCTGCTAGAAGAAAACAGACATCAAAGTGATGGAATGCGTGTTCAAACATTTTCAAAAACTTTGAAGTCTGAAGTTGTTTGTAAATAGACTTTTAGGTCTGATGATCAAAGCCGTTCAAACGCTTTGAAGTCTGAAGTTGTTTTTTAAACAGACTTGTAAGTCTGATTACAAACCAATTAAAGTGCTTCTGCAGCTGCTGGCGTTGCTGATGCTGCTTCTGCTGCTTGAATAACACTCAATTTACTGGTGAACATTAAAAAATATATTAAAAAAAACTCTTTATGAACACAGGAGGAGCAGAAAATATTTTTTCACGCCATGACTGATGACAGACCTCTGTTGGTCTGAGAGGGAGGGGCACAGTGCGTATTCCGTTGCTTAATGTACACTGACCTGGTGTATTGTCAGTTTCATTTGAATCTTTGTTTTGCTATGTTTATTCCTTCAGGCTCATGTGTATGAATGAGTGTTCAAGTGTAAAGCTGTGTGCAGCTCTGTGCAGCTGTTGTCTTGCATGGAGACTTTCATTCAGCTCAGAAATAGGAGAAACAGAGTTCTTTCAGAGTAAGTCAGCACAGATATCACAGCTGCTCCTTCAAAAAAAAGACAACATCTCAACTTGTTGAGATAAGGCCCAATAACCACAATAAAAAAAGAAATCCAAGTGGTTGAATGAGTTTTCTTTTCAAAATCTGTATGCAACTGTTTACTTTCATAGATGTCTTGATTCAGCTGAGGAACAAGAGAGAGAAAAAAAAAATCCAACCTGTTAACTTGACTGGAATTGTTATTTTCTATTGAAATACATGAGGGAAACATCTCTCCTCTTGTTCTTCAGTACATTTTAGGTTCCCCCATAAGGAAATAGTTGAATTCTCAATTTAACATAAAAACTCATTCAGACAGTGGGATGTAATTTTTTATTGCTCTATTGTGCTTGTCTCGCTGAGTTATGCGCAGTGTGAGCAGAAAGGGTGAACTTTCGTGGAATTCTTATTTTCTACTGAAATACATGAGGGAAAAATCTCTCCTGTTGTTCCTCAGTACATTGTAGGTTCCCCCATAAGGAAATAGTTGAATTCTTTTTTTTGAATGAGCAGCAGTGATATCTGTGCTGACTTACTCTGAAATAACTCTGTTTCTCTTGTTTCTGAGCTGAATTAAAATCTCTATGCAAGAAAACAGCTGCACAGAGCTGCACACAGCTTTACACTTGAACACTCATTCATACTCATCAGCCTGGAGGAATAAACAAAGCAAAACAAAGATTCAAGTGAGACTGACAATACACCAGGAAAAACAGGAGAGATGTTTTCCTTATGTTTTTCACCAGAGAAATACAATTCCATTCCAGTTCACCGTTTATGCTCGCAATGAGCATAAAGCACTTGTTTTCTTTCACAAATTCCTGAATTCACTAATTCAGTGCCCCCACTCCCCCCACACACACCGATTAAAGCAGATAACTTTTGAAATGTTTTTATTGTTTTTTCTTAAATAAAATATTCCAGTTATTGATGAAAAAATTTCTATCTTGTTTCAGTGGTGTCGATTTATTTGCATGGTTGATTTGTTCTTATGCGTTTGGTGATGTGCAGTGGCAGCATTACGCCTGTGGGTGGGTACACAGACCGTGTGATGAATATCAGGTGAAGAACGATCACAGTCGACTCTCTGTTGGTCTAAGATTGAGGGGCACTGTGCGTATTCCGTTGCTTGATGAACACTGACCTTGTGTATTGTCAGTCTCATTTGAATCTTTGTTTTGCTATGTTTATTCCTCCAGGCTCATGTGTATGAATGAGTGTTCAAATGTAAAGCTGTGTGCAGCTCTGTGCAGCTGGTTTCTTGCATGGAGACTTTAATTCAGATCAGAAACAGGAGACACAAAGTTCTTTAAGAGTAAGTCAGCACAGATATCACTGCTGCTCCTTCAAAAAAAAAGACAACATCTCAACTTGTTGAGATAAGGCCCATAACCACAATAAAAAAAGAAATCCAAGTGGTTGAATGAGTTTTCTTTTCAAAATCTGTATGCGACTGTTTACTTTCATAGATGTCTTGATTCAGCTGAGGAACAAGAGAGAAAAAAAAATCCAACGTGTTATTCCACACAGAATACAATTTGCTCAATAAAAAATGCTGCTGCTTGAAGAAAATAGACATCAAAGTGATGGAATGCGTGTTCAAACATTTTCAAAAACTTTGAAGTCTGAAGTTGTTTGTAAACAGACTTTATAGGTCTGATGATCAAAGCCGTTCAAACGCTTTGAAGTCTGAAGTTGTTTGTAAACAGACTTTTAGGTCTGATGATCAAAGCCGTTCAAACGCTTTGAAGTCTGAAGTTGTTTGTAAACAGATTTGTAAGTCTGATTACAAACCAATTAAAGTGCTTCAGCAGCTGCTGGCGTTGCTGATGCTGCTTCTGCTGCTTGAATAACACTCAATTTACTGGGGAACACTAGAAAAGATATATAAAAAAAACTCTTTATGAACACAGGAGGAGCAGAAAATATTTTTTCACGCCATGACTGATGACAGACCTCTGTTGGTCTGAGAGGGAGGGGCACTGTGCGTATTCCGTTGCTTAATGTACACTGACCTGGTGTATTGTCAGTTTCATTTGAATCTTTGTTTTGATATATTTATTCCTTCAGGCTCATGTGTATGAATGAGTGTTCAAGTGTAAAGCTGAGTGCAGCTCTGTGCAGCTGCTGTCTTGCATGGAGACTTTCATTCAGCTCAGAAACAGGAGAAACAGAGTTCTTTCAGAGTAAGTCAGCACAGATATCACAGCTGCTCCTTCAAAAAAAAAAAGACAACATCTCAACTTGTTTAGATATGGCCCATAACCACAATAAAAAAAGAAATCCAAGTTGTTGAATGAGTTTTCTTTTCAAAATCTGTATGCGACTGTTTACTTTCATAGATGTCTTGATTCAGCTGAGGAACAAGACAGAGAAAAAAAAAATCCAACCTGTTATTCCACACACAATACAATTTGTTCAATAAAAAATGCTGCTGCTTGAAGAAAACAGACATCAAAGTGATGGAATGCGTGTTCAAACATTTTCAAAAACTTTGAAGTCTGAAGTTGTTTGTAAACAGACTTTTAGGTCTGATGATCAAAGCCGTTCAAACGCTTTGAAGTCTGAAGTTGTTTGTAAACAGATTTGTAAGTCTGATTACAAACCAATTAAAGTGCTTCAGCAGCTGCTGGCGTTGCTGATGCTGCTTCTGCTGCTTGAATAACACTCAATTTACTGGGGAACACTAGAAAAGATATATAAAAAAAACTCTTTATGAACACAGGAGGAGCAGAAAATATTTTTTCACGCCATGACTGATGACAGACCTCTGTTGGTCTGAGAGGGAGGGGCACTGTGCGTATTCCGTTGCTTAATGTACACTGACCTGGTGTATTGTCAGTTTCATTTGAATCTTTGTTTTGATATATTTATTCCTTCAGGCTCATGTGTATGAATGAGTGTTCAAGTGTAAAGCTGAGTGCAGCTCTGTGCAGCTGCTGTCTTGCATGGAGACTTTCATTCAGCTCAGAAACAGGAGAAACAGAGTTCTTTCAGAGTAAGTCAGCACAGATATCACAGCTGCTCCTTCAAAAAAAAAAAGACAACATCTCAACTTGTTTAGATATGGCCCATAACCACAATAAAAAAAGAAATCCAAGTTGTTGAATGAGTTTTCTTTTCAAAATCTGTATGCGACTGTTTACTTTCATAGATGTCTTGATTCAGCTGAGGAACAAGACAGAGAAAAAAAAAATCCAACCTGTTATTCCACACACAATACAATTTGTTCAATAAAAAATGCTGCTGCTTGAAGAAAACAGACATCAAAGTGATGGAATGCGTGTTCAAACATTTTCAAAAACTTTGAAGTCTGAAGTTGTTTGTAAACAGACTTTTAGGTCTGATGATCAAAGCCGTTCAAACGCTTTGAAGTCTGAAGTTGTTTGTAAACAGATTTGTAAGTCTGATTACAAACCAATTAAAGTGCTTCAGCAGCTGCTGGCGTTGCTGATGCTGCTTCTGCTGCTTGAATAACACTCAATTTACTGGGGAACACTAGAAAAGATATATAAAAAAAACTCTTTATGAACACAGGAGGAGCAGAAAATATTTTTTCACGCCATGACTGATGACAGACCTCTGTTGGTCTGAGAGGGAGGGGCACTGTGCGTATTCCGTTGCTTAATGTACACTGACCTGGTGTATTGTCAGTTTCATTTGAATCTTTGTTTTGATATATTTATTCCTTCAGGCTCATGTGTATGAATGAGTGTTCAAGTGTAAAGCTGAGTGCAGCTCTGTGCAGCTGCTGTCTTGCATGGAGACTTTCATTCAGCTCAGAAACAGGAGAAAAAGAGTTCTTTCAGAGTAAGTCAGCACAGATATCACAGCTGCTCCTTCAAAAAAAAAAAAGACAACATCTCAACCTGTTTAGATAAGGCCCAATAACCACAATAAAAAAAGAAATCCAAGTGGTTGAATGAGTTTTCTTTTCAAAATCTGTATGCGATTGTTTACTTTCATAGATGTCTTGATTCAGCTGAGGAACAAGAGAGAGAGAAAAAAAAATCCAACCTGTTATTCCACCAACAATACAATTTGCTCAATAAAAAATGCTGCTGCTTGAAGAAAACAGACATCAAAGTGATGGAAAGCGTGTTCAAACATTTTCAAAAACTTTGAAGTCTGAAGTTGTTTGTAAACAGACTTATAGGTCTGATGATCAAAGCCGTTCAAACGCTTTGAAGTCTGAAGTTGTTTGTAAACAGACTTGAAAGTCTGATTACAAACCAATTAAAGTGCTTCTGCAGCTGCTGGCGTTGCTGATGCTGCTTCTGCTGCTTGAATAACACTCAATTTACTGGGGAACACTAGAAAAGATATAAAAAAAAAAACTCTTTATGAACACAGGAGGAGCAGAAAATATTTTTTCACGCCATGACTGATGACAGACTTCTGTTGGTCTGAGAAGGAGGGGCACTGTGCGTATTCCGTTGCTTAATGTACACTGACCTGGTGTATTGTCAGTTTCATTTGAATCTTTGTTTTGCTAGTGTTCAAATGTAAAGCTGTGTGCAGCTCTATGCAGCTGTTTTCTTGCATAGAGACTTTAATTCAGCTCAGAAACAGGAGACGCAAAGTTCTTTCAGAGTAAGTCAGCACAGATATCACAGCTGCTCCTTCAAAAAAAAGACAACATCTAAACTTGTTTAGATAAGGCCCATAACCACAATAAAAAAAGAAATCCAAGTGGTTGAATGAGTTTTCTTTTCAAAATCTGTATGTGACTGTTTACTTTCATAGATGTCTTGATTCAGCTGAGGAACAAGAGAGAAAAAAAAAATCCAACCTGTTATTCCACACAATAAAATTTGCTCAATAAAAAATGCTGCTGCTTGGAGAAAATAGACATCAAAGTGATGGAATGCGTGTACAAAGATTTTCAAAAACTTTGAAGTCTGAAGTTGTTTGTAAACAGACTTTATAGGTCAGATGATCAAAGCCGTTCAAACGCTTTGAAGTCTGAAGTTGTTTGTAAACAGACTTTTAGGTCTGATGATCAAAGCCGTTCAAACGCTTTGAAGTCTGAAGTTGTTTGTAAACAGACTTGTAATTCTGATTACAAACCAATTAAAGTGCTTCAGCAGCTGCTGGCGTTGCTGATGCTGCTTCTGCTGCTTGAATAACACTCAATTTACTGGTGAACATTAAAAAAGATATAAAAAAAAACTCTTTATGAACACAGGAGGAGCAGAAAATATTTTTTCACGCCATGACTGATGACAGACCTCTGTTGGTCTTAGAGGGAGGGGCACTGTGCGTATTCCGTTGCTTAATGTACACTGACCTGGTGTATTGTCAGTTTCATTTGAATCTTTGTTTTGCTATGTTTATTCCTTCAGGCTCATGTGTATGAATGAGTGTTCAAGTGTAAAGCTGTGTGCAGCTATGTGCAGCTGTTGTCTTGCATGGAGACTTTCATTCAGCTCAGAAATAGGAGAAACAGAGTTCTTTCAGAGTAAGTCAGCACAGATATCACAGCTGCTCCTTCAAAAAAAAAAGACAACATCTCAACTTGTTGAGATAAGGCCCAATAACCACAATAAAAAAAGAAATCCAAGTGGTTGAATGAGTTTTCTTTTCAAAATCTGTATGCGACTGTTTACTTTCATAGATGTCTTGATTCAGCTGAGGAACAAGAGAGAGAAAAAAAAATCCAACCTGTTAACTTGAGTGGAATTGTTATTTTCTGCTGAAATACATGAGGGAAACATCTCTCCTCTTGTTCTTCAGTACATTTTAGGTTCCCCCATAAGGAAATAGTTGAATTCTCAATTTAACATAAAAACTCATTCAGACAGTGGGATGTAATTTTTTATTGCTCTATTGTGCTTGTCTCGCTGAGTTATGCGCAGTGTGAGCAGAAAGGGTGAACTTTCGTGGAATTCTTATTTTCTACTGAAATACATGAGGGAAAAATGTCTCCTGTTGTTCCTCAGTACATTGTAGGTTCCCCCATAAGGAAATAGTTGAATTCTTTTTTTTGAATGAGCAGCAGTGATATCTGTGCTGACTTACTCTGAACGAACTCTGTTTCTCTTGTTTCTGAGCTGAATTAAAATCTCTATGCAAGAAAACAGCTGCACAGAGCTGCACACAGCTTTACACTTGAACACTCATTCATACTCATCAGCCTGGAGGAATAAACAAAGCAAAACAAAGATTCAAGTGAGACTGACAATACACCAGGAAAAACAGGAGAGATGTTTTCCTAATTTTTTTCACCAGAGAATTACAATTCTATTCAAGTTCACCGTTTATGCTCGCAATGAGCATAAAGCACTTGTTTTCGTTCACAAATTCCTGAATTCACTAATTCAGTGCCCCCACTCCCCCTACACACACCGATTAAAGCAGATAACTTTTGAAATGTTTTTATTGTTTTTTCTTAAATAAAATTATTCCAGTTATTGATGAAAAAATTTCTATCTTGTTTCAGTGGTGTCGATTCATTTGCATGGTTGATTTGTTCTTATGCGTTTGGTGATGTGCAGTGGCACCATTACGCCTGTGGGTGGGGACACAGACCGTGTGATGAATATCAGGTGACGATCGATCACAGTCGACTCTCTGTTGGTCTATAATTGAGGGGCACTGTGCGTATTCCGTTGCTTGATGAACACTGACCTGGTGTATTGTCAGTCTCATTTGAATCTTTGTTTTGCTATGTTTATTCCTCCAGGCTCATGTGTATGAATGAGTGTTCAAATGTAAAGCTGTGTTCAGCTCTGTGCAGCTGATTTCTTGCATGGAGACTTTAATTCAGATCAGAAACAGGAGACACAAAGTTCTTTAAGAGTAAGTCAGCACAGATATCACTGCTGCTCCTTCAAAAAAAAAGATAACATCTCAACTTGTTGAGATAAGGCCCATAACCACAATAAAAAAAGAAATCCAAGTGGTTGAATGAGTTTTCTTTTCAAAATTTGTATGCGACTGTTTACTTTCATAGATGTCTTGATTCAGCTGAGGAACAAGACAGAGAAAAAAAAAAATCCAACCTGTTATTCCACACACAATACAATTTGTTCAATAAAAAATGCTGCTGCTTGAAGAAAACAGACATCAAAGTGATGGAATGCGTGTTCAAACATTTTCAAAAACTTTGAAGTCTGAAGTTGTTTGTAAATAGACTTTTAGGTCTGATGATCAAAGCCGTTCAAACGCTTTGAAGTCTGAAGTTGTTTTTTAAACAGACTTGTAAGTCTGATTACAAACCAATTAAAGTGCTTCTGCAGCTGCTGGCGTTGCTGATGCTGCTTCTGCTGCTTGAATAACACTCAATTTACAGGGGAACACTAAAAAAGATATAAAAAAAAAACTCTTTATGAACACAGGAGGAGCAGAAAATATTTTTTCACGCCATGACTGATGACAGACCTCTGTTGGTCTGAGAGGGAGGGGCACTGTGCGTATTCCGTTGCTTAATGTACACTGACCTGGTGTATTGTCAGTTTCATTTGAATCTTTGTTTTGATATATTTATTCCTTCAGGCTCATGTGTATGAATGAGTGTTCAAGTGTAAAGCTGAGTGCAGCTCTGTGCAGCTGTTGTCTTGCATGGAGACTTTCATTCAGCTCAGAAACAGGAGAAACAGAGTTCTTTCAGAGTAAGTCAGCACAGATATCACAGCTGCTCCTTCAAAAAAAAAAAGATAACATCTCAACTTGTTTAAATAAGGCCTATAACCACAATAAAAAAAGAAATCCAAGTGGTTGAATGAGTTTTCTTTTCAAAATCTGTATGCGACTGTTTACTTTCATAGTTGTCTTGATTCAGCTGAGGAACAAGAGAGAAAAAAAAAAATCCAACCTGTTATTCCACACACAATCCAATTTGCTCAATAAAAAATGCTGCTGCTTGAAGAAAACAGACATCAAAGTGATGTAATGCGTGTTCAAACATTTTCAAAAACTTTGAAGTCTGAAGTTGTTTGTAAACAGACTTATAGGTCTGATGATCAAAACCGTTCAAACGCTTTGAAGTCTGAAGTTGTTTGTAAACAGACTTTTAGGTCTGATGATCAAAGCCGTTCAAACGCTTTGAAGTCTGAAGTTGTTTGTAAACAGACTTGTAAGTCTGATTACAAACCAATTAAAGTGCTTCTGCAGCTGCTGGCGTTGCTGATGCTGATTCTGCTGCTTGAATAACACTCAATTTACTGGGGAACACTAGAAAAGATATAAAAAAAAAAACTCTTTATGAACACAGGAGGAGCAGAAAATATTTTTTCACGCCATGACTGATGACAGACCTCTGTTGGTCTGAGAGGGAGGGGCACTGTGCGTATTCCGTTGCTTAATGTACACTGACCTGGTGTATTGTCAGTTTCATTTGAATCTTTGTTTTGCTGTGTTTATTCCTTCAGGCTCATGTGTATGAATGAGTGTTCAAGTGTAAAGCTGTGTGCAGCTCTGTGCAGCTGTTGTCTTGCATGGAGACTTTTATTCAGCTCAGAAACAGGAGAAACAGAGTTCTTTCAGAGTAAGTCAGCACAGATATAACTGCTGCTCCTTCAAAAAAAAAAAGACAACATCTCAACTAGTTTAGATAAGGCCCATAACCACAATAAAAAAAGAAATCCAAGTGGTTGAATGAGTTTTCTTTTCAAAATCTGTATGCGACTGTTTACTTTCATAGTTGTCTTGATTCAGCTGAGGAACAAGAGAGAAAAAAAATCCAACCTGTTATTCCACACAGAATACAATTTGCTTAATAAAAAATGCTGCTGCTTGAAGAAAACAGACATCAAAGTGATGGAATTCGTGTTCAAACATTTTCAAAAACTTTGAAGTCTGAAGTTGTTTGTAAACAGACTTTTAGGTCTGATGATCAAAGCCGTTCAAATGCTTTGAAGTCTGAAGTTGTTTGTAAACAGATTTGTAAGTATGATTACAAACCAATTAAAGTGCTTCAGCAGCTGCTGGCGTTGCTGATGCTGCTTCTGCTGCTTGAATGACACTCAATTTACTGGGGAACATTAAAAAAGATATTAAAAAAAACTCTTTATGAACACAGGAGGAGCAGAAAATATTTTTTCACGCCATGACTGATGACAGACCTCTGTTGGTCTGAGAGGGAGGGGCACTGTGCGTATTCCGTTGCTTAATGTACACTGACCTGGTGTATTGTCAGTTTCATTTGAATCTTTGTTTTGATATATTTATTCCTTCAGGCTCATGTGTATGAATGAGTGTTCAAGTGTAAAGCTGAGTGCAGCTCTGTGCAGCTGCTTTCTTGCATGGAGACTTTCATTCAGCTCAGAAACAGGAGAAACAGAGTTCTTTCAGAGTAAGTCAGCAGAGATATCACAGCTGCTCCTTCAAAAAAAAAAAGACAACATCTCAACTTGTTTAGATAAGGCCCATAACCACAATAAAAAAAGAAATCCAAGTGGTTGAATGAGTTTTCTTTTCAAAATCTGTATGCGACTGTTTACTTTCATAGTTGTCTTGATTCAGCTGAGGAACAAGAGAGAAAAAAAAAATCCTAAGTGTTATTCCACACACAATACAATTTGCTCAATAAAAAATGCTGCTGCTTGAAGAAAACAGACATCAAAGTGATGGAATGCGTGTTCAAACATTTTCAAAAACTTTGAAGTCTGAAGTTGTTTGTAAACAGACTTATAGGTTTGATGATCAAAGCCGTTCAAACGCTTTGAAGTCTGAAGTTGTTTGTAAACAGACTTTTAGGTCTGATGATCAAAGCCGTTCAAACGCTTTGAAGTCTGAAGTTGTTTGTAAACAGACTTGTAAGTCTGATTACAAACCAATTAAAGTGCTTCTGCAGCTGCTGGCGTTGCTGATGCTGCTTCTGCTGCTTGAATAACACTCAATTTACTGGGGAACACTAGAAAAGATATTAAAAAAAAACTCTTTATGAACACAGGAGGAGCAGAAAATATTTTCTCACGCCATGACTGATGACAGACTTCTGTTGGTCTGAGACAATTTCAACTTTGTCCTAGAGACATGGGGCCACTTGCTATTTCATCAAGAGCACCAAAGAAACACCCACGCAAAATTTGGGGCTTCTAGTACTTGAGGAACGGAGAAATCCTAACCCTAATTTCAACTAACCCTAACCCTAACCCTAGTTTCAGCCTTAACGTTAACCCTAATTCAATGCAAGTCTATGGGGTGAAATTTCAACTTTGTCCTAGAGACATGGGGCCACTTGCATTTTCATCAAGAGCCTCAAAGAAACACCCACGCAAAATTTGGGGCTTCTAGTACTTGAGGAACGCAGAAACCCTAACCCTAATTTCAACTAACCATAACCCTAACCCTAGTTTCAGCCTTAACGTTAACCCTAATTCAATGCAAGTCTATGGGGTGAAATTTCAACTTTGTCCTAGAGACATGGGGCCACTTGCTATTTCATCAAGAGCCCCAAAGAAGCGCCCACGCCAAATTTGGGGTTTCTAATACTTGAGGAAGACAGAAACCCTAACCCTAATTTCAGCTAACCCTAACCCTAACCCTAACCCTAGTTTCAGCCTTAATGTTAACCCTAATTCAATTCAAGTCTGATGGGGTTAAAATTCATTCAGACAGTGGGATGTCTTTTTTTATTGCTCTATTGTGCTTCTCTCGCTGAGTTATGCGCAGTGTGAGCAGAAAGGGTGAACTTGAGTCGAATTGTTATTTTCTGCTGAAATACATGAGGGAAACGTCTCTCCTGTTGTTCCTCAGTACATTGTAGGTTCCCCCATAAGGAAATAGTTGAGTTCTCAATTTAACATGAAAACTCATTCAGACAGTGGGATGTCATTTTTTATTGCTCTATTGTGCTTCACTCGCTGAGTTATGCGCAGTGTGAGCAGAAAGGGTGAACTTGAGTGGAATTGTTATTTTCTACTGAAATACATGAGGGAAACATCTGTCCTGTTGTTCCTCAGTACATTGTAGGTTCCCCCATAAGGAAATAGTTGATTTCTCAATTTAACATGAAAACTCATTCAGACAGTGGGATGTCATTTTTTATTGCTCTATTGTGCTTCTCTCGCTGAGTGATGCGCAGTGTGAGCAGAAAGAGTGAACTTTGAGTGGAACTGTTATTTTCTGCTGAAATACATGAGGGAAACATCTCTCCTGTTGTTCCTCAGTACATTGTAGGTTCCCCCATAAGGAAATAGTTGATTTCTCAATTTAACATGAAAACTCATTCAGACAGTGGGATGTCATTTTTTATTGCTCTATTGTGCTTCTCTCGCTGAGTTATGCGCAGTGTGAGCAGAAAGGGTGAACTTGAGTGGAATTGTTATTTTCTGCTGAAATACATGAGGGAAACATCTCTCCTGTTGTTCATGAGTACATTGTAGGTTCCCCCATAAGGAAATAGTTGAATTCTCAATTTAACATGAAAACTCATTCAGACAGTGGGATGTCATTTTTTATTGCTCTATTGTGCTTCTCTCGCTGAGTTATGCGCAGTGTGAGCAGAAAGGGTGAACTTGAGTGGAATTGTTATTTTCTGCTGAAATACATGAGGGAAACATCTCTCCTGTTGTTCCTCAGTACATTGTAGGTCCCCCCATAAGGAAATAGTTGAATTCTCAATTTAACATGAAAACTCATTCAGACAGTGGGATGTCATTTTTATTGCTCTATTGTGCTTCTCTCGCTGAGTTATGCGCAGTGTGAGCAGAAAGGGTGAACTTGAGTGGAATTGTTATTTTCTGCTGAAATACATGAGGGAAACATCTCTCCTGTTGTTCCTGAGTACATTGTAGGTCCACCCATAAGGAAATAGTTGATTTCTCAATTTAACATGAAAACTCATTCAGACAGTGGGATGTCATTTTTTATTGCTCTATTGTGCTTCTCTCGCTGAGTTATGCGCAGTGTGAGCAGAAAGGGTGAACTTGAGTGGAATTGTTATTTTCTGCTGAAATACATGAGGAAAACATCTGTTCTGTTGTTCATCAGTACATTGTAGGTTCCCCCATAAGGAAATAGTTGAATTCTCAATTTAACATGAAAACTCATTCAGACAGTGGGATGTCATTTTTATTGCTCTATTGTGCTTCTCTCGCTGAGTTATGCGCAGTGTGAGCAGAAAGGGTGAACTTGAGTGGAATTGTTATTTTCTGCTGAAATACATGAGGGAAACATCTCTCCTGTTGTTCCTGAGTACATTGTAGGTCCACCCATAAGGAAATAGTTGATTTCTCAATTTAACATGAAAACTCATTCAGACAGTGGGATGTCATTTTTTATTGCTCTATTGTGCTTCTCTCGCTGAGTTATGCGCAGTGTGAGCAGAAAGGGTGAACTTGAGTGGAATTGTTATTTTCTGCTGAAATACATGAGGAAAACATCTGTTCTGTTGTTCATCAGTACATTGTAGGTTCCCCCATAAGGAAATAGTTGATTTCTCAATTTAACATGAAAACTCATTCAGACAGTGGGATGTCATTTTTTATTGCTCTATTGTGCTTCTCTCGCTGAATTATGCGCAGTGTGAGCAGAAAGGGTGAACTTTGAGTGGAACTGTTATTTTCTGCTGAAATACATGGGGGAAACATCTCTCCTGTTGTTCCTCAGTACATTGTAGGTTCCCCCATAAGGAAATAGTTGATTTCCCAATTTAACATGAAAACTCATTCAGACAGTGGGATGTCATTTTTTATTGCTCTATTGTGCTTCTCTCGCTGAGTTATGTGCAGTGTGAGCAGAAAGGGTGAACTTGAGTGGAATTGTTATTTTCTGCTGAAATACATGAGGGAAACAGCTCTCCTGTTGTTCCTCAGTACATTGTAGGTTCCCCCATAAGGAAATAGTTGATTTCTCAATTTAACATGAAAACTCATTCAGACAGTGGGATGTCATTTTTTATTGCTCTATTGTGCTTCTCTCGCTGAATTATGCGCAGTGTGAGCAGAAAGGGTGAACTTGAGTGGAATTGTTATTTTCTGCAGAAATACATGAGGGAAACATCTGTCCTGTTGTTCCTCAGTACATTGTAGGTTCCCCCATAAGGAAATAGTTGATTTCTCAATTTAACATGAAAACTCATTCAGACAGTGGGATGTCATTTTTTATTGCTCTATTGTGCTTCTCTCGCTGAATTATGCGCAGTGTGAGCAGAAAGGGTGAACTTGAGTGGAATTGTTATTTTCTGCTGAAATACATGGGGGAAACATCTCTCCTGTTGTTCCTCTGTACATTGTAGGTTCCCCCATAAGGAAATAGTTGATTTCCCAATTTAACATGAAAACTCATTCAGACAGTGGGATGTCATTTTTTATTGCTCTATTGTGCTTCTCTCGCTGAGTTATGCGCAGTGTGAGCAGAAAGGGTGAACTTGAGTGGAATTGTTATTTTCTGCTGAAATACATGAGGGAAACATGTCTCCTGTTGTTCCTCACTACATTGTAGGTTCCCCCATAAGGAAATAGTTGAATTCTTTTTTTTGAAGGAGCAGCAGTGATATCTGTGCTGACTGACTGTAAAATAACTCCTAATTCATTTCAGAAACAGGAGAAAAATCCTGTTTCTGAAATGAATTAAAGTCTCTATGCAAGAAAACGGCTGCACTGAGCTGCACACAGCCTTAAACTTGAACATTCATTCATACTCATCTGCCTGGAGGAATAAACAAAGCAAAACTAAGATTCAAATGAGACTGACAATAGAGGAACAACATGAAAGATTTTTTCCTTATTTTTTCCACCAGAGAATTACAATTCCATTCAAGTTCACCTTTTATGCTCGCATTGAGCATAAAGCTCTTGTTTTCGTTCACAAATTCCTGAATTCACTAATTCAGTGCCCCCACTCCCCCCCCACACACTGATTAAAGCAGATAACTTTTGAAATGTTTTTATTGTTTTTTCTTAAATAAAATTATTCCAGTTATTGATGAAAAAATTTATATCTTGTTTCAGTGGTGTCGATTCCTTTTCATGGTTGATTTGATCTTATGCGTTTGGTGATGTGCAGTGGCACCATTACTCCTGTGGGTGGAGACACAGACCGTGTGATGAATATCAGGTGACGATCGATCACAGTCGACTCTCTGTTGGTCTGAGATTGAGGGGCACTGTGCGTATTCCGTTGCTTGATGAACACTGACCTGGTGTATTGTCAGTCTCATTTGAATCTTTGTTTTGCTAGTGTTAAAATGTAAAGCTGTGTGCAGCTCTGTGCAGCTGTTTTCTTGCATAGAGACTTTAATTCAGCTCAGAAACAGGAGACACAAAGTTCTTTCAGAGTAAGTCAGCACAGATATCACTGCTGCTCATTCAAAAAAAAAGACAACATCTCAACTTGTTGAGATAAGGCCGATAACCACAATAAAAAAAGAAATCCAAGTGGTTGAATGAGTTTTCTTTTCAAAATTTGTGTGCGACTGTTTACTTTCATAGTTGTCTTGATTCAGCTGAGGAAAAAGAGAGAGAAAAAAAAATCCAACCTGTTATTCCACACACAATACAATTTGCTCAATAAAAAATGCTGCTGCTTGAAGAAAACAGACATCAAAGTGATGGAATGCGTGTTCAAACATTTTCAAAAACTTTGAAGTGTGAAGTTGTTTGTAAACAGACTTTTAGGTCTGATGATCAAAGCCGTTCAAACGCTTTGAAGTCTGAAGTTGTTTGTAAACAGACTTGTAAGTCTGATTACAAACCAATTAAAGTGCTTCTGCAGCTGCTGGCGTTGCTGATGCTGATTCTGCTGCTTGAATAACACTCAATTTACTGGGGAACACTAGAAAAGATATATAAAAAAAAACTCTTTATGAACACAGGAGGAGCAGAAAATATTTTTTCACGCCATGACTGATGACAGACCTCTGTTGGTCTGAGAGGGAGGGGCACTGTGCGTATTCCGTTGCTTAATGTACACTGACCTGGTGTATTGTCAGTCTCATTTGAATCTTTGTTTTGCTAGTGTTCAAATGTAAAGCTGTGTGCAGCTCTATGCAGCTGTTTTCTTGCATAGAGACTTTAATTCAGCTCAGAAACAGGAGACGCAAAGTTCTTTCAGAGTAAGTCAGCACAGATATCACAGCTGCTCCTTCAAAAAAAAGACAACATCTAAACTTGTTTAGATAAGGCCCATAACCACAATAAAAAAAGAAATCCAAGTGGTTGAATGAGTTTTCTTTTCAAAATCTGTATGTGACTGTTTACTTTCATAGATGTCTTGATTCAGCTGAGGAACAAGAGAGAAAAAAAAAATCCAACCTGTTATTCCACACAGAATACAATTTGCTCAATAAAAAATGCTGCTGCTTGGAGAAAATAGACATCAAGGTGATGGAATGCGTGTTCAAACATTATCAAAAACTTTGAAGTCTGAAGTTGTTTGTAAACAGACTTTATAGGTCTGATGATCAAAGCCGTTCAAACGCTTTGAAGTCTGAAGTTGTTTGTAAACAGACTTTTAGGTCTGATGATCAAAGCCGTTCAAACGCTTTGAAGTCTGAAGTTGTTTGTAAACAGACTTGTAATTCTGATTACAAACCAATTAAAGTGCTTCAGCAGCTGCTGGCGTTGCTGATGCTGCTTCTGCTGCTTGAATAACACTCAATTTACTGGTGAACATTAAAAAAGATATAAAAAAAAACTCTTTATGAACACAGGAGGAGCAGAAAATATTTTTTCACGCCATGACTGATGACAGACCTCTGTTGGTCTGAGAGGGAGGGGCACTGTGCGTATTCCGTTGCTTAATGTACACTGACCTGGTGTATTGTCAGTTTCATTTGAATCTTTGTTTTGCTATGTTTATTCCTTCAGGCTCATGTGTATGAATGAGTGTTCAAGTGTAAAGCTGTGTGCAGCTATGTGCAGCTGTTGTCTTGCATGGAGACTTTCATTCAGCTCAGAAATAGGAGAAACAGATTTCTTTCAGAGTAAGTCAGCACAGATATCACAGCTGCTCCTTCAAAAAAAAAGACAACATCTCAACTTGTTGAGATAAGGCCCAATAACCACAATAAAAAAAGAAATCCAAGTGGTTGAATGAGTTTTCTTTTCAAAATCTGTATGCGACTGTTTACTTTCATAGATGTCTTGATTCAGCTGAGGAACAAGAGAAAGAAAAAAAAATCCAACCTGTTAACTTGAGTGGAATTGTTATTTTCTGCTGAAATACATGAGGGAAACATCTCTCCTCTTGTTCTTCAGTACATTTTAGGTTCCCCCATAAGGAAATAGTTGAATTCTCAATTTAACATAAAAACTCATTCAGACAGTGGGATGTAATTTTTTATTGCTCTATTGTGCTTGTCTCGCTGAGTTATGCGCAGTGTGAGCAGAAAGGGTGAACTTTCGTGGAATTCTTATTTTCTACTGAAATACATGAGGGAAAAATGTCTCCTGTTGTTCCTCAGTACATTGTAGGTTCCCCCATAAGGAAATAGTTGAATTCTTTTTTTTGAATGAGCAGCAGTGATATCTGTGCTGACTTACTCTGAAAGAACTCTGTTTCTCTTGTTTCTGAGCTGAATTAAAATCTCTATGCAAGAAAACAGCTGCACAGAGCTGCACACAGCTTTACACTTGAACACTCATTCATACTCATCAGCCTGGAGGAATAAACAAAGCAAAACAAAGATTCAAGTGAGACTGACAATACACCAGGAAAAACAGGAGAGATGTTTTCCTAATTTTTTTCACCAGAGAATTACAATTCTATTCAAGTTCACCGTTTATGCTCGCAATGAGCATAAAGCACTTGTTTTCGTTCACAAATTCCTGAATTCACTAATTCAGTGCCCCCACTCCCCCTACACACACCGATTAAAGCAGATAACTTTTGAAATGTTTTTATTGTTTTTTCTTAAATAAAATTATTCCAGTTATTGATGAAAAAATTTCTATCTTGTTTCAGTGGTGTCGATTCATTTGCATGGTTGATTTGTTCTTATGCGTTTGGTGATGTGCAGTGGCACCATTACGCCTGTGGGTGGGGACACAGACCGTGTGATGAATATCAGGTGACGATCGATCACAGTCGACTCTCTGTTGGTCTATAATTGAGGGGCACTGTGCGTATTCCGTTGCTTGATGAACACTGACCTGGTGTATTGTCAGTCTCATTTGAATCTTTGTTTTGCTATGTTTATTCCTCCAGGCTCATGTGTATGAATGAGTGTTCAAATGTAAAGCTGTGTTCAGCTCTGTGCAGCTGATTTCTTGCATGGAGACTTTAATTCAGATCAGAAACAGGAGACACAAATTTCTTTAAGAGTAAGTCAGCACAGATATCACTGCTGCTCCTTCAAAAAAAAAGATAACATCTCAACTTGTTGAGATAAGGCCCATAACCACAATAAAAAAAGAAATCCAAGTGGTTGAATGAGTTTTCTTTTCAAAATTTGTATGCGACTGTTTACTTTCATAGATGTCTTGATTCAGCTGAGGAACAAGACAGAGAAAAAAAAAAATCCAACCTGTTATTCCACACACAATACAATTTGTTCAATAAAAAATGCTGCTGCTTGAAGAAAACAGACATCAAAGTGATGGAATGCGTGTTCAAACATTTTCAAAAACTTTGAAGTCTGAAGTTGTTTGTAAATAGACTTTTAGGTCTGATGATCAAAGCCGTTCAAACGCTTTGAAGTCTGAAGTTGTTTTTTAAACAGACTTGTAAGTCTGATTACAAACCAATTAAAGTGCTTCTGCAGCTGCTGGCGTTGCTGATGCTGCTTCTGCTGCTTGAATAACACTCAATTTACAGGGGAACACTAAAAAAGATATAAAAAAAAAACTCTTTATGAACACAGGAGGAGCAGAAAATATTTTTTCACGCCATGACTGATGACAGACCTCTGTTGGTCTGAGAGGGAGGGGCACTGTGCGTATTCCGTTGCTTAATGTACACTGACCTGGTGTATTGTCAGTTTCATTTGAATCTTTGTTTTGATATATTTATTCCTTCAGGCTCATGTGTATGAATGAGTGTTCAAGTGTAAAGCTGAGTGCAGCTCTGTGCAGCTGTTGTCTTGCATGGAGACTTTCATTCAGCTCAGAAACAGGAGAAACAGAGTTCTTTCAGAGTAAGTCAGCACAGATATCACAGCTGCTCCTTCAAAAAAAAAAAAGATAACATCTCAACTTGTTTAAATAAGGCCTATAACCACAATAAAAAAAGAAATCCAAGTGGTTGAATGAGTTTTCTTTTCAAAATCTGTATGCGACTGTTTACTTTCATAGTTGTCTTGATTCAGCTGAGGAACAAGAGAGAGAAAAAAAAAATCCAACCTGTTATTCCACACACAATCCAATTTGCTCAATAAAAAATGCTGCTGCTTGAAGAAAACAGACATCAAAGTGATGGAATGCGTGTTCAAACATTTTCAAAAACTTTGAAGTCTGAAGTTGTTTGTAAACAGACTTATAGGTCTGATGATCAAAACCGTTCAAACGCTTTGAAGTCTGAAGTTGTTTGTAAACAGACTTTTAGGTCTGATGATCAAAGCCGTTCAAACGCTTTGAAGTCTGAAGTTGTTTGTAAACAGACTTGTAAGTCTGATTACAAACCAATTAAAGTGCTTCTGCAGCTGCTGGCGTTGCTGATGCTGATTCTGCTGCTTGAATAACACTCAATTTACTGGGGAACACTAGAAAAGATATAAAAAAAAAAACTCTTTATGAACACAGGAGGAGCAGAAAATATTTTTTCACGCCATGACTGATGACAGACCTCTGTTGGTCTGAGAGGGAGGGGCACTGTGCGTATTCCGTTGCTTAATGTACACTGACCTGGTGTATTGACAGTTTCATTTGAATCTTTGTTTTGCTGTGTTTATTCCTTCAGGCTCATGTGTATGAATGAATGTTCAAGTGTAAAGCTGTGTGCAGCTCTGTGCAGCTGTTGTCTTGCATGGAGACTTTTATTCAGCTCAGAAACAGGAGAAACAGAGTTCTTTCAGAGTAAGTCAGCACAGATATAACTGCTGCTCCTTCAAAAAAAAAAAGACAACATCTCAACTAGTTTAGATAAGGCCCATAAACACAATAAAAAAAGAAATCCAAGTGGTTGAATGAGTTTTCTTTTCAAAATCTGTATGCGACTGTTTACTTTCATAGTTGTCTTGATTCAGCTGAGGAACAAGAGAGAAAAAAAATCCAACCTGTTATTCCACACAGAATACAATTTGCTTAATAAAAAATGCTGCTGCTTGAAGAAAACAGACATCAAAGTGATGGAATTCGTGTTCAAACATTTTCAAAAACTTTGAAGTCTGAAGTTGTTTGTAAACAGACTTTTAGGTCTGATGATCAAAGCCGTTCAAATGCTTTGAAGTCTGAAGTTGTTTGTAAACAGATTTGTAAGTATGATTACAAACCAATTAAAGTGCTTCAGCAGCTGCTGGCGTTGCTGATGCTGCTTCTGCTGCTTGAATGACACTCAATTTACTGGGGAACATTAAAAAATATATTAAAAAAAACTCTTTATGAACACAGGAGGAGCAGAAAATATTTTTTCACGCCATGACTGATGACAGACCTCTGTTGGTCTGAGAGGGAGGGGCACTGTGCGTATTCCGTTGCTTAATGTACACTGACCTGGTGTATTGTCAGTTTCATTTGAATCTTTGTTTTGATATATTTATTCCTTCAGGCTCATGTGTATGAATGAGTGTTCAAGTGTAAAGCTGAGTGCAGCTCTGTGCAGCTGCTGTCTTGCATGGAGACTTTCATTCAGCTCAGAAAAAGGAGAAACAGAGTTCTTTCAGAGTAAGTCAGCACAGATATCACAGCTGCTCCTTCAAAAAAAAAAAGACAACATCTCAACTTGTTTAGATAAGGCCCATAACCACAATAAAAAAAGAAATCCAAGTGGTTGAATGAGTTTTCTTTTCAAAATCTGTATGCGACTGTTTACTTTCATAGTTGTCTTGATTCAGCTGAGGAACAAGAGAGAAAAAAAAAAATCCAACGTGTTATTCCACACACAATACAATTTGCTCAATAAAAAATGCTGCTGCTTGAAGAAAACAGACATCAAAGTGATGGAATGCGTGTTCAAACATTTTCAAAAACTTTGAAGTCTGAAGTTGTTTGTAAACAGACTTATAGGTTTGATGATCAAAGCCGTTCAAACGCTTTGAAGTCTGAAGTTGTTTGTAAACAGACTTTTAGGTCTGATGATCAAAGCCGTTCAAACGCTTTGAAGTCTGAAGTTGTTTGTAAACAGACTTGTAAGTCTGATTAAAAACCAATTAAAGTGCTTCTGCAGCTGCTGGCGTTGCTGATGCTGCTTCTGCTGCTTGAATAACACTCAATTTACTGGGGAACATTAAAAAAGATATTAAAAAAAACTCTTTATGAACACAGGAGGAGCAGAAAATATTTTCTCACGCCATGACTGATGACAGACCTCTGTTGGTCTGAGAGGGAGGGGCACTGTGCGTATTCCGTTGCTTAATGTACACTGACCTGGTGTATTGTCAGTCTCATTTGAATCTTTGTTTTGCTAGTGTTCAAATGTAAAGCTGTGTGCAGCTCTATGCAGCTGTTTTCTTGCATAGAGACTTTAATTCAGCTCAGAAACAGGAGACGCAAAGTTCTTTCAGAGTAAGTCAGCACAGATATCACAGCTGCTCCTTCAAAAAAAAGACAACATCTAAACTTGTTTAGATAAGGCCCATAACCACAATAAAAAAAGAAATCCAAGTGGTTGAATGAGTTTTCTTTTCAAAATCTGTATGTGACTGTTTACTTTCATAGATGTCTTGATTCAGCTGAGGAACAAGAGAGAAAAAAAAAATCCAACCTGTTATTCCACACAGAATACAATTTGCTCAATAAAAAATGCTGCTGCTTGAAGAAAATAGACATCAAAGTGATGGAATGCGTGTTCAAACATTATCAAAAACTTTGAAGTCTGAAGTTGTTTGTAAACAGACTTTATAGGTCTGATGATCAAAGCCGTTCAAACGCTTTGAAGTCTGAAGTTGTTTGTAAACAGACTTTTAGGTCTGATGATCAAAGCCGTTCAAACGCTTTGAAGTCTGAAGTTGTTTGTAAACAGACTTGTAATTCTGATTACAAACCAATTAAAGTGCTTCAGCAGCTGCTGGCGTTGCTGATGCTGCTTCTGCTGCTTGAATAACACTCAATTTACTGGTGAACATTAAAAAAGATATAAAAAAAAACTCTTTATGAACACAGGAGGAGCAGAAAATATTTTTTCACGCCATGACTGATGACAGACCTCTGTTGGTCTGAGAGGGAGGGGCACTGTGCGTATTCCGTTGCTTAATGTACACTGACCTGGTGTATTGTCAGTTTCATTTGAATCTTTGTTTTGCTATGTTTATTCCTTCAGGCTCATGTGTATGAATGAGTGTTCAAGTGTAAAGCTGTGTGCAGCTATGTGCAGCTGTTGTCTTGCATGGAGACTTTCATTCAGCTCAGAAATAGGAGAAACAGAGTTCTTTCAGAGTAAGTCAGCACAGATATCACAGCTGCTCCTTCAAAAAAAAAGACAACATCTCAACTTGTTGAGATAAGGCCCAATAACCACAATAAAAAAAGAAATCCAAGTGGTTGAATGAGTTTTCTTTTCAAAATCTGTATGCGACTGTTTACTTTCATAGATGTCTTGATTCAGCTGAGGAACAAGAGAAAGAAAAAAAAATCCAACCTGTTAACTTGAGTGGAATTGTTATTTTCTGCTGAAATACATGAGGGAAACATCTCTCCTCTTGTTCTTCAGTACATTTTAGGTTCCCCCATAAGGAAATAGTTGAATTCTCAATTTAACATAAAAACTCATTCAGACAGTGGGATGTAATTTTTTATTGCTCTATTGTGCTTGTCTCGCTGAGTTATGCGCAGTGTGAGCAGAAAGGGTGAACTTTCGTGGAATTCTTATTTTCTACTGAAATACATGAGGGAAAAATCTCTCCTGTTGTTCCTCAGTACATTGTAGGTTCCCCCATAAGGAAATAGTTGAATTCTTTTTTTTGAATGAGCAGCAGTGATATCTGTGCTGACTTACTCTGAAAGAACTCTGTTTCTCTTGTTTCTGAGCTGAATTAAAATCTCTATGCAAGAAAACAGCTGCACAGAGCTGCACACAGCTTTACACTTGAACACTCATTCATACTCATCAGCCTGGAGGAATAAACAAAGCAAAACAAAGATTCAAGTGAGACTGACAATACACCAGGAAAAACAGGAGAGATGTTTTCCTAATTTTTTTCACCAGAGAATTACAATTCTATTCAAGTTCACCGTTTATGCTCGCAATGAGCATAAAGCACTTGTTTTCGTTCACAAATTCCTGAATTCACTAATTCAGTGCCCCCACTCCCCCTACACACACCGATTAAAGCAGATAACTTTTGAAATGTTTTTATTGTTTTTTCTTAAATAAAATTATTCCAGTTATTGATGAAAAAATTTCTATCTTGTTTCAGTGGTGTCGATTCATTTGCATGGTTGATTTGTTCTTATGCGTTTGGTGATGTGCAGTGGCACCATTACGCCTGTGGGTGGGGACACAGACCGTGTGATGAATATCAGGTGACGATCGATCACAGTCGACTCTCTGTTGGTCTATAATTGAGGGGCACTGTGCGTATTCCGTTGCTTGATGAACACTGACCTGGTGTATTGTCAGTCTCATTTGAATCTTTGTTTTGCTATGTTTATTCCTCCAGGCTCATGTGTATGAATGAGTGTTCAAATGTAAAGCTGTGTTCAGCTCTGTGCAGCTGATTTCTTGCATGGAGACTTTAATTCAGATCAGAAACAGGAGACACAAATTTCTTTAAGAGTAAGTCAGCACAGATATCACTGCTGCTCCTTCAAAAAAAAAGATAACATCTCAACTTGTTGAGATAAGGCCCATAACCACAATAAAAAAAGAAATCCAAGTGGTTGAATGAGTTTTCTTTTCAAAATTTGTATGCGACTGTTTACTTTCATAGATGTCTTGATTCAGCTGAGGAACAAGACAGAGAAAAAAAAAAATCCAACCTGTTATTCCACACACAATACAATTTGTTCAATAAAAAATGCTGCTGCTTGAAGAAAACAGACATCAAAGTGATGGAATGCGTGTTCAAAAATTTTCAAAAACTTTGAAGTCTGAAGTTGTTTGTAAATAGACTTTTAGGTCTGATGATCAAAGCCGTTCAAACGCTTTGAAGTCTGAAGTTGTTTTTTAAACAGACTTGTAAGTCTGATTACAAACCAATTAAAGTGCTTCTGCAGCTGCTGGCATTGCTGATGCTGCTTCTGCTGCTTGAATAACACTCAATTTACAGGGGAACACTAAAAAAGATATAAAAAAAAAACTCTTTATGAACACAGGAGGAGCAGAAAATATTTTTTCACGCCATGACTGATGACAGACCTCTGTTGGTCTGAGAGGGAGGGGCACTGTGCGTATTCCGTTGCTTAATGTACACTGACCTGGTGTATTGTCAGTTTCATTTGAATCTTTGTTTTGATATATTTATTCCTTCAGGCTCATGTGTATGAATGAGTGTTCAAGTGTAAAGCTGAGTGCAGCTCTGTGCAGCTGTTGTCTTGCATGGAGACTTTCATTCAGCTCAGAAACAGGAGAAACAGAGTTCTTTCAGAGTAAGTCAGCACAGATATCACAGCTGCTCCTTCAAAAAAAAAAAGATAACATCTCAACTTGTTTAAATAAGGCCTATAACCACAATAAAAAAAGAAATCCAAGTGGTTGAATGAGTTTTCTTTTCAAAATCTGTATGCGACTGTTTACTTTCATAGTTGTCTTGATTCAGCTGAGGAACAAGAGAGAGAAAAAAAAATCCAACCTGTTATTCCACACACAATCCAATTTGCTCAATAAAAAATGCTGCTGCTTGAAGAAAACAGACATCAAAGTGATGGAATGCGTGTTCAAACATTTTCAAAAACTTTGAAGTCTGAAGTTGTTTGTAAACAGACTTATAGGTCTGATGATCAAAACCGTTCAAACGCTTTGAAGTCTGAAGTTGTTTGTAAACAGACTTGTAAGTCTGATTACAAACCAATTAAAGTGCTTCTGCAGCTGCTGGCGTTGCTGATGCTGCTTCTGCTGCTTGAATAACACTCAATTTACTGGGGAACACCTAGAAAAGATATAAAAAAAAAAAACTCTTTATGAACACAGGAGGAGCAGAAAATATTTTTTCACGCCATGACTGATGACAGACCTCTGTTGGTCTGAGAGGGAGGGGCACTGTGCGTATTCCGTTGCTTAATGTACACTGACCTGGTGTATTGACAGTTTCATTTGAATCTTTGTTTTGCTGTTTTTATTCCTTCAGGCTCATGTGTATGAATGAGTGTTCAAGTGTAAAGCTGAGTGCAGCTCTGTGCAGCTGTTGTCTTGCATGGAGACTTTTATTCAGCTCAGAAACAGGAGAAACAGAGTTCTTTCAGAGTAAGTCAGCACAGATATAACTGCTGCTCCTTCAAAAAAAAAAAGACAACATCTCAACTTGTTGAGATAAGGCCCAATAACCACAATAAAAAAAGAAATCCAAGTGGTTGAATGAGTTTTCTTTTCAAAATCTGTATGCGACTGTTTACTTTCATAGATGTCTTGATTCAGCTGAGGAACAAGAGAGAGAAAAAAAAATCCAACCTGTTAACTTGAGTGGAATTGTTATTTTCTGCTGAAATACATGAGGGAAACATCTCTCCTCTTGTTCTTCGGTACATTTTAGGTTCCCCCATAAGGAAATAGTTGAATTCTCAATTTAACATAAAAACTCATTCAGACAGTGGGATGTAATTTTTTATTGCTCTATTGTGCTTGTCTCGCTGAGTTATGCGCAGTGTGAGCAGAAAGGGTGAACTTTCGTGGAATTCTTATTTTCTACTGAAATACATGAGGGAAAAATCTCTCCTGTTGTTCCTCAGTACATTGTAGGTTCCCCCATAAGGAAATAGTTGAATTCTTTTTTTTGAATGAGCAGCAGTGATATCTGTGCTGACTTACTCTGAAAGAACTCTGTTTCTCTTGTTTCTGAGCTGAATTAAAATCTCTATGCAAGAAAACAGCTGCACAGAGCTGCACACAGCTTTACACTTGAACACTCATTCATACTCATCAGCCTGGAGGAATAAACAAAGCAAAACAAAGATTCAAGTGAGACTGACAATACACCAGGAAAAACAGGAGAGATGTTTTCCTAATTTTTTTCACCAGAGAATTACAATTCTATTCAAGTTCACCGTTTATGCTCGCAATGAGCATAAAGCACTTGTTTTCGTTCACAAATTCCTGAATTCACTAATTCAGTGCCCCCACTCCCCCTACACACACCGATTAAAGCAGATAACTTTTGAAATGTTTTTATTGTTTTTTCTTAAATAAAATTATTCCAGTTATTGATGAAAAAATTTCTATCTTGTTTCAGTGGTGTCGATTCATTTGCATGGTTGATTTGTTCTGATGCGTTTGGTGATGTGCAGTGGCACCATTACGCCTGTGGGTGGGGACACAGACCGTGTGATGAATATCAGGTGACGATCGATCACAGTCGACTCTCTGTTGGTCTATAATTGAGGGGCACTGTGCGTATTCCGTTGCTTGATGAACACTGACCTGGTGTATTGTCAGTCTCATTTGAATCTTTGTTTTGCTATGTTTATTCCTCCAGGCTCATGTGTATGAATGAGTGTTCAAATGTAAAGCTGTGTTCAGCTCTGTGCAGCTGCTGTCTTGCATGGAGACTTTAATTCAGATCAGAAACAGGAGACACAAAGTTCTTTAAGAGTAAGTCAGCACAGATATCACTGCTGCTCCTTCAAAAAAAAAGATAACATCTCAACTTGTTGAGATAAGGCCCATAACCACAATAAAAAAAGAAATCCAAGTGGTTGAATGAGTTTTCTTTTCAAAATTTGTATGCGACTGTTTACTTTCATAGATGTCTTGATTCAGCTGAGGAACAAGACAGAGAAAAAAAAAAATCCAACCTGTTATTCCACACACAATACAATTTGTTCAATAAAAAATGCTGCTGCTTGAAGAAAACAGACATCAAAGTGATGGAATGCGTGTTCAAACATTTTCAAAAACTTTGAAGTCTGAAGTTGTTTGTAAATAGACTTTTAGGTCTGATGATCAAAGCCGTTCAAACGCTTTGAAGTCTGAAGTTGTTTTTTAAACAGACTTGTAAGTCTGATTACAAACCAATTAAAGTGCTTCTGCAGCTGCTGGCGTTGCTGATGCTGCTTCTGCTGCTTGAATAACACTCAATTTACAGGGGAACACTAAAAAAGATATAAAAAAAAAACTCTTTATGAACACAGGAGGAGCAGAAAATATTTTTTCACGCCATGACTGATGACAGACCTCTGTTGGTCTGAGAGGGAGGGGCACTGTGCGTATTCCGTTGCTTAATGTACACTGACCTGGTGAATTGTCAGTTTCATTTGAATCTTTGTTTTGATATATTTATTCCTTCAGGCTCATGTGTATGAATGAGTGTTCAAGTGTAAAGCTGAGTGCAGCTCTGTGCAGCTGTTGTCTTGCATGGAGACTTTCATTCAGCTCAGAAACAGGAGAAACAGAGTTCTTTCAGAGTAAGTCAGCACAGATATCACAGCTGCTCCTTCAAAAAAAAAAAGATAACATCTCAACTTGTTTAAATAAGGCCTATAACCACAATAAAAAAAGAAATCCAAGTGGTTGAATGAGTTTTCTTTTCAAAATCTGTATGCGACTGTTTACTTTCATAGTTGTCTTGATTCAGCTGAGGAACAAGAGAGAAAAAAAAAAATCCAACCTGTTATTCCACACACAATCCAATTTGCTCAATAAAAAATGCTGCTGCTTGAAGAAAACAGACATCAAAGTGATGGAATGCGTGTTCAAACATTTTCAAAAACTTTGAAGTCTGAAGTTGTTTGTAAACAGACTTATAGGTCTGATGATCAAAACCGTTCAAACGCTTTGAAGTCTGAAGTTGTTTGTAAACAGACTTTTAGGTCTGATGATCAAAGCCGTTCAAACGCTTTGAAGTCTGAAGTTGTTTGTAAACAGACTTGTAAGTCTGATTACAAACCAATTAAAGTGCTTCTGCAGCTGCTGGCGTTGCTGATGCTGATTCTGCTGCTTGAATAACACTCAATTTACTGGGGAACACTAGAAAAGATATAAAAAAAAAACTCTTTATGAACACAGGAGGAGCAGAAAATATTTTTTCACGCCATGACTGATGACAGACCTCTGTTGGTCTGAGAGGGAGGGGCACTGTGCGTATTCCGTTGCTTAATGTACACTGACCTGGTGTATTGTCAGTTTCATTTGAATCTTTGTTTTGCTGTGTTTATTCCTTCAGGCTCATGTGTATGAATGAGTGTTCAAGTGTAAAGCTGTGTGCAGCTCTGTGCAGCTGTTGTCTTGCATGGAGACTTTTATTCAGCTCAGAAACAGGAGAAACAGAGTTCTTTCAGAGTAAGTCAGCACAGATATAACTGCTGCTCCTTCAAAAAAAAAAAGACAACATCTCAACTAGTTTAGATAAGGCCCATAACCACAATAAAAAAAGAAATCCAAGTGGTTGAATGAGTTTTCTTTTCAAAATCTGTATGCGACTGTTTACTTTCATAGTTGTCTTGATTCAGCTGAGGAACAAGAGAGAAAAAAAATCCAACCTGTTATTCCACACAGAATACAATTTGCTTAATAAAAAATGCTGCTGCTTGAAGAAAACAGACATCAAAGTGATGGAATTCGTGTTCAAACATTTTCAAAAACTTTGAAGTCTGAAGTTGTTTGTAAACAGACTTTTAGGTCTGATGATCAAAGCCGTTCAAATGCTTTGAAGTCTGAAGTTGTTTGTAAAAAGATTTGTAAGTATGATTACAAACCAATTAAAGTGCTTCAGCAGCTGCTGGCGTTGCTGATGCTGCTTCTGCTGCTTGAATGACACTCAATTTACTGGGGAACATTAAAAAAGATATTAAAAAAAACTCTTTATGAACACAGGAGGAGCAGAAAATATTTTTTCACGCCATGACTGATGACAGACCTCTGTTGGTCTGAGAGGGAGGGGCACTGTGCGTATTCCGTTGCTTAATGTACACTGACCTGGTGTATTGTCAGTTTCATTTGAATCTTTGTTTTGATATATTTATTCCTTCAGGCTCATGTGTATGAATGAGTGTTCAAGTGTAAAGCTGAGTGCAGCTCTGTGCAGCTGCTGTCTTGCATGGAGACTTTCATTCAGCTCAGAAACAGGAGAAACAGAGTTCTTTCAGAGTAAGTCAGCACAGATATCACAGCTGCTCCTTCAAAAAAAAAAAGACAACATCTCAACTTGTTTAGATAAGGCCCATAACCACAATAAAAAAAGAAATCCAAGTGGTTGAATGAGTTTTCTTTTCAAAATCTGTATGCGACTGTTTACTTTCATAGTTGTCTTGATTCAGCTGAGGAACAAGAGAGAAAAAAAAAATCCAACGTGTTATTCCACACACAATCCAATTTGCTCAATAAAAAATGCTGCTGCTTGAAGAAAACAGACATCAAAGTGATGGAATGCGTGTTCAAACATTTTCAAAAACTTTGAAGTCTGAAGTTGTTTGTAAACAGACTTATAGGTTTGATGATCAAAGCCGTTCAAACGCTTTGAAGTCTGAAGTTGTTTGTAAACAGACTTTTAGGTCTGATGATCAAAGCCGTTCAAACGCTTTGAAGTCTGAAGTTGTTTGTAAACAGACTTGTAAGTCTGATTACAAACCAATTAAAGTGCTTCTGCAGCTGCTGGCGTTGCTGATGCTGCTTCTGCTGCTTGAATAACACTCAATTTACTGGGGAACACTAGAAAAGATATTAAAAAAAAACTCTTTATGAACACAGGAGGAGCAGAAAATATTTTCTCACGCCATGACTGATGACAGACTTCTGTTGGTCTGAGACAATTTCAACTTTGTCCTAGAGACATGGGGCCACTTGCTATTTCATCAAGAGCCCCAAAGAAGCGCCCACACCAAATTTGGGGTTTCTAATAATTGAAGAACGCAGAAACCCTAACCCTAATTTCAGCTAACCCTAACCCTAACCCTAGTTTCAGTCTTAACGCAACCCTAATTCAATGCAAGTCTATAGGTTGAAATTTCAACTTTGTCGTAGAGACATGGGGCCACTTGCATTTTCATCAAGAGCCCCAAAGAAACACCCACGCAAAATTTGGGGCTTCTAGTACTTGAGGAACGCAGAAACCCTAACCCTAATTTCAACTAACCCTAACCCTAACCCTAGTTTCAGCCTTAACGTTAACCCTAATTCAATGCAAGTCTATGGGGTGAAATTTCAACTTTGTCCTAGAGACATGGGGCCACTTGCATTTTCATCAAGAGCCCCAAAGAAGCGCCCACGCCAAATTTGGGGTTTCTAATACTTGAGGAAGACAGAAACCCTAACCCTAATTTCAGCTAACCCTAACCCTAACCCTAACCCTAGTTTCAGCCTTAATGTTAACCCTAATTCAATTCAAGTCTGATGGGGTTAAAATTCATTCAGACAGTGGGATGTCTTTTTTTATTGCTCTATTGTGCTTCTCTCGCTGAGTTATGCGCAGTGTGAGCAGAAAGGGTGAACTTGAGTGGAATTGTTATTTTCTGCTGAAATACATGAGGGAAACATCTCTCCTGTTGTTCCTCAGTACATTGTAGGTTCCCCCATAAGGAAATAGTTGAGTTCTCAATTTAACATGAAAACTCATTCAGACAGTGGGATGTCATTTTTTATTGCTCTATTGTGCTTCTCTCGCTGAGTTATGCGCAGTGTGAGCAGAAAGGGTGAACTTGAGTGGAATTGTTATTTTCTACTGAAATACATGAGGGAAACATCTGTCCTGTGGTTCCTCAGTACATTGTAGGTTCCCCCATAAGGAAATAGTTGATTTCTCAATTTAACATGAAAACTCATTCAGACAGTGGGATGTCATTTTTTATTGCTCTATTGTGCTTCTCTCGCTGAGTTATGCGCAGTGTGAGCAGAAAGGGTGAACTTGAGTGGAATTGTTATTTTCTGCTGAAATACATGAGGGAAACATCTCTCCTGTTGTTCCTCAGTACATTGTAGGTTCCCCCATAAGGAAATAGTTGAGTTCTCAATTTAACATGAAAACTCATTCAGACAGTGGGATGTCATTTTTTATTGCTCTATTGTGCTTCTCTCGCTGAGTGATGCGCAGTGTGAGCAGAAAGGGTGAACTTTGAGTGGAACTGTTATTTTCTGCTGAAATACATGAGGGAAACATCTCTCCTGTTGTTCCTCAGTACATTGTAGGTTCCCCCATAAGGAAATAGTTGAATTCTCAATTTAACATAAAAACTCATTCAGACAGTGGGATGTCATTTTTATTGCTCCATTGTGCTTCTCTCGCTGAGTTATGCGCAGTGTGAGCAGAAAGGGTGAACTTGAGTGGAATTGTTATTTTCTGCTGAAATACATGAGGGAAACATCTCTCCTGTTGTTCCTGAGTACATTGTAGGTCCCCACATAAGGAAATAGTTGATTTCTCAATTTAACATGAAAACTCATTCAGACAGTGGGTTGTCATTTTTTATTGCTCTATTGTGCTTCTCTCGCTGAGTTATGCGCAGTGTGAGCAGAAAGGGTGAACTTTGAGTGGAACTGTTATTTTCTGCTGAAATACATGAGGAAAACATCTGTCCTGTTGTTCCTCAGTACATTGTAGGTTCCCCCATAAGGAAATAGTTGATTTCTCAATTTAACATGAAAATTCATTCAGACAGTGGGATGTCATTTTTTATTGCTCTATTGTGCTTCTCTCGCTGAATTATGCGCAGTGTGAGCAGAAAGGGTGAACTTTGAGTGGAACTGTTATTTTCTGCTGAAATACATGGGGGAAACATCTCTCCTGTTGTTCCTCAGTACATTGTAGGTTCCCCCATAAGGAAATAGTTGATTTCCCAATTTAACATGAAAACTCATTCAGACAGTGGGATGTCATTTTTTATTGCTCTATTGTGCTTCTCTCGCTGAGTTATGTGCAGTGTGAGCAGAAAGGGTGAACTTGAGTGGAATTGTTATTTTCTGCTGAAATACATGAGGGAAACAGCTCTCCTGTTGTTCCTCACTACATTGTAGGTTCCCCCATAAGGAAATAGTTGATTTCTCAATTTAACATGAAAACTCATTCAGACAGTGGGATGTCATTTTTTATTGCTCTATTGTGCTTCTCTCGCTGAGTTATGCGCAGTGTGAGCAGAAAGGGTGAACTTGAGTGGAATTGTTATTTTCTGCTGAAATACATGAGGGAAACATCTGTCCTGTTGTTCCTCAGTACATTGTAGGTTCCCCCATAAGGAAATAGTTGATTTCTCAATTTAACATGAAAACTCATTCAGACAGTGGGATGTCATTTTTTATTGCTCTATTGTGCTTCTCTCGCTGAATTATGCGCAGTGTGAGCAGAAAGGGTGAACTTGAGTGGAATTGTTATTTTCTGCTGAAATACATGAGGGAAACATCTCTCCTGTTGTTCCTGAGTACATTGTAGGTCCCCCCATAAGGAAATAGTTGATTTCTCAATTTAACATGAAAACTCATTCAGACAGTGGGATGTCTTTTTTTATTGCTCTATTGTGCTTCTCTCGCTGAGTTATGCGCAGTGTGAGCAGAAAGGGTGAACTTGAGTGGAATTGTTATTTTCTGCTGAAATACATGGGGGAAACATCTGTCCTGTTGTTCCTCAGTACATTGTAGGTTCCCCCATAAGGAAATAGTTGATTTCCCAATTTAACATGAAAACTCATTCAGACAGTGGGATGTCATTTTTTATTGCTTTATTGTGCTTCTCTCGCTGAGTTATGCGCAGTGTGAGCAGAAAGGGTGAACTTGAGTGGAATTGTTATTTTCTGCTGAAATACATGAGGGAAACATCTCTCCTGTTGTTCCTCACTACATTGTAGGTTCCCCCATAAGGAAATAGTTGAATTCTTTTTTTTGAAGGAGCAGCAGTGATATCTGTGCTGACTGACTGTAAAATAACTCCTAATTCATTTCAGAAACAGGAGAAAAATCCTGTTTCTGAAATGAATTAAAGTCTCTATGCAAGTAAACGGCTGCACTGAGCTGCACACAGCCTTAAACTTGAACATTCATTCATATTCATCTGCCTGGAGGAATAAACAAAGCAAAACTAAGATTCAAATGAGACTGACAATAGAGGAACAACAGGAAAGATTTTTTCCTTATTTTTTCCACCAGAGAATTACAATTCCATTCAAGTTCACCTTTTATGCTCGCATTGAGCATAAAGCTCTTGTTTTCTTTCACAAATTCCTGAATTCACTAATTCCGTGCCCCCACTCCCCCCCCCACACACTGATTAAATCAGATAACTTTTGAAATGTTTTTATTGTTTTTTCTTAAATAAAATTATTCCAGTTATTGATGAAAAAATTTCTATCTTGTTTCAGTGGTGTCGATTCCTTTTCATGGTTGATTTGATCTTATGCGTTTGGTGATGTGCAGTGGCACCATTACTCCTGTGGGTGGAGACACAGACCGTGTGATGAATATCAGGTGACGATCGATCACAGTCGACACTCTGTTGATCTGAGATTGAGGGGCACTGTGCGTATTCCGTTGCTTGATGAACACAGACCTGGTGTATTGTCAGTCTCATTTGAATCTTTGTTTTGCTAGTGTTAAAATGTAAAGCTGTGTGCAGCTCTATGCAGCTGTTTTCTTTCATAGAGACTTTAATTCAGCTCAGAAACAGGAGACACAAAGTTCTTTAAGAGTAAGTCAGCACAGATATCACTGCTGCTCCTTCAAAAAAAAAGACAACATCTCAACTTGTTGAGATAAGGCCCATAACCACAATAAAAAAAGAAATCCAAGTGGTTGAATGAGTTTTCTTTTCAAAATTTGTGTGCGACTGTTTACTTTCATAGTTGTCTTGATTCAGCTGAGGAAAAAGAGAGAGAAAAAAAAATCCAAACTGTTATTCCACACACAATACAATTTGCTCAATAAAAAATGCTGCTGCTTGAAGAAAACAGACATCAAAGTGATGGAATGCGTGTTCAAACATTTTCAAAAACTTTGAAGTGTGAAGTTGTTTGTAAACAGACTTTTAGGTCTGATGATCAAAGCCGTTCAAACGCTTTGAAGTCTGAAGTTGTTTGTAAACAGACTTGTAAGTCTGATTACAAACCAATTAAAGTGCTTCTGCAGCTGCTGGCGTTGCTGATGCTGATTCTGCTGCTTGAATAACACTCAATTTACTGGGGAACACTAGAAAAAATATAAAAAAAAAAACTCTTTATGAATACAGGAGGAGCAGAAAATATTTTTTCACGCCATGACTGATGACAGACCTCTGTTGGTCTGAGAGGGAGGGGCACTGTGCGTATTCCGTTGCTTAATGTACACTGACCTGGTGTATTGTCAGTTTCATTTGAATCTTTGTTTTGCTGTGTTTATTCCTTCAGGCTCATGTGTATGAATGAGTGTTCAAGTGTAAAGCTGTGTGCAGCTCTGTGCAGCTGTTGTCTTGCATGGAGACTTTTATTCAGCTCAGAAACAGGAGAAACAGAGTTCTTTCAGAGTAAGTCAGCACAGATATAACTGCTGCTCCTTCAAAAAAAAAAAGACAACATCTCAACTTGTTTAGATAAGGCCCATAACCACAATAAAAAAAGAAATCCAAGTGGTTGAATGAGTTTTCTTTTCAAAATCTGTATGCGACTGTTTACTTTAATAGATGTCTTGATTCAGCTGAGGAACAAGAGAGAAAAAAAAATCCAACCTGTTATTCCACACAGAATACAATTTGTTCAATAAAAAATGCTGCTGCTTGAAGAAAACAGACATCAAAGTGATGGAATTCGTGTTCAAACATTTTCAAAAACTTTGAAGTCTGAAGTTGTTTGTAAACAGACTTTTAGGTCTGATGATCAAAGCCGTTCAAACGCTTTGAAGTCTGAAGTTGTTTGTAAACAGATTTGTAAGTCTGATTACAAACCAATTAAAGTGCTTCAGCAGCTGCTGGCGTTGCTGATGCTGCTTCTGCTGCTTGAATAACACTCAATTTACTGGGGAACATTAAAAAATATATTAAAAAAAACTCTTTATGAACACAGGAGGAGCAGAAAATATTTTTTCACGCCATGACTGATGACAGACCTCTGTTGGTCTGAGAGGGAGGGGCACTGTGCGTATTCCGTTGCTTAATGTACACTGACCTGGTGTATTGTCAGTCTCATTTGAATCTTTGTTTTGCTAGTGTTCAAATGTAAAGCTGTGTGCAGCTCTATGCAGCTGTTTTCTTGCATAGAGACTTTAATTCAGCTCAGAAACAGGAGACGCAAAGTTCTTTCAGAGTAAGTCAGCACAGATATCACAGCTGCTCCTTCAAAAAAAAGACAACATCTAAACTTGTTTAGATAAGGCCCATAACCACAATAAAAAAAGAAATCCAAGTGGTTGAATGAGTTTTCTTTTCAAAATCTGTATGTGACTGTTTACTTTCATAGATGTCTTGATTCAGCTGAGGAACAAGAGAGAAAAAAAAAATCCAACCTGTTATTCCACACAGAATACAATTTGCTCAATAAAAAATGCTGCTGCTTGAAGAAAATAGACATCAAAGTGATGGAATGCGTGTTCAAACATTATCAAAAACTTTGAAGTCTGAAGTTGTTTGTAAACAGACTTTATAGGTCTGATGATCAAAGCCGTTCAAACGCTTTGAAGTCTGAAGTTGTTTGTAAACAGACTTTTAGGTCTGATGATCAAAGCCGTTCAAACGCTTTGAAGTCTGAAGTTGTTTGTAAACAGACTTGTAATTCTGATTACAAACCAATTAAAGTGCTTCAGCAGCTGCTGGCGTTGCTGATGCTGCTTCTGCTGCTTGAATAACACTCAATTTACTGGTGAACATTAAAAAAGATATAAAAAAAAACTCTTTATGAACACAGGAGGAGCAGAAAATATTTTTTCACGCCATGACTGATGACAGACCTCTGTTGGTCTGAGAGGGAGGGGCACTGTGCGTATTCCGTTGCTTAATGTACACTGACCTGGTGTATTGTCAGTTTCATTTGAATCTTTGTTTTGCTATGTTTATTCCTTCAGGCTCATGTGTATGAATGAGTGTTCAAGTGTAAAGCTGTGTGCAGCTATGTGCAGCTGTTGTCTTGCATGGAGACTTTCATTCAGCTCAGAAATAGGAGAAACAGATTTCTTTCAGAGTAAGTCAGCACAGATATCACAGCTGCTCCTTCAAAAAAAAAGACAACATCTCAACTTGTTGAGATAAGGCCCAATAACCACAATAAAAAAAGAAATCCAAGTGGTTGAATGAGTTTTCTTTTCAAAATCTGTATGCGACTGTTTACTTTCATAGATGTCTTGATTCAGCTGAGGAACAAGAGAGAGAAAAAAAAATCCAACCTGTTAACTTGAGTGGAATTGTTATTTTCTGCTGAAATACATGAGGGAAACATCTCTCCTCTTGTTCTTCAGTACATTTTAGGTTCCCCCATAAGGAAATAGTTGAATTCTCAATTTAACATAAAAACTCATTCAGACAGTGGGATGTAATTTTTTATTGCTCTATTGTGCTTGTCTCGCTGAGTTATGCGCAGTGTGAGCAGAAAGGGTGAACTTTCGTGGAATTCTTATTTTCTACTGAAATACATGAGGGAAAAATCTCTCCTGTTGTTCCTCAGTACATTGTAGGTTCCCCCATAAGGAAATAGTTGAATTCTTTTTTTTGAATGAGCAGCAGTGATATCTGTGCTGACTTACTCTGAAAGAACTCTGTTTCTCTTGTTTCTGAGCTGAATTAAAATCTCTATGCAAGAAAACAGCTGCACAGAGCTGCACACAGCTTTACACTTGAACACTCATTCATACTCATCAGCCTGGAGGAATAAACAAAGCAAAACAAAGATTCAAGTGAGACTGACAATACACCAGGAAAAACAGGAGAGATGTTTTCCTAATTTTTTTCACCAGAGAATTACAATTCTATTCAAGTTCACCGTTTATGCTCGCAATGAGCATAAAGCACTTGTTTTCGTTCACAAATTCCTGAATTCACTAATTCAGTGCCCCCACTCCCCCTACACACACCGATTAAAGCAGATAACTTTTGAAATGTTTTTATTGTTTTTTCTTAAATAAAATTATTCCAGTTATTGATGAAAAAATTTCTATCTTGTTTCAGTGGTGTCGATTCATTTGCATGGTTGATTTGTTCTGATGCGTTTGGTGATGTGCAGTGGCACCATTACGCCTGTGGGTGGGGACACAGACCGTGTGATGAATATCAGGTGACGATCGATCACAGTCGACTCTCTGTTGGTCTATAATTGAGGGGCACTGTGCGTATTCCGTTGCTTGATGAACACTGACCTGGTGTATTGTCAGTCTCATTTGAATCTTTGTTTTGCTATGTTTATTCCTCCAGGCTCATGTGTATGAATGAGTGTTCAAATGTAAAGCTGTGTTCAGCTCTGTGCAGCTGATTTCTTGCATGGAGACTTTAATTCAGATCAGAAACAGGAGACACAAAGTTCTTTAAGAGTAAGTCAGCACAGATATCACTGCTGCTCCTTCAAAAAAAAAGATAACATCTCAACTTGTTGAGATAAGGCCCATAACCACAATAAAAAAAGAAATCCAAGTGGTTGAATGAGTTTTCTTTTCAAAATTTGTATGCGACTGTTTACTTTCATAGATGTCTTGATTCAGCTGAGGAACAAGACAGAGAAAAAAAAAAATCCAACCTGTTATTCCACACACAATACAATTTGTTCAATAAAAAATGCTGCTGCTTGAAGAAAACAGACATCAAAGTGATGGAATGCGTGTTCAAACATTTTCAAAAACTTTGAAGTCTGAAGTTGTTTGTAAATAGACTTTTAGGTCTGATGATCAAAGCCGTTCAAACGCTTTGAAGTCTGAAGTTGTTTTTTAAACAGACTTGTAAGTCTGATTACAAACCAATTAAAGTGCTTCTGCAGCTGCTGGCGTTGCTGATGCTGCTTCTGCTGCTTGAATAACACTCAATTTACAGGGGAACACTAAAAAAGATATAAAAAAAAAACTCTTTATGAACACAGGAGGAGCAGAAAATATTTTTTCACGCCATGACTGATGACAGACCTCTGTTGGTCTGAGAGGGAGGGGCACTGTGCGTATTCCGTTGCTTAATGTACACTGACCTGGTGTATTGTCAGTTTCATTTGAATCTTTGTTTTGATATATTTATTCCTTCAGGCTCATGTGTATGAATGAGTGTTCAAGTGTAAAGCTGAGTGCAGCTCTGTGCAGCTGTTGTCTTGCATGGAGACTTTCATTCAGCTCAGAAACAGGAGAAACAGAGTTCTTTCAGAGTAAGTCAGCACAGATATCACAGCTGCTCCTTCAAAAAAAAAAAGATAACATCTCAACTTGTTTAAATAAGGCCTATAACCACAATAAAAAAAGAAATCCAAGTGGTTGAATGAGTTTTCTTTTCAAAATCTGTATGCGACTGTTTACTTTCATAGTTGTCTTGATTCAGCTGAGGAACAAGAGAGAAAAAAAAAAATCCAACCTGTTATTCCACACACAATCCAATTTGCTCAATAAAAAATGCTGCTGCTTGAAGAAAACAGACATCAAAGTGATGGAATGCGTGTTCAAACATTTTCAAAAACTTTGAAGTCTGAAGTTGTTTGTAAACAGACTTATAGGTCTGATGATCAAAACCGTTCAAACGCTTTGAAGTCTGAAGTTGTTTGTAAACAGACTTTTAGGTCTGATGATCAAAGCCGTTCAAACGCTTTGAAGTCTGAAGTTGTTTGTAAACAGACTTGTAAGTCTGATTACAAACCAATTAAAGTGCTTCTGCAGCTGCTGGCGTTGCTGATGCTGATTCTGCTGCTTGAATAACACTCAATTTACTGGGGAACACTAGAAAAGATATAAAAAAAAAAACTCTTTATGAACACAGGAGGAGCAGAAAATATTTTTTCACGCCATGACTGATGACAGACCTCTGTTGGTCTGAGAGGGAGGGGCACTGTGCGTATTCCGTTGCTTAATGTACACTGACCTGGTGTATTGTCAGTTTCATTTGAATCTTTGTTTTGCTGTGTTTATTCCTTCAGGCTCATGTGTATGAATGAGTGTTCAAGTGTAAAGCTGTGTGCAGCTCTGTGCAGCTGTTGTCTTGCATGGAGACTTTTATTCAGCTCAGAAACAGGAGAAACAGAGTTCTTTCAGAGTAAGTCAGCACAGATATAACTGCTGCTCCTTCAAAAAAAAAAAGACAACATCTCAACTAGTTTAGATAAGGCCCATAACCACAATAAAAAAAGAAATCCAAGTGGTTGAATGAGTTTTCTTTTCAAAATCTGTATGCGACTGTTTACTTTCATAGTTGTCTTGATTCAGCTGAGGAACAAGAGAGAAAAAAAATCCAACCTGTTATTCCACACAGAATACAATTTGCTTAATAAAAAATGCTGCTGCTTGAAGAAAACAGACATCAAAGTGATGGAATTCGTGTTCAAACATTTTCAAAAACTTTGAAGTCTGAAGTTGTTTGTAAACAGACTTTTAGGTCTGATGATCAAAGCCGTTCAAATGCTTTGAAGTCTGAAGTTGTTTGTAAACAGATTTGTAAGTATGATTACAAACCAATTAAAGTGCTTCAGCAGCTGCTGGCGTTGCTGATGCTGCTTCTGCTGCTTGAATAACACTCAATTTACTGGGGAACATTAAAAAAGATATTAAAAAAAACTCTTTATGAACACAGGAGGAGCAGAAAATATTTTTTCACGCCATGACTGATGACAGACCTCTGTTGGTCTGAGAGGGAGGGGCTCTGTGCGTATTCCGTTGCTTAATGTACACTGACCTGGTGTATTGTCAGTTTCATTTGAATCTTTGTTTTGATATATTTATTCCTTCAGGCTCATGTGTATGAATGAGTGTTCAAGTGTAAAGCTGAGTGCAGCTCTGTGCAGCTGCTGTCTTGCATGGAGACTTTCATTCAGCTCAGAAACAGGAGAAACAGAGTTCTTTCAGAGTAAGTCAGCACAGATATCACAGCTGCTCCTTCAAAAAAAAAAAGACAACATCTCAACTTGTTTAGATAAGGCCCATAACCACAATAAAAAAAGAAATCCAAGTGGTTGAATGAGTTTTCTTTTCAAAATCTGTATGCGACTGTTTACTTTCATAGTTGTCTTGATTCAGCTGAGGAACAAGAGAGAAAAAAAAAATCCTAAGTGTTATTCCACACACAATACAATTTGCTCAATAAAAAATGCTGCTGCTTGAAGAAAACAGACATCAAAGTGATGGAATGCGTGTTCAAACATTTTCAAAAACTTTGAAGTCTGAAGTTGTTTGTAAACAGACTTATAGGTTTGATGATCAAAGCCGTTCAAACGCTTTGAAGTCTGAAGTTGTTTGTAAACAGACTTTTAGGTCTGATGATCAAAGCCGTTCAAACGCTTTGAAGTCTGAAGTTGTTTGTAAACAGACTTGTAAGTCTGATTACAAACCAATTAAAGTGCTTCTGCAGCTGCTGGCGTTGCTGATGCTGCTTCTGCTGCTTGAATAACACTCAATTTACTGGGGAACACTAGAAAAGATATTAAAAAAAAACTCTTTATGAACACAGGAGGAGCAGAAAATATTTTCTCACGCCATGACTGATGACAGACTTCTGTTGGTCTGAGACAATTTCAACTTTGTCCTAGAGACATGGGGCCACTTGCTATTTCATCAAGAGCCCTAAAGAAGCGCCCACACCAAATTTGGGGTTTCTAATAATTGAAGAACGCAGAAACCCTAACCCTAATTTCAGCTAACCCTAACCCTAACCCTAGTTTCAGTCTTAACGCAACCCTAATTCAATGCAAGTCTATAGGTTGAAATTTCAACTTTGTCGTAGAGACATGGGGCCACTTGCATTTTCATCAAGAGCACCAAAGAAACACCCACGCAAAATTTGGGGCTTCTAGTACTTGAGGAACGCAGAAACCCTAACCCTAATTTCAACTAACCCTAACCCTAACCCTAGTTTCAGCCTTAACGTTAACCCTAATTCAATGCAAGTCTATGGGGTGAAATTTCAACTTTGTCCTAGAGACATGGGGCCACTTGCTATTTCATCAAGAGCCCCAAAGAAGCGCCCACGCCAAATTTGGGGTTTCTAATACTTGAGGAAGACAGAAACCCTAACCCTAAATTCAGCTAACCCTAACCCTAACCCTAACCCTAGTTTCAGCCTTAACGTTAACCCTAATTCAATGCAAGTCTATGGGGTGAAATTTCAACTTTGTCCTAGAGACATGGGGCCACTTGCATTTTCATCAAGAGCCCCAAAGAAACACCCACGCAAAATTTGGGGCTTCTAGTACTTGAGGAACGCAGAAACCCTAACCCTAATTTCAACTAACCCTAACCCTAACCCTAGTTTCAGCCTTAACGTTAACCCTAATTCAATGCAAGTCTATGGGGTGAAATTTCAACTTTGTCCTAGAGACATGGGGCCACTTGCTATTTCATCAAGAGCCCCAAAGAAGCGCCCACGCCAAATTTGGGGTTTCTAATACTTGAGGAAGACAGAAACCCTAACCCTAATTTCAGCTAACCCTAACCATAACCCTAACCCTAGTTTCAGCCTTAATGTTAACCCTAATTCAATTCAAGTCTGATGGGGTTAAAATTCATTCAGACAGTGGGATGTCTTTTTTTTATTGCTCTATTGTGCTTCTCTCGCTGAGTTATGCGCAGTGTGAGCAGAAAGGGTGAACTTGAGTCGAATTGTTATTTTCTGCTGAAATACATGAGGGAAACATCTGTCCTGTTGTTCCTCAGTACATTGTAGGTTCCCCCATAAGGAAATAGTTGAGTTCTCAATTTAACATGAAAACTCATTCAGACAGTGGGATGTCATTTTTTATTGCTCTATTGTGCTTCTCTCGCTGAGTTATGCGCAGTGTGAGCAGAAAGGGTGAACTTGAGTGGAATTGTTATTTTCTACTGAAATACATGAGGGAAACATCTGTCCTGTTGTTCCTCAGTACATTGTAGGTTCCCCCATAAGGAAATAGTTGATTTCTCAATTTAACATGAAAACTCATTCAGACAGTGGGATGTCATTTTTTATTGCTCTATTGTGCTTCTCTCGCTGAATTATGCGCAGTGTGAGCAGAAAGGGTGAACTTTGAGTGGAACTGTTATTTTCTGCTGAAATACATGAGGGAAACATCTCTCCTGTTGTTCCTCAGTACATTGTAGGTTCCCCCATAAGGAAATAGTTGATTTCTCAATTTAACATGAAAACTCATTCAGACAGTGGGATGTCATTTTTTATTGCTCTATTGTGCTTCTCTCGCTGAGTTATGCGCAGTGTGAGCAGAAAGGGTGAACTTGAGTGGAATTGTTATTTTCTACTGAAATACATGAGGGAAACATCTGTCCTGTTGTTCCTCAGTACATTGTAGGTTCCCCCATAAGGAAATAGTTGATTTCTCAATTTAACTTGAAAACTCATTCAGACAGTGGGATGTCATTTTTTATTGCTCTATTGTGCTTCTCTCGCTGAGTTATGCGCAGTGTGAGCAGAAAGGGTGAACTTGAGTGGAATTGTTATTTTCTGCTGAAATACATGAGGGAAACATCTCTCCTGTTGTTCCTCAGTACATTGTAGGTTCCCCCATAAGGAAATAGTTGAATTCTCAATTTAACATGAAAACTCATTCAGACAGTGGGATGTCATTTTTTATTGCTCTATTGTGCTTCTCTCGCTGAGTTATGCGCAGTGTGAGCAGAAAGGGTGAACTTGAGTGGAATTGTTATTTTCTGCTGAAATACATGAGGGAAACATCTCTCCTGTTGTTCCTGAGTACATTGTAGGTCCCCCCATAAGGAAATAGTTGAATTCTCAATTTAACATAAAAACTCATTCAGACAGTGGGATGTCATTTTTATTGCTCTATTGTGCTTCTCTCGCTGAGTTATGCGCAGTGTGAGCAGAAAGGGTGAACTTGAGTGGAATTGTTATTTTCTGCTGAAATACATGAGGGAAACATCTCTCCTGTTGTTCCTGAGTACATTGTAGGTCCCCCCATAAGGAAATAGTTGATTTCTCAATTTAACATGAAAACTCATTCAGACAGTGGGATGTCATTTTTATTGCTCTATTGTGCTTCTCTCGCTGAGTTATGCGCAGTGTGAGCAGAAAGGCTGAACTTGAGTGGAATTGTTATTTTCTGCTGAAATACATGGGGGAAACATCTGTCCTGTTGTTCCTCAGTACATTGTAGGTTCCCCCATAAGGAAATAGTTGATTTCTCAATTTAACATGAAAACTCATTCAGACAGTGGGATGTCATTTTTTATTGCTCTATTGTGCTTCTCTCGCTGAGTTATGCAGAGTGTGAGCAGAAAGGGTGAACTTTGAGTGGAACTGTTATTTTCTGCTGAAATACATGAGGGAAACATCTCTCCTGTTGTTCCTCAGTACATTGTAGGTTCCCCCATAAGGAAATAGTTGATTTCTCAATTTAACATGAAAACTCATTCAGACAGTGGGATGTCATTTTTTATTGCTCTATTGTGCTTCTCTCGCTGAATTATGCGCAGTGTGAGCAGAAAGGGTGAACTTGAGTGGAATTGTTATTTTCTGCTGAAATACATGAGGGAAACATCTGTCCTGTTGTTCCTCAGTACATTGTAGGTTCCCCCATAAGGAAATAGTTGATTTCTCAATTTAACATGAAAACTCATTCAGACAGTGGGATGTCATTTTTTATTGCTCTATTGTGCTTCTCTCGCTGAGTTATGCGCAGTGTGAGCAGAAAGGGTGAACTTGAGTGGAATTGTTATTTTCTGCTGAAATACATGAGGGAAACATCTCTCCTGTTGTTCATGAGTACATTGTAGGTTCCCCCATAAGGAAATAGTTGAATTCTCAATTTAACATGAAAACTCATTCAGACAGTGGGATGTCATTTTTTATTGCTCTATTGTGCTTCTCTCGCTGAGTTATGCGCAGTGTGAGCAGAAAGGGTGAACTTGAGTGGAATTGTTATTTTCTGCTGAAATACATGAGGGAAACATCTCTCCTGTTGTTCCTGAGTACATTGTAGGTCCCCCCATAAGGAAATAGTTGAATTCTCAATTTAACATAAAAACTCATTCAGACAGTGGGATGTCATTTTTATTGCTCTATTGTGCTTCTCTCGCTGAGTTATGCGCAGTGTGAGCAGAAAGGGTGAACTTGAGTGGAATTGTTATTTTCTGCTGAAATACATGAGGGAAACATCTCTCCTGTTGTTCCTGAGTACATTGTAGGTCCCCCCATAAGGAAATAGTTGATTTCTCAATTTAACATGAAAACTCATTCAGACAGTGGGATGTCATTTTTATTGCTCTATTGTGCTTCTCTCGCTGAGTTATGCGCAGTGTGAGCAGAAAGGGTGAACTTGAGTGGAATTGTTATTTTCTGCTGAAATACATGGGGGAAACATCTGTCCTGTTGTTCCTCAGTACATTGTAGGTTCCCCCATAAGGAAATAGTTGATTTCTCAATTTAACATGAAAACTCATTCAGACAGTGGGATGTCATTTTTTATTGCTCTATTGTGCTTCTCTCGCTGAGTTATGCACAGTGTGAGCAGAAAGGGTGAACTTTGAGTGGAACTGTTATTTTCTGCTGAAATACATGAGGGAAACATCTCTCCTGTTGTTCCTCAGTACATTGTAGGTTCCCCCATAAGGAAATAGTTGATTTCTCAATTTAACATGAAAACTCATTCATACAGTGGGATGTCATTTTTTATTGCTCTATTGTGCTTCTCTCGCTGAGTTATGCGCAGTGTGAGCAGAAAGGGTGAACTTGAGTGGAATTGTTATTTTCTGCTGAAATACATGAGGAAAACATCTGTCCTGTTGTTCCTCAGTACATTGTAGGTTCCCCCATAAGGAAATAGTTGATTTCTCAATTTAACATGAAAACTCATTCAGACAGTGGGATGTCATTTTTTATTGCTCTATTGTGCTTCTCTCGCTGAATTATGCGCAGTGTGAGCAGAAAGGGTGAACTTTGAGTGGAACTGTTATTTTCTGCTGAAATACATGGGGGAAACATCTCTCCTGTTGTTCCTCAGTACATTGTAGGTTCCCCCATAAGGAAATAGTTGATTTCTCAATTTAACATGAAAACTCATTCAGACAGTGGGATGTCATTTTTTATTGCTCTATTGTGCTTCTCTCGCTGAATTATGCGCAGTGTGAGCAGAAAGGGTGAACTTGAGTGGAATTGTTATTTTCTGCTGAAATACATGAGGGAAACATCTCTCCTGTTGTTCCTCAGTACATTGTAGGTCCCCCCATAAGGAAATAGTTGATTTCTCAATTTAACATGAAAACTCATTCAGACAGTGGGATGTCTTTTTTTATTGCTCTATTGTGCTTCTCTCGCTGAGTTATGCGCAGTGTGAGCAGAAAGGGTGAACTTGTGTGGAATTGTTATTTTCTGCTGAAATACATGAGGGAAACATCTCTCCTGTTGTTCCTGAGTACATTGTAGGTTCCCCCATAAGGAAATAGTTGAATTCTAAATTTAACATGAAAACTCATTCAGACAGTGGGATGTCATTTTTTATTGCTCTATTGTGCTTCTCTCGCTGAATTATGCGCAGTGTGAGCAGAAAGGGTGAACTTGAGTGGAATTGTTATTTTCTGCTGAAATACATGGGGGAAACATCTCTCCTGTTGTTCCTCTGTACATTGTAGGTTCCCCCATAAGGAAATAGTTGATTTCCCAATTTAACATGAAAACTCATTCAGACAGTGGGATGTCATTTTTTACTGCTCTATTGTGCTTCTCTCGCTGAGTTATGCGCAGTGTGAGCAGAAAGGGTGAACTTGAGTGGAATTGTTATTTTCTGCTGAAATACATGAGGGAAACATCTCTCCTGTTGTTCCTCACTACATTGTAGGTTCCCCCATAAGGAAATAGTTGAATTCTTTTTTTTGAAGGAGCAGCAGTGATATCTGTGCTGACTGACTGTAAAATAACTCCTAATTCATTTCAGAAACAGGAGAAAAATCCTGTTTCTGAAATGAATTAAAGTCTCTATGCAAGTAAACGGCTGCACTGAGCTGCACACAGCCTTAAACTTGAACATTCATTCATATTCATCTGCCTGGAGGAATAAACAAAGCAAAACTAAGATTCAAATGAGACTGACAATAGAGGAACAACAGGAAAGATTTTTTCCTTATTTTTTCCACCAGAGAATAACAATTCCATTCAAGTTCACCTTTTATGCTCGCATTGAGCATAAAGCTCTTGTTTTCTTTCACAAATTCCTGAATTCACTAATTCCGTGCCCCCACTCCCCCCCCACACACTGATTAAAGCAGATAACTTTTGAAATGTTTTTATTGTTTTTTCTTAAATAAAATTATTCCAGTTATTGATGAAAAAATTTCTATCTTGTTTCAGTGGTGTCGATTCCTTTTCATGGTTGATTTGATCTTATGCGTTTGGTGATGTGCAGTGGCACCATTACTCCTGTGGGTGGAGACACAGACCGTGTGATGAATATCAGGTGACGATCGATCACAGTCGACTCTCTGTTGGTCTGAGATTGAGGGGCACTGTGCGTATTCCGTTGCTTGATGAACACTGACCTGGTGTATTGTCAGTCTCATTTGAATCTTTGTTTTGCTAGTGTTAAAATGTAAAGCTGTGTGCAGCTCTATGCAGCTGTTTTCTTTCATAGAGACTTTAATTCAGCTCAGAAACAGGAGACACAAAGTTCTTTAAGAGTAAGTCAGCACAGATATCACTGCTGCTCCTTCAAAAAAAAAGACAACATCTCAACTTGTTGAGATAAGGCCCATAACCACAATAAAAAAAGAAATCCAAGTGGTTGAATGAGTTTTCTTTTCAAAATTTGTATGCGACTGTTTACTTTCATAGTTGTCTTGATTCAGCTGAGGAAAAAGAGAGAGAAAAAAAAATCCAACCTGTTATTCCACACACAATACAATTTGCTCAATAAAAAATGCTGCTGCTTGAAGAAAACAGACATCAAAGTGATGGAATGCGTGTTCAAACATTTTCAAAAACTTTGAAGTGTGAAGTTGTTTGTAAACAGACTTTTAGGTCTGATGATCAAAGCCGTTCAAACGCTTTGAAGTCTGAAGTTGTTTGTAAACAGACTTGTAAGTCTGATTACAAACCAATTAAAGTGCTTCTGCAGCTGCTGGCGTTGCTGATGCTGATTCTGCTGCTTGAATAACACTCAATTTACTGGGGAACACTAGAAAAGATATATAAAAAAAAACTCTTTATGAATACAGGAGGAGCAGAAAATATTTTTTCACGCCATGACTGATGACAGACCTCTGTTGGTCTGAGAGGGAGGGGCACTGTGCGTATTCCGTTGCTTAATGTACACTGACCTGGTGTATTGTCAGTTTCATTTGAATCTTTGTTTTGCTGTGTTTATTCCTTCAGGCTCATGTGTATGAATGAGTGTTCAAGTGTAAAGCTGTGTGCAGCTCTGTGCAGCTGTTGTCTTGCATGGAGACTTTTATTCAGCTCAGAAACAGGAGAAACAGAGTTCTTTCAGAGTAAGTCAGCACAGATATAACTGCTGCTCCTTCAAAAAAAAAAAGACAACATCTCAACTTGTTTAGATAAGGCCCATAACCACAATAAAAAAAGAAATCCAAGTGGTTGAATGAGTTTTCTTTTCAAAATTTGTGTGCGACTGTTTACTTTAATAGATGTCTTGATTCAGCTGAGGAACAAGAGAGAAAAAAAAATCCAACCTGTTATTCCACACACAATACAATTTGTTCAATAAAAAATGCTGCTGCTTGAAGAAAACAGACATCAAAGTGATGGAATTCGTGTTCAAACATTTTCAAAAACTTTGAAGTCTGAAGTTGTTTGTAAACAGACTTTTAGGTCTGATGATCAAAGCCGTTCAAACGCTTTGAAGTCTGAAGTTGTTTGTAAACAGATTTGTAAGTCTGATTACAAACCAATTAAAGTGCTTCAGCAGCTGCTGGCGTTGCTGATGCTGCTTCTGCTGCTTGAATAACACTCAATTTACTGGGGAACATTAAAAAAGATATTAAAAAAAACTCTTTATGAACACAGGAGGAGCAGAAAATATTTTTTCACGCCATGACTGATGACAGACCTCTGTTGGTCTGAGAGGGAGGGGCACTGTGCGTATTCCGTTGCTTAATGTACACTGACCTGGTGTATTGTCAGTCTCATTTGAATCTTTGTTTTGCTAGTGTTCAAATGTAAAGCTGTGTGCAGCTCTATGCAGCTGTTTTCTTGCATAGAGACTTTAATTCAGCTCAGAAACAGGAGACGCAAAGTTCTTTCAGAGTAAGTCAGCACAGATATCACAGCTGCTCCTTCAAAAAAAAAAAGACAACATCTCAACTTGTTTAGATAAGGCCCATAACCACAATAAAAAAAGAAATCCAAGTGGTTGAATGAGTTTTCTTTTCAAAATCTGTATGTGACTGTTTACTTTCATAGATGTCTTGATTCAGCTGAGGAACAAGAGAGAAAAAAAAAATCCAACCTGTTATTCCACACAGAATACAATTTGCTCAATAAAAAATGCTGCTGCTTGAAGAAAATAGACATCAAAGTGATGGAATGCGTGTTCAAACATTATCAAAAACTTTGAAGTCTGAAGTTGTTTGTAAACAGACTTTATAGGTCTGATGATCAAAGCCGTTCAAACGCTTTGAAGTCTGAAGTTGTTTGTAAACAGACTTTTAGGTCTGATGATCAAAGCCGTTCAAACGCTTTGAAGTCTGAAGTTGTTTGTAAACAGACTTGTAATTCTGATTACAAACCAATTAAAGTGCTTCAGCAGCTGCTGGCGTTGCTGATGCTGCTTCTGCTGCTTGAATAACACTCAATTTACTGGTGAACATTAAAAAAGATATAAAAAAAAACTCTTTATGAACACAGGAGGAGCAGAAAATATTTTTTCACGCCATGACTGATGACAGACCTCTGTTGGTCTGAGAGGGAGGGGCACTGTGCGTATTCCGTTGCTTAATGTACACTGACCTGGTGTATTGTCAGTTTCATTTGAATCTTTGTTTTGCTATGTTTATTCCTTCAGGCTCATGTGTATGAATGAGTGTTCAAGTGTAAAGCTGTGTGCAGCTATGTGCAGCTGTTGTCTTGCATGGAGACTTTCATTCAGCTCAGAAATAGGAGAAACAGAGTTCTTTCAGAGTAAGTCAGCACAGATATCACAGCTGCTCCTTCAAAAAAAAAGACAACATCTCAACTTGTTGAGATAAGGCCCAATAACCACAATAAAAAAAGAAATCCAAGTGGTTGAATGAGTTTTCTTTTCAAAATCTGTATGCGACTGTTTACTTTCATAGATGTCTTGATTCAGCTGAGGAACAAGAGAGAGAAAAAAAAATCCAACCTGTTAACTTGAGTGGAATTGTTATTTTCTGCTGAAATACATGAGGGAAACATCTCTCCTCTTGTTCTTCAGTACATTTTAGGTTCCCCCATAAGGAAATAGTTGAATTCTCAATTTAACATAAAAACTCATTCAGACAGTGGGATGTAATTTTTTATTGCTCTATTGTGCTTGTCTCGCTGAGTTATGCGCAGTGTGAGCAGAAAGGGTGAACTTTCGTGGAATTCTTATTTTCTACTGAAATACATGAGGGAAAAATGTCTCCTGTTGTTCCTCAGTACATTGTAGGTTCCCCCATAAGGAAATAGTTGAATTCTTTTTTTTGAATGAGCAGCAGTGATATCTGTGCTGACTTACTCTGAAAGAACTCTGTTTCTCTTGTTTCTGAGCTGAATTAAAATCTCTATGCAAGAAAACAGCTGCACAGAGCTGCACACAGCTTTACACTTGAACACTCATTCATACTCATCAGCCTGGAGGAATAAACAAAGCAAAACAAAGATTCAAGTGAGACTGACAATACACCAGGAAAAACAGGAGAGATGTTTTCCTAATTTTTTTCACCAGAGAATTACAATTCTATTCAAGTTCACCGTTTATGCTCGCAATGAGCATAAAGCACTTGTTTTCGTTCACAAATTCCTGAATTCACTAATTCAGTGCCCCCACTCCCCCTACACACACCGATTAAAGCAGATAACTTTTGAAATGTTTTTATTGTTTTTTCTTAAATAAAATTATTCCAGTTATTGATGAAAAAATTTCTATCTTGTTTCAGTGGTGTCGATTCATTTGCATGGTTGATTTGTTCTTATGCGTTTGGTGATGTGCAGTGGCACCATTACGCCTGTGGGTGGGGACACAGACCGTGTGATGAATATCAGGTGACGATCGATCACAGTCGACTCTCTGTTGGTCTATAATTGAGGGGCACTGTGCGTATTCCGTTGCTTGATGAACACTGACCTGGTGTATTGTCAGTCTCATTTGAATCTTTGTTTTGCTATGTTTATTCCTCCAGGCTCATGTGTATGAATGAGTGTTCAAATGTAAAGCTGTGTTCAGCTCTGTGCAGCTGATTTCTTGCATGGAGACTTTAATTCAGATCAGAAACAGGAGACACAAAGTTCTTTAAGAGTAAGTCAGCACAGATATCACTGCTGCTCCTTCAAAAAAAAAGATAACATCTCAACTTGTTGAGATAAGGCCCATAACCACAATAAAAAAAGAAATCCAAGTGGTTGAATGAGTTTTCTTTTCAAAATTTGTATGCGACTGTTTACTTTCATAGATGTCTTGATTCAGCTGAGGAACAAGACAGAGAAAAAAAAAAAATCCAACCTGTTATTCCACACACAATACAATTTGTTCAATAAAAAATGCTGCTGCTTGAAGAAAACAGACATCAAAGTGATGGAATGCGTGTTCAAACATTTTCAAAAACTTTGAAGTCTGAAGTTGTTTGTAAATAGACTTTTAGGTCTGATGATCAAAGCCGTTCAAACGCTTTGAAGTCTGAAGTTGTTTTTTAAACAGACTTGTAAGTCTGATTACAAACCAATTAAAGTGCTTCTGCAGCTGCTGGCGTTGCTGATGCTGCTTCTGCTGCTTGAATAACACTCAATTTACAGGGGAACACTAAAAAAGATATAAAAAAAAAACTCTTTATGAACACAGGAGGAGCAGAAAATATTTTTTCACGCCATGACTGATGACAGACCTCTGTTGGTCTGAGAGGGAGGGGCACTGTGCGTATTCCGTTGCTTAATGTACACTGACCTGGTGTATTGTCAGTTTCATTTGAATCTTTGTTTTGATATATTTATTCCTTCAGGCTCATGTGTATGAATGAGTGTTCAAGTGTAAAGCTGAGTGCAGCTCTGTGCAGCTGTTGTCTTGCATGGAGACTTTCATTCAGCTCAGAAACAGGAGAAACAGAGTTCTTTCAGAGTAAGTCAGCACAGATATCACAGCTGCTCCTTCAAAAAAAAAAAGATAACATCTCAACTTGTTTAAATAAGGCCTATAACCACAATAAAAAAAGAAATCCAAGTGGTTGAATGAGTTTTCTTTTCAAAATCTGTATGCGACTGTTTACTTTCATAGTTGTCTTGATTCAGCTGAGGAACAAGAGAGAAAAAAAAAAATCCAACCTGTTATTCCACACACAATCCAATTTGCTCAATAAAAAATGCTGCTGCTTGAAGAAAACAGACATCAAAGTGATGGAATGCGTGTTCAAACATTTTCAAAAACTTTGAAGTCTGAAGTTGTTTGTAAACAGACTTATAGGTCTGATGATCAAAACCGTTCAAACGCTTTGAAGTCTGAAGTTGTTTGTAAACAGACTTTTAGGTCTGATGATCAAAGCCGTTCAAACGCTTTGAAGTCTGAAGTTGTTTGTAAACAGACTTGTAAGTCTGATTACAAACCAATTAAAGTGCTTCTGCAGCTGCTGGCGTTGCTGATGCTGATTCTGCTGCTTGAATAACACTCAATTTACTGGGGAACACTAGAAAAGATATAAAAAAAAAACTCTTTATGAACACAGGAGGAGCAGAAAATATTTTTTCACGCCATGACTGATGACAGACCTCTGTTGGTCTGAGAGGGAGGGGCACTGTGCGTATTCCGTTGCTTAATGTACACTGACCTGGTGTATTGTCAGTTTCATTTGAATCTTTGTTTTGCTGTGTTTATTCCTTCAGGCTCATGTGTATGAATGAGTGTTCAAGTGTAAAGCTGTGTGCAGCTCTGTGCAGCTGTTGTCTTGCATGGAGACTTTTATTCAGCTCAGAAACAGGAGAAACAGAGTTCTTTCAGAGTAAGTCAGCACAGATATAACTGCTGCTCCTTCAAAAAAAAAAAGACAACATCTCAACTAGTTTAGATAAGGCCCATAACCACAATAAAAAAAGAAATCCAAGTGGTTGAATGAGTTTTCTTTTCAAAATCTGTATGCGACTGTTTACTTTCATAGTTGTCTTGATTCAGCTGAGGAACAAGAGAGAAAAAAAATCCAACCTGTTATTCCACACAGAATACAATTTGCTTAATAAAAAATGCTGCTGCTTGAAGAAAACAGACATCAAAGTGATGGAATTCGTGTTCAAACATTTTCAAAAACTTTGAAGTCTGAAGTTGTTTGTAAACAGACTTTTAGGTCTGATGATCAAAGCCGTTCAAATGCTTTGAAGTCTGAAGTTGTTTGTAAAAAGATTTGTAAGTATGATTACAAACCAATTAAAGTGCTTCAGCAGCTGCTGGCGTTGCTGATGCTGCTTCTGCTGCTTGAATGACACTCAATTTACTGGGGAACATTAAAAAAGATATTAAAAAAAACTCTTTATGAACACAGGAGGAGCAGAAAATATTTTTTCACGCCATGACTGATGACAGACCTCTGTTGGTCTGAGAGGGAGGGGCACTGTGCGTATTCCGTTGCTTAATGTACACTGACCTGGTGTATTGTCAGTTTCATTTGAATCTTTGTTTTGATATATTTATTCCTTCAGGCTCATGTGTATGAATGAGTGTTCAAGTGTAAAGCTGAGTGCAGCTCTGTGCAGCTGCTGTCTTGCATGGAGACTTTCATTCAGCTCAGAAACAGGAGAAACAGAGTTCTTTCAGAGTAAGTCAGCACAGATATCACAGCTGCTCCTTCAAAAAAAAAAAGACAACATCTCAACTTGTTTAGATAAGGCCCATAACCACAATAAAAAAAGAAATCCAAGTGGTTGAATGAGTTTTCTTTTCAAAATCTGTATGCGACTGTTTACTTTCATAGTTGTCTTGATTCAGCTGAGGAACAAGAGAGAAAAAAAAAAATCCAACGTGTTATTCCACACACAATACAATTTGCTCAATAAAAAATGCTGCTGCTTGAAGAAAACAGACATCAAAGTGATGGAATGCGTGTTCAAACATTTTCAAAAACTTTGAAGTCTGAAGTTGTTTGTAAACAGACTTATAGGTTTGATGATCAAAGCCGTTCAAACGCTTTGAAGTCTGAAGTTGTTTGTAAACAGACTTTTAGGTCTGATGATCAAAGCCGTTCAAACGCTTTGAAGTCTGAAGTTGTTTGTAAACAGACTTGTAAGTCTGATTACAAACCAATTAAAGTGCTTCTGCAGCTGCTGGCGTTGCTGATGCTGCTTCTGCTGCTTGAATAACACTCAATTTACTGGGGAACACTAGAAAAGATATTAAAAAAAAACTCTTTATGAACACAGGAGGAGCAGAAAATATTTTCTCACGCCATGACTGATGACAGACTTCTGTTGGTCTGAGACAATTTCAACTTTGTCCTAGAGACATGGGGCCACTTGCTATTTCATCAAGAGCACCAAAGAAACACCCACGCAAAATTTGGGGCTTCTAGTACTTGAGGAACGGAGAAATCCTAACCCTAATTTCAACTAACCCTAACCCTAACCCTAGTTTCAGCCTTAACGTTAACCCTAATTCAATGCAAGTCTATGGGGTGAAATTTCAACTTTGTCCTAGAGACATGGGGCCACTTGCATTTTCATCAAGAGCCTCAAAGAAACACCCACGCAAAATTTGGGGCTTCTAGTACTTGAGGAACGCAGAAACCCTAACCCTAATTTCAACTAACCCTAACCCTAACCCTAGTTTCAGCCTTAACGTTAACCCTAATTCAATGCAAGTCTATGGGGTGAAATTTCAACTTTGTCCTAGAGACATGGGGCCACTTGCTATTTCATCAAGAGCCCCAAAGAAGCGCCCACGCCAAATTTGGGGTTTCTAATACTTGAGGAAGACAGAAACCCTAACCCTAATTTCAGCTAACCCTAACCCTAACCCTAACCCTAGTTTCAGCCTTAATGTGAACCCTAATTCAATTCAAGTCTGATGGGGTTAAAATTCATTCAGACAGTGGGATGTCTTTTTTTATTGCTCTATTGTGCTTCTCTCGCTGAGTTATGCGCAGTGTGAGCAGAAAGGGTGAACTTGAGTCGAATTGTTATTTTCTGCTGAAATACATGAGGGAAACGTCTCTCCTGTTGTTCCTCAGTACATTGTAGGTTCCCCCATAAGGAAATAGTTGAGTTCTCAATTTAACATGAAAACTCATTCAGACAGTGGGATGTCATTTTTTATTGCTCTATTGTGCTTCACTCGCTGAGTTATGCGCAGTGTGAGCAGAAAGGGTGAACTTGAGTGGAATTGTTATTTTCTACTGAAATACATGAGGGAAACATCTGTCCTGTTGTTCCTCAGTACATTGTAGGTTCCCCCATAAGGAAATAGTTGATTTCTCAATTTAACATGAAAACTCATTCAGACAGTGGGATGTCATTTTTTATTGCTCTATTGTGCTTCTCTCGCTGAGTGATGCGCAGTGTGAGCAGAAAGAGTGAACTTTGAGTGGAACTGTTATTTTCTGCTGAAATACATGAGGGAAACATCTCTCCTGTTGTTCCTCAGTACATTGTAGGTTCCCCCATAAGGAAATAGTTGATTTCTCAATTTAACATGAAAACTCATTCAGACAGTGGGATGTCATTTTTTATTGCTCTATTGTGCTTCTCTCGCTGAGTTATGCGCAGTGTGAGCAGAAAGGGTGAACTTGAGTGGAATTGTTATTTTCTGCTGAAATACATGAGGGAAACATCTCTCCTGTTGTTCATGAGTACATTGTAGGTTCCCCCATAAGGAAATAGTTGAATTCTCAATTTAACATGAAAACTCATTCAGACAGTGGGATGTCATTTTTTATTGCTCTATTGTGCTTCTCTCGCTGAGTTATGCGCAGTGTGAGCAGAAAGGGTGAACTTGAGTGGAATTGTTATTTTCTGCTGAAATACATGAGGGAAACATCTCTCCTGTTGTTCCTCAGTACATTGTAGGTCCCCCCATAAGGAAATAGTTGAATTCTCAATTTAACATGAAAACTCATTCAGACAGTGGGATGTCATTTTTATTGCTCTATTGTGCTTCTCTCGCTGAGTTATGCGCAGTGTGAGCAGAAAGGGTGAACTTGAGTGGAATTGTTATTTTCTGCTGAAATACATGAGGGAAACATCTCTCCTGTTGTTCCTGAGTACATTGTAGGTCCACCCATAAGGAAATAGTTGATTTCTCAATTTAACATGAAAACTCATTCAGACAGTGGGATGTCATTTTTTATTGCTCTATTGTGCTTCTCTCGCTGAGTTATGCGCAGTGTGAGCAGAAAGGGTGAACTTGAGTGGAATTGTTATTTTCTGCTGAAATACATGAGGAAAACATCTGTTCTGTTGTTCATCAGTACATTGTAGGTTCCCCCATAAGGAAATAGTTGATTTCTCAATTTAACATGAAAACTCATTCAGACAGTGGGATGTCATTTTTTATTGCTCTATTGTGCTTCTCTCGCTGAATTATGCGCAGTGTGAGCAGAAAGGGTGAACTTTGAGTGGAACTGTTATTTTCTGCTGAAATACATGGGGGAAACATCTCTCCTGTTGTTCCTCAGTACATTGTAGGTTCCCCCATAAGGAAATAGTTGATTTCCCAATTTAACATGAAAACTCATTCAGACAGTGGGATGTCATTTTTTATTGCTCTATTGTGCTTCTCTCGCTGAGTTATGTGCAGTGTGAGCAGAAAGGGTGAACTTGAGTGGAATTGTTATTTTCTGCTGAAATACATGAGGGAAACAGCTCTCCTGTTGTTCCTCAGTACATTGTAGGTTCCCCCATAAGGAAATAGTTGATTTCTCAATTTAACATGAAAACTCATTCAGACAGTGGGATGTCATTTTTTATTGCTCTATTGTGCTTCTCTCGCTGAATTATGCGCAGTGTGAGCAGAAAGGGTGAACTTGAGTGGAATTGTTATTTTCTGCAGAAATACATGAGGGAAACATCTGTCCTGTTGTTCCTCAGTACATTGTAGGTTCCCCCATAAGGAAATAGTTGATTTCTCAATTTAACATGAAAACTCATTCAGACAGTGGGATGTCATTTTTTATTGCTCTATTGTGCTTCTCTCGCTGAATTATGCGCAGTGTGAGCAGAAAGGGTGAACTTGAGTGGAATTGTTATTTTCTGCTGAAATACATGGGGGAAACATCTCTCCTGTTGTTCCTCTGTACATTGTAGGTTCCCCCATAAGGAAATAGTTGATTTCCCAATTTAACATGAAAACTCATTCAGACAGTGGGATGTCATTTTTTATTGCTCTATTGTGCTTCTCTCGCTGAGTTATGCGCAGTGTGAGCAGAAAGGGTGAACTTGAGTGGAATTGTTATTTTCTGCTGAAATACATGAGGGAAACATGTCTCCTGTTGTTCCTCACTACATTGTAGGTTCCCCCATAAGGAAATAGTTGAATTCTTTTTTTTGAAGGAGCAGCAGTGATATCTGTGCTGACTGACTGTAAAATAACTCCTAATTCATTTCAGAAACAGGAGAAAAATCCTGTTTCTGAAATGAATTAAAGTCTCTATGCAAGAAAACGGCTGCACTGAGCTGCACACAGCCTTAAACTTGAACATTCATTCATACTCATCTGCCTGGAGGAATAAACAAAGCAAAACTAAGATTCAAATGAGACTGACAATAGAGGAACAACATGAAAGATTTTTTCCTTATTTTTTCCACCAGAGAATTACAATTCCATTCAAGTTCACCTTTTATGCTCGCATTGAGCATAAAGCTCTTGTTTTCTTTCACAAATTCCTGAATTCACTAATTCAGTGCCCCCACTCCCCCCCCCACACACTGATTAAAGCAGATAACTTTTGAAATGTTTTTATTGTTTTTTCTTAAATAAAATTATTCCAGTTATTGATGAAAAAATGTATATCTTGTTTCAGTGGTGTCGATTCCTTTTCATGGTTGATTTGATCTTATGCGTTTGGTGATGTGCAGTGGCACCATTACTCCTGTGGGTGGAGACACAGACCGTGTGATGAATATCAGGTGACGATCGATCACAGTCGACTCTCTGTTGGTCTGAGATTGAGGGGCACTGTGCGTATTCCGTTGCTTGATGAACACTGACCTGGTGTATTGTCAGTCTCATTTGAATCTTTGTTTTGCTAGTGTTAAAATGTAAAGCTGTGTGCAGCTCTATGCAGCTGTTTTCTTGCATAGAGACTTTAATTCAGCTCAGAAACAGGAGACACAAAGTTCTTTCAGAGTAAGTCAGCACAGATATCACTGCTGCTCATTCAAAAAAAAAGACAACATCTCAACTTGTTGAGATAAGGCCGATAACCACAATAAAAAAAGAAATCCAAGTGGTTGAATGAGTTTTCTTTTCAAAATTTGTGTGCGACTGTTTACTTTCATAGTTGTCTTGATTCAGCTGAGGAAAAAGAGAGAGAAAAAAAAATCCAACCTGTTATTCCACACACAATACAATTTGCTCAATAAAAAATGCTGCTGCTTGAAGAAAACAGACATCAAAGTGATGGAATGCGTGTTCAAACATTTTCAAAAACTTTGAAGTGTGAAGTTGTTTGTAAACAGACTTTTAGGTCTGATGATCAAAGCCGTTCAAACGCTTTGAAGTCTGAAGTTGTTTGTAAACAGACTTGTAAGTCTGATTACAAACCAATTAAAGTGCTTCTGCAGCTGCTGGCGTTGCTGATGCTGATTCTGCTGCTTGAATAACACTCAATTTACTGGGGAACACTAGAAAAGATATAAAAAAAAAAACTCTTTATGAACACAGGAGGAGCAGAAAATATTTTTTCACGCCATGACTGATGACAGACCTCTGTTGGTCTGAGAGGGAGGGGCACTGTGCGTATTCCGTTGCTTAATGTACACTGACCTGGTGTATTGTCAGTCTCATTTGAATCTTTGTTTTGCTAGTGTTCAAATGTAAAGCTGTGTGCAGCTCTATGCAGCTGTTTTCTTGCATAGAGACTTTAATTCAGCTCAGAAACAGGAGACGCAAAGTTCTTTCAGAGTAAGTCAGCACAGATATCACAGCTGCTCCTTCAAAAAAAAGACAACATCTAAACTTGTTTAGATAAGGCCCATAACCACAATAAAAAAAGAAATCCAAGTGGTTGAATGAGTTTTCTTTTCAAAATCTGTATGTGACTGTTTACTTTCATAGATGTCTTGATTCAGCTGAGGAACAAGAGAGAAAAAAAAAATCCAACCTGTTATTCCACACAGAATACAATTTGCTCAATAAAAAATGCTGCTGCTTGGAGAAAATAGACATCAAGGTGATGGAATGCGTGTTCAAACATTATCAAAAACTTTGAAGTCTGAAGTTGTTTGTAAACAGACTTTATAGGTCTGATGATCAAAGCCGTTCAAACGCTTTGAAGTCTGAAGTTGTTTGTAAACAGACTTTTAGGTCTGATGATCAAAGCCGTTCAAACGCTTTGAAGTCTGAAGTTGTTTGTAAACAGACTTGTAATTCTGATTACAAACCAATTAAAGTGCTTCAGCAGCTGCTGGCGTTGCTGATGCTGCTTCTGCTGCTTGAATAACACTCAATTTACTGGTGAACATTAAAAAAGATATAAAAAAAAACTCTTTATGAACACAGGAGGAGCAGAAAATATTTTTTCACGCCATGACTGATGACAGACCTCTGTTGGTCTGAGAGGGAGGGGCACTGTGCGTATTCCGTTGCTTAATGTACACTGACCTGGTGTATTGTCAGTTTCATTTGAATCTTTGTTTTGCTATGTTTATTCCTTCAGGCTCATGTGTATGAATGAGTGTTCAAGTGTAAAGCTGTGTGCAGCTATGTGCAGCTGTTGTCTTGCATGGAGACTTTCATTCAGCTCAGAAATAGGAGAAACAGATTTCTTTCAGAGTAAGTCAGCACAGATATCACAGCTGCTCCTTCAAAAAAAAAGACAACATCTCAACTTGTTGAGATAAGGCCCAATAACCACAATAAAAAAAGAAATCCAAGTGGTTGAATGAGTTTTCTTTTCAAAATCTGTATGCGACTGTTTACTTTCATAGATGTCTTGATTCAGCTGAGGAACAAGAGAAAGAAAAAAAAATCCAACCTGTTAACTTGAGTGGAATTGTTATTTTCTGCTGAAATACATGAGGGAAACATCTCTCCTCTTGTTCTTCAGTACATTTTAGGTTCCCCCATAAGGAAATAGTTGAATTCTCAATTTAACATAAAAACTCATTCAGACAGTGGGATGTAATTTTTTATTGCTCTATTGTGCTTGTCTCGCTGAGTTATGCGCAGTGTGAGCAGAAAGGGTGAACTTTCGTGGAATTCTTATTTTCTACTGAAATACATGAGGGAAAAATGTCTCCTGTTGTTCCTCAGTACATTGTAGGTTCCCCCATAAGGAAATAGTTGAATTCTTTTTTTTGAATGAGCAGCAGTGATATCTGTGCTGACTTACTCTGAAAGAACTCTGTTTCTCTTGTTTCTGAGCTGAATTAAAATCTCTATGCAAGAAAACAGCTGCACAGAGCTGCACACAGCTTTACACTTGAACACTCATTCATACTCATCAGCCTGGAGGAATAAACAAAGCAAAACAAAGATTCAAGTGAGACTGACAATACACCAGGAAAAACAGGAGAGATGTTTTCCTAATTTTTTTCACCAGAGAATTACAATTCTATTCAAGTTCACCGTTTATGCTCGCAATGAGCATAAAGCACTTGTTTTCGTTCACAAATTCCTGAATTCACTAATTCAGTGCCCCCACTCCCCCTACACACACCGATTAAAGCAGATAACTTTTGAAATGTTTTTATTGTTTTTTCTTAAATAAAATTATTCCAGTTATTGATGAAAAAATTTCTATCTTGTTTCAGTGGTGTCGATTCATTTGCATGGTTGATTTGTTCTTATGCGTTTGGTGATGTGCAGTGGCACCATTACGCCTGTGGGTGGGGACACAGACCGTGTGATGAATATCAGGTGACGATCGATCACAGTCGACTCTCTGTTGGTCTATAATTGAGGGGCACTGTGCGTATTCCGTTGCTTGATGAACACTGACCTGGTGTATTGTCAGTCTCATTTGAATCTTTGTTTTGCTATGTTTATTCCTCCAGGCTCATGTGTATGAATGAGTGTTCAAATGTAAAGCTGTGTTCAGCTCTGTGCAGCTGATTTCTTGCATGGAGACTTTAATTCAGATCAGAAACAGGAGACACAAATTTCTTTAAGAGTAAGTCAGCACAGATATCACTGCTGCTCCTTCAAAAAAAAAGATAACATCTCAACTTGTTGAGATAAGGCCCATAACCACAATAAAAAAAGAAATCCAAGTGGTTGAATGAGTTTTCTTTTCAAAATTTGTATGCGACTGTTTACTTTCATAGATGTCTTGATTCAGCTGAGGAACAAGACAGAGAAAAAAAAAAATCCAACCTGTTATTCCACACACAATACAATTTGTTCAATAAAAAATGCTGCTGCTTGAAGAAAACAGACATCAAAGTGATGGAATGCGTGTTCAAACATTTTCAAAAACTTTGAAGTCTGAAGTTGTTTGTAAATAGACTTTTAGGTCTGATGATCAAAGCCGTTCAAACGCTTTGAAGTCTGAAGTTGTTTTTTAAACAGACTTGTAAGTCTGATTACAAACCAATTAAAGTGCTTCTGCAGCTGCTGGCGTTGCTGATGCTGCTTCTGCTGCTTGAATAACACTCAATTTACAGGGGAACACTAAAAAAGATATAAAAAAAAAACTCTTTATGAACACAGGAGGAGCAGAAAATATTTTTTCACGCCATGACTGATGACAGACCTCTGTTGGTCTGAGAGGGAGGGGCACTGTGCGTATTCCGTTGCTTAATGTACACTGACCTGGTGTATTGTCAGTTTCATTTGAATCTTTGTTTTGATATATTTATTCCTTCAGGCTCATGTGTATGAATGAGTGTTCAAGTGTAAAGCTGAGTGCAGCTCTGTGCAGCTGTTGTCTTGCATGGAGACTTTCATTCAGCTCAGAAACAGGAGAAACAGAGTTCTTTCAGAGTAAGTCAGCACAGATATCACAGCTGCTCCTTCAAAAAAAAAAAAGATAACATCTCAACTTGTTTAAATAAGGCCTATAACCACAATAAAAAAAGAAATCCAAGTGGTTGAATGAGTTTTCTTTTCAAAATCTGTATGCGACTGTTTACTTTCATAGTTGTCTTGATTCAGCTGAGGAACAAGAGAGAAAAAAAAAAATCCAACCTGTTATTCCACACACAATCCAATTTGCTCAATAAAAAATGCTGCTGCTTGAAGAAAACAGACATCAAAGTGATGGAATGCGTGTTCAAACATTTTCAAAAACTTTGAAGTCTGAAGTTGTTTGTAAACAGACTTATAGGTCTGATGATCAAAACCGTTCAAACGCTTTGAAGTCTGAAGTTGTTTGTAAACAGACTTTTAGGTCTGATGATCAAAGCCGTTCAAACGCTTTGAAGTCTGAAGTTGTTTGTAAACAGACTTGTAAGTCTGATTACAAACCAATTAAAGTGCTTCTGCAGCTGCTGGCGTTGCTGATGCTGATTCTGCTGCTTGAATAACACTCAATTTACTGGGGAACACTAGAAAAGATATAAAAAAAAAAACTCTTTATGAACACAGGAGGAGCAGAAAATATTTTTTCACGCCATGACTGATGACAGACCTCTGTTGGTCTGAGAGGGAGGGGCACTGTGCGTATTCCGTTGCTTAATGTACACTGACCTGGTGTATTGACAGTTTCATTTGAATCTTTGTTTTGCTGTGTTTATTCCTTCAGGCTCATGTGTATGAATGAGTGTTCAAGTGTAAAGCTGTGTGCAGCTCTGTGCAGCTGTTGTCTTGCATGGAGACTTTTATTCAGCTCAGAAACAGGAGAAACAGAGTTCTTTCAGAGTAAGTCAGCACAGATATAACTGCTGCTCCTTCAAAAAAAAAAAGACAACATCTCAACTAGTTTAGATAAGGCCCATAAACACAATAAAAAAAGAAATCCAAGTGGTTGAATGAGTTTTCTTTTCAAAATCTGTATGCGACTGTTTACTTTCATAGTTGTCTTGATTCAGCTGAGGAACAAGAGAGAAAAAAAATCCAACCTGTTATTCCACACAGAATACAATTTGCTTAATAAAAAATGCTGCTGCTTGAAGAAAACAGACATCAAAGTGATGGAATTCGTGTTCAAACATTTTCAAAAACTTTGAAGTCTGAAGTTGTTTGTAAACAGACTTTTAGGTCTGATGATCAAAGCCGTTCAAATGCTTTGAAGTCTGAAGTTGTTTGTAAACAGATTTGTAAGTATGATTACAAACCAATTAAAGTGCTTCAGCAGCTGCTGGCGTTGCTGATGCTGCTTCTGCTGCTTGAATGACACTCAATTTACTGGGGAACATTAAAAAATATATTAAAAAAAACTCTTTATGAACACAGGAGGAGCAGAAAATATTTTTTCACGCCATGACTGATGACAGACCTCTGTTGGTCTGAGAGGGAGGGGCACTGTGCGTATTCCGTTGCTTAATGTACACTGACCTGGTGTATTGTCAGTTTCATTTGAATCTTTGTTTTGATATATTTATTCCTTCAGGCTCATGTGTATGAATGAGTGTTCAAGTGTAAAGCTGAGTGCAGCTCTGTGCAGCTGCTGTCTTGCATGGAGACTTTCATTCAGCTCAGAAAAAGGAGAAACAGAGTTCTTTCAGAGTAAGTCAGCACAGATATCACAGCTGCTCCTTCAAAAAAAAAAAGACAACATCTCAACTTGTTTAGATAAGGCCCATAACCACAATAAAAAAAGAAATCCAAGTGGTTGAATGAGTTTTCTTTTCAAAATCTGTATGCGACTGTTTACTTTCATAGTTGTCTTGATTCAGCTGAGGAACAAGAGAGAAAAAAAAAATCCAACGTGTTATTCCACACACAATACAATTTGCTCAATAAAAAATGCTGCTGCTTGAAGAAAACAGACATCAAAGTGATGGAATGCGTGTTCAAACATTTTCAAAAACTTTGAAGTCTGAAGTTGTTTGTAAACAGACTTATAGGTTTGATGATCAAAGCCGTTCAAACGCTTTGAAGTCTGAAGTTGTTTGTAAACAGACTTTTAGGTCTGATGATCAAAGCCGTTCAAACGCTTTGAAGTCTGAAGTTGTTTGTAAACAGACTTGTAAGTCTGATTAAAAACCAATTAAAGTGCTTCTGCAGCTGCTGGCGTTGCTGATGCTGCTTCTGCTGCTTGAATAACACTCAATTTACTGGGGAACATTAAAAAATATATTAAAAAAAACTCTTTATGAACACAGGAGGAGCAGAAAATATTTTCTCACGCCATGACTGATGACAGACCTCTGTTGGTCTGAGAGGGAGGGGCACTGTGCGTATTCCGTTGCTTAATGTACACTGACCTGGTGTATTGTCAGTCTCATTTGAATCTTTGTTTTGCTAGTGTTCAAATGTAAAGCTGTGTGCAGCTCTATGCAGCTGTTTTCTTGCATAGAGACTTTAATTCAGCTCAGAAACAGGAGACGCAAAGTTCTTTCAGAGTAAGTCAGCACAGATATCACAGCTGCTCCTTCAAAAAAAAGACAACATCTAAACTTGTTTAGATAAGGCCCATAACCACAATAAAAAAAGAAATCCAAGTGGTTGAATGAGTTTTCTTTTCAAAATCTGTATGTGACTGTTTACTTTCATAGATGTCTTGATTCAGCTGAGGAACAAGAGAGAAAAAAAAAATCCAACCTGTTATTCCACACAGAATACAATTTGCTCAATAAAAAATGCTGCTGCTTGAAGAAAATAGACATCAAAGTGATGGAATGCGTGTTCAAACATTATCAAAAACTTTGAAGTCTGAAGTTGTTTGTAAACAGACTTTATAGGTCTGATGATCAAAGCCGTTCAAACGCTTTGAAGTCTGAAGTTGTTTGTAAGCAGACTTTTAGGTCTGATGATCAAAGCCGTTCAAACGCTTTGAAGTCTGAAGTTGTTTGTAAACAGACTTGTAATTCTGATTACAAACCAATTAAAGTGCTTCAGCAGCTGCTGGCGTTGCTGATGCTGCTTCTGCTGCTTGAATAACACTCAATTTACTGGTGAACATTAAAAAAGATATAAAAAAAAACTCTTTATGAACACAGGAGGAGCAGAAAATATTTTTTCACGCCATGACTGATGACAGACCTCTGTTGGTCTGAGAGGGAGGGGCACTGTGCGTATTCCGTTGCTTAATGTACACTGACCTGGTGTATTGTCAGTTTCATTTGAATCTTTGTTTTGCTATGTTTATTCCTTCAGGCTCATGTGTATGAATGAGTGTTCAAGTGTAAAGCTGTGTGCAGCTATGTGCAGCTGTTGTCTTGCATGGAGACTTTCATTCAGCTCAGAAATAGGAGAAACAGAGTTCTTTCAGAGTAAGTCAGCACAGATATCACAGCTGCTCCTTCAAAAAAAAAGACAACATCTCAACTTGTTGAGATAAGGCCCAATAACCACAATAAAAAAAGAAATCCAAGTGGTTGAATGAGTTTTCTTTTCAAAATCTGTATGCGACTGTTTACTTTCATAGATGTCTTGATTCAGCTGAGGAACAAGAGAAAGAAAAAAAAATCCAACCTGTTAACTTGAGTGGAATTGTTATTTTCTGCTGAAATACATGAGGGAAACATCTCTCCTCTTGTTCTTCAGTACATTTTAGGTTCCCCCATAAGGAAATAGTTGAATTCTCAATTTAACATAAAAACTCATTCAGACAGTGGGATGTAATTTTTTATTGCTCTATTGTGCTTGTCTCGCTGAGTTATGCGCAGTGTGAGCAGAAAGGGTGAACTTTCGTGGAATTCTTATTTTCTACTGAAATACATGAGGGAAAAATGTCTCCTGTTGTTCTTCAGTACATTGTAGGTTCCCCCATAAGGAAATAGTTGAATTCTTTTTTTTGAATGAGCAGCAGTGATATCTGTGCTGACTTACTCTGAAAGAACTCTGTTTCTCTTGTTTCTGAGCTGAATTAAAATCTCTATGCAAGAAAACAGCTGCACAGAGCTGCACACAGCTTTACACTTGAACACTCATTCATACTCATCAGCCTGGAGGAATAAACAAAGCAAAACAAAGATTCAAGTGAGACTGACAATACACCAGGAAAAACAGGAGAGATGTTTTCCTAATTTTTTTCACCAGAGAATTACAATTCTATTCAAGTTCACCGTTTATGCTCGCAATGAGCATAAAGCACTTGTTTTCGTTCACAAATTCCTGAATTCACTAATTCAGTGCCCCCACTCCCCCTACACACACCGATTAAAGCAGATAACTTTTGAAATGTTTTTATTGTTTTTTCTTAAATAAAATTATTCCAGTTATTGATGAAAAAATTTCTATCTTGTTTCAGTGGTGTCGATTCATTTGCATGGTTGATTTGTTCTTATGCGTTTGGTGATGTGCAGTGGCACCATTACGCCTGTGGGTGGGGACACAGACCGTGTGATGAATATCAGGTGACGATCGATCACAGTCGACTCTCTGTTGGTCTATAATTGAGGGGCACTGTGCGTATTCCGTTGCTTGATGAACACTGACCTGGTGTATTGTCAGTCTCATTTGAATCTTTGTTTTGCTATGTTTATTCCTCCAGGCTCATGTGTATGAATGAGTGTTCAAATGTAAAGCTGTGTTCAGCTCTGTGCAGCTGATTTCTTGCATGGAGACTTTAATTCAGATCAGAAACAGGAGACACAAATTTCTTTAAGAGTAAGTCAGCACAGATATCACTGCTGCTCCTTCAAAAAAAAAGATAACATCTCAACTTGTTGAGATAAGGCCCATAACCACAATAAAAAAAGAAATCCAAGTGGTTGAATGAGTTTTCTTTTCAAAATTTGTATGCGACTGTTTACTTTCATAGATGTCTTGATTCAGCTGAGGAACAAGACAGAGAAAAAAAAAAATCCAACCTGTTATTCCACACACAATACAATTTGTTCAATAAAAAATGCTGCTGCTTGAAGAAAACAGACATCAAAGTGATGGAATGCGTGTTCAAACATTTTCAAAAACTTTGAAGTCTGAAGTTGTTTGTAAATAGACTTTTAGGTCTGATGATCAAAGCCGTTCAAACGCTTTGAAGTCTGAAGTTGTTTTTTAAACAGACTTGTAAGTCTGATTACAAACCAATTAAAGTGCTTCTGCAGCTGCTGGCGTTGCTGATGCTGCTTCTGCTGCTTGAATAACACTCAATTTACAGGGGAACACTAAAAAAGATATAAAAAAAAAACTCTTTATGAACACAGGAGGAGCAGAAAATATTTTTTCACGCCATGACTGATGACAGACCTCTGTTGGTCTGAGAGGGAGGGGCACTGTGCGTATTCCGTTGCTTAATGTACACTGACCTGGTGTATTGTCAGTTTCATTTGAATCTTTGTTTTGATATATTTATTCCTTCAGGCTCATGTGTATGAATGAGTGTTCAAGTGTAAAGCTGAGTGCAGCTCTGTGCAGCTGTTGTCTTGCATGGAGACTTTCATTCAGCTCAGAAACAGGAGAAACAGAGTTCTTTCAGAGTAAGTCAGCACAGATATCACAGCTGCTCCTTCAAAAAAAAAAAGATAACATCTCAACTTGTTTAAATAAGGCCTATAACCACAATAAAAAAAGAAATCCAAGTGGTTGAATGAGTTTTCTTTTCAAAATCTGTATGCGACTGTTTACTTTCATAGTTGTCTTGATTCAGCTGAGGAACAAGAGAGAGAAAAAAAAATCCAACCTGTTATTCCACACACAATCCAATTTGCTCAATAAAAAATGCTGCTGCTTGAAGAAAACAGACATCAAAGTGATGGAATGCGTGTTCAAACATTTTCAAAAACTTTGAAGTCTGAAGTTGTTTGTAAACAGACTTATAGGTCTGATGATCAAAACCGTTCAAACGCTTTGAAGTCTGAAGTTGTTTGTAAACAGACTTTTAGGTCTGATGATCAAAGCCGTTCAAACGCTTTGAAGTCTGAAGTTGTTTGTAAACAGACTTGTAAGTCTGATTACAAACCAATTAAAGTGCTTCTGCAGCTGCTGGCGTTGCTGATGCTGATTCTGCTGCTTGAATAACACTCAATTTACTGGGGAACACTAGAAAAGATATAAAAAAAAAACTCTTTATGAACACAGGAGGAGCAGAAAATATTTTTTCACGCCATGACTGATGACAGACCTCTGTTGGTCTGAGAGGGAGGGGCACTGTGCGTATTCCGTTGCTTAATGTACACTGACCTGGTGTATTGTCAGTTTCATTTGAATCTTTGTTTTGCTGTGTTTATTCCTTCAGGCTCATGTGTATGAATGAGTGTTCAAGTGTAAAGCTGTGTGCAGCTCTGTGCAGCTGTTGTCTTGCATGGAGACTTTTATTCAGCTCAGAAACAGGAGAAACAGAGTTCTTTCAGAGTAAGTCAGCACAGATATAACTGCTGTTCCTTCAAAAAAAAAAAGACAACATCTCAACTAGTTTAGATAAGGCCCATAACCACAATAAAAAAAGAAATCCAAGTGGTTGAATGAGTTTTCTTTTCAAAATCTGTATGCGACTGTTTACTTTCATAGTTGTCTTGATTCAGCTGAGGAACAAGAGAGAAAAAAAATCCAACCTGTTATTCCACACAGAATACAATTTGCTTAATAAAAAATGCTGCTGCTTGAAGAAAACAGACATCAAAGTGATGGAATTCGTGTTCAAACATTTTCAAAAACTTTGAAGTCTGAAGTTGTTTGTAAACAGACTTTTAGGTCTGATGATCAAAGCCGTTCAAATGCTTTGAAGTCTGAAGTTGTTTGTAAAAAGATTTGTAAGTATGATTACAAACCAATTAAAGTGCTTCAGCAGCTGCTGGCGTTGCTGATGCTGCTTCTGCTGCTTGAATGACACTCAATTTACTGGGGAACATTAAAAAAGATATTAAAAAAAACTCTTTATGAACACAGGAGGAGCAGAAAATATTTTTTCACGCCATGACTGATGACAGACCTCTGTTGGTCTGAGAGGGAGGGGCACTGTGCGTATTCCGTTGCTTAATGTACACTGACCTGGTGTATTGTCAGTTTCATTTGAATCTTTGTTTTGATATATTTATTCCTTCAGGCTCATGTGTATGAATGAGTGTTCAAGTGTAAAGCTGAGTGCAGCTCTGTGCAGCTGCTGTCTTGCATGGAGACTTTCATTCAGCTCAGAAACAGGAGAAACAGAGTTCTTTCAGAGTAAGTCAGCACAGATATCACAGCTGCTCCTTCAAAAAAAAAAAGACAACATCTCAACTTGTTTAGATAAGGCCCATAACCACAATAAAAAAAGAAATCCAAGTGGTTGAATGAGTTTTCTTTTCAAAATCTGTATGCGACTGTTTACTTTCATAGTTGTCTTGATTCAGCTGAGGAACAAGAGAGAAAAAAAAAATCCAACGTGTTATTCCACACACAATCCAATTTGCTCAATAAAAAATGCTGCTGCTTGAAGAAAACAGACATCAAAGTGATGGAATGCGTGTTCAAACATTTTCAAAAACTTTGAAGTCTGAAGTTGTTTGTAAACAGACTTATAGGTTTGATGATCAAAGCCGTTCAAACGCTTTGAAGTCTGAAGTTGTTTGTAAACAGACTTTTAGGTCTGATGATCAAAGCCGTTCAAACGCTTTGAAGTCTGAAGTTGTTTGTAAACAGACTTGTAAGTCTGATTACAAACCAATTAAAGTGCTTCTGCAGCTGCTGGCGTTGCTGATGCTGCTTCTGCTGCTTGAATAACACTCAATTTACTGGGGAACACTAGAAAAGATATTAAAAAAAAACTCTTTATGAACACAGGAGGAGCAGAAAATATTTTCTCACGCCATGACTGATGACAGACTTCTGTTGGTCTGAGACAATTTCAACTTTGTCCTAGAGACATGGGGCCACTTGCTATTTCATCAAGAGCCCCAAAGAAGCGCCCACACCAAATTTGGGGTTTCTAATAATTGAAGAACGCAGAAACCCTAACCCTAATTTCAGCTAACCCTAACCCTAACCCTAGTTTCAGTCTTAACGCAACCCTAATTCAATGCAAGTCTATAGGTTGAAATTTCAACTTTGTCGTAGAGACATGGGGCCACTTGCATTTTCATCAAGAGCCCCAAAGAAACACCCACGCAAAATTTGGGGCTTCTAGTACTTGAGGAACGCAGAAACCCTAACCCTAATTTCAACTAACCCTAACCCTAACCCTAGTTTCAGCCTTAACGTTAACCCTAATTCAATGCAAGTCTATGGGGTGAAATTTCAACTTTGTCCTAGAGACATGGGGCCACTTGCTATTTCATCAAGAGCCCCAAAGAAGCGCCCACGCCAAATTTGGGGTTTCTAATACTTGAGGAAGACAGAAACCCTAACCCTAATTTCAGCTAACCCTAACCCTAACCCTAACCCTAGTTTCAGCCTTAACGTTAACCCTAATTCAATGCAAGTCTATGGGGTGAAATTTCAACTTTGTCCTAGAGACATGGGGCCACTTGCATTTTCATCAAGAGCCCCAAAGAAGCGCCCACGCCAAATTTGGGGTTTCTAATACTTGAGTAAGACAGAAACCCTAACCCTAATTTCAGCTAACCCTAACCCTAACCCTAACCCTAGTTTCAGCCTTAATGTTAACCCTAATTCAATTCAAGTCTGATGGGGTTAAAATTCATTCAGACAGTGGGATGTCTTTTTTTATTGCTCTATTGTGCTTCTCTCGCTGAGTTATGCGCAGTGTGAGCAGAAAGGGTGAACTTGAGTGGAATTGTTATTTTCTGCTGAAATACATGAGGGAAACATCTGTCCTGTTGTTCCTCAGTACATTGTAGGTTCCCCCATAAGGAAATAGTTGAGTTCTCAATTTAACATGAAAACTCATTCAGACAGTGGGATGTCATTTTTTATTGCTCTATTGTGCTTCTCTCGCTGAGTTATGCGCAGTGTGAGCAGAAAGGGTGAACTTGAGTGGAATTGTTATTTTCTACTGAAATACATGAGGGAAACATCTGTCCTGTGGTTCCTCAGTACATTGTAGGTTCCCCCATAAGGAAATAGTTGATTTCTCAATTTAACATGAAAACTCATTCAGACAGTGGGATGTCATTTTTTATTGCTCTATTGTGCTTCTCTCGCTGAGTTATGCGCAGTGTGAGCAGAAAGGGTGAACTTGAGTGGAATTGTTATTTTCTGCTGAAATACATGAGGGAAACATCTCTCCTGTTGTTCCTCAGTACATTGTAGGTTCCCCCATAAGGAAATAGTTGAGTTCTCAATTTAACATGAAAACTCATTCAGACAGTGGGATGTCATTTTTTATTGCTCTATTGTGCTTCTCTCGCTGAGTTATGCGCAGTGTGAGCAGAAAGGGTGAACTTGAGTGGAATTGTTATTTTCTACTGAAATACATGAGGGAAACATCTGTCCTGTTGTTCCTCAGTACATTGTAGGTTCCCCCATAAGGAAATAGTTGATTTCTCAATTTAACATGAAAACTCATTCAGACAGTGGGATGTCATTTTTTATTGCTCTATTGTGCTTCTCTCGCTGAGTGATGCGCAGTGTGAGCAGAAAGGGTGAACTTTGAGTGGAACTGTTATTTTCTGCTGAAATACATGAGGGAAACATCTCTCCTGTTGTTCCTCAGTACATTGTAGGTTCCCCCATAAGGAAATAGTTGAATTCTCAATTTAACATAAAAACTCATTCAGACAGTGGGATGTCATTTTTATTGCTCCATTGTGCTTCTCTCGCTGAGTTATGCGCAGTGTGAGCAGAAAGGGTGAACTTGAGTGGAATTGTTATTTTCTGCTGAAATACATGAGGGAAACATCTCTCCTGTTGTTCCTGAGTACATTGTAGGTCCCCACATAAGGAAATAGTTGATTTCTCAATTTAACATGAAAACTCATTCAGACAGTGGGTTGTCATTTTTTATTGCTCTATTGTGCTTCTCTCGCTGAGTTATGCGCAGTGTGAGCAGAAAGGGTGAACTTTGAGTGGAACTGTTATTTTCTGCTGAAATACATGAGGAAAAACATCTCTCCTGTTGTTCCTCAGTACATTGTAGGTTCCCCCATAAGGAAATAGTTGATTTCTCAATTTAACATGAAAACTCATTCAGACAGTGGGATGTCATTTTTTATTGCTCTATTGTGCTTCTCTCGCTGAGTTATGCGCAGTGTGAGTAGAAAGGGTGAACTTGAGTGGAATTGTTATTTTCTGCTGAAATACATGAGGAAAACATCTGTCCTGTTGTTCCTCAGTACATTGTAGGTTCCCCCATAAGGAAATAGTTGATTTCTCAATTTAACATGAAAATTCATTCAGACAGTGGGATGTCATTTTTTATTGCTCTATTGTGCTTCTCTCGCTGAATTATGCGCAGTGTGAGCAGAAAGGGTGAACTTTGAGTGGAACTGTTATTTTCTGCTGAAATACATGGGGGAAACATCTCTCCTGTTGTTCCTCAGTACATTGTAGGTTCCCCCATAAGGAAATAGTTGATTTCCCAATTTAACATGAAAACTCATTCAGACAGTGGGATGTCATTTTTTATTGCTCTATTGTGCTTCTCTCGCTGAGTTATGTGCAGTGTGAGCAGAAAGGGTGAACTTGAGTGGAATTGTTATTTTCTGCTGAAATACATGAGGGAAACAGCTCTCCTGTTGTTCCTCACTACATTGTAGGTTCCCCCATAAGGAAATAGTTGATTTCTCAATTTAACATGAAAACTCATTCAGACAGTGGGATGTCATTTTTTATTGCTCTATTGTGCTTCTCTCGCTGAGTTATGCGCAGTGTGAGCAGAAAGGGTGAACTTGAGTGGAATTGTTATTTTCTGCTGAAATACATGAGGGAAACATCTGTCCTGTTGTTCCTCAGTACATTGTAGGTTCCCCCATAAGGAAATAGTTGATTTCTCAATTTAACATGAAAACTCATTCAGACAGTGGGATGTCATTTTTTATTGCTCTATTGTGCTTCTCTCGCTGAATTATGCGCAGTGTGAGCAGAAAGGGTGAACTTGAGTGGAATTGTTATTTTCTGCTGAAATACATGAGGGAAACATCTCTCCTGTTGTTCCTGAGTACATTGTAGGTCCCCCCATAAGGAAATAGTTGATTTCTCAATTTAACATGAAAACTCATTCAGACAGTGGGATGTCTTTTTTTATTGCTCTATTGTGCTTCTCTCGCTGAGTTATGCGCAGTGTGAGCAGAAAGGGTGAACTTGAGTGGAATTGTTATTTTCTGCTGAAATACATGGGGGAAACATCTGTCCTGTTGTTCCTCAGTACATTGTAGGTTCCCCCATAAGGAAATAGTTGATTTCCCAATTTAACATGAAAACTCATTCAGACAGTGGGATGTCATTTTTTATTGCTTTATTGTGCTTCTCTCGCTGAGTTATGCGCAGTGTGAGCAGAAAGGGTGAACTTGAGTGGAATTGTTATTTTCTGCTGAAATACATGAGGGAAACATCTCTCCTGTTGTTCCTCACTACATTGTAGGTTCCCCCATAAGGAAATAGTTGAATTCTTTTTTTTGAAGGAGCAGCAGTGATATCTGTGCTGACTGACTGTAAAATAACTCCTAATTCATTTCAGAAACAGGAGAAAAATCCTGTTTCTGAAATGAATTAAAGTCTCTATGCAAGTAAACGGCTGCACTGAGCTGCACACAGCCTTAAACTTGAACATTCATTCATATTCATCTGCCTGGAGGAATAAACAAAGCAAAACTAAGATTCAAATGAGACTGACAATAGAGGAACAACAGGAAAGATTTTTTCCTTATTTTTTCCACCAGAGAATTACAATTCCATTCAAGTTCACCTTTTATGCTCGCATTGAGCATAAAGCTCTTGTTTTCTTTCACAAATTCCTGAATTCACTAATTCCGTGCCCCCACTCCCCCCCCCCACACACTGATTAAATCAGATAACTTTTGAAATGTTTTTATTGTTTTTTCTTAAATAAAATTATTCCAGTTATTGATGAAAAAATTTCTATCTTGTTTCAGTGGTGTCGATTCATTTGCATGGTTGATTTGTTCTTATGCGTTTGGTGATGTGCAGTGGCACCATTACGCCTGTGGGTGGAGACACAGACCGTGTGATGAATATCAGGTGACGATCGATCACAGTCGACACTCTGTTGATCTGAGATTGAGGGGCACTGTGCGTATTCCGTTGCTTGATGAACACAGACCTGGTGTATTGTCAGTCTCATTTGAATCTTTGTTTTGCTAGTGTTAAAATGTAAAGCTGTGTGCAGCTCTATGCAGCTGTTTTCTTTCATAGAGACTTTAATTCAGCTCAGAAACAGGAGACACAAAGTTCTTTAAGAGTAAGTCAGCACAGATATCACTGCTGCTCCTTCAAAAAAAAAGACAACATCTCAACTTGTTGAGATAAGGCCCATAACCACAATAAAAAAAGAAATCCAAGTGGTTGAATGAGTTTTCTTTTCAAAATTTGTGTGCGACTGTTTACTTTCATAGTTGTCTTGATTCAGCTGAGGAAAAAGAGAGAGAAAAAAAAATCCAAACTGTTATTCCACACACAATACAATTTGCTCAATAAAAAATGCTGCTGCTTGACGAAAACAGACATCAAAGTGATGGAATGCGTGTTCAAACATTTTCAAAAACTTTGAAGTGTGAAGTTGTTTGTAAACAGACTTTTAGGTCTGATGATCAAAGCCGTTCAAACGCTTTGAAGTCTGAAGTTGTTTTTTAAACAGACTTGTAAGTCTGATTACAAACCAATTAAAGTGCTTCTGCAGCTGCTGGCGTTGCTGATGCTGCTTCTGCTGCTTGAATAACACTCAATTTACTGGGGAACACTAGAAAAAATATAAAAAAAAAACTCTTTATGAACACAGGAGGAGCACAAAATATTTTTTCACGCCATGACTGATGACAGACCTCTGTTGGTCTGAGAGGGAGGGGCACTGTGCGTATTCCGTTGCTTAATGTACACTGACCTGGTGTATTGTCAGTTTCATTTGAATCTTTGTTTTGATATATTTATTCCTTCAGGCTCATGTGTATGAATGAGTGTTCAAGTGTAAAGCTGAGTGCAGCTCTGTGCAGCTGTTGTCTTGCATGGAGACTTTCATTCAGCTCAGAAACAGGAGAAACAGAGTTCTTTCAGAGTAAGTCAGCACAGATATCACAGCTGCTCCTTCAAAAAAAAAAAGATAACATCTCAACTTGTTTAAATAAGGCCTATAACCACAATAAAAAAAGAAATCCAAGTGGTTGAATGAGTTTTCTTTTCAAAATCTGTATGCGACTGTTTACTTTCATAGTTGTCTTGATTCAGCTGAGGAACAAGAGAGAAAAAAAAAAATCCAACCTGTTATTCCACACACAATCCAATTTGCTCAATAAAAAATGCTGCTGCTTGAAGAAAACAGACATCAAAGTGATGGAATGCGAGTTCAAACATTTTCAAAAACTTTGAAGTCTGAAGTTGTTTGTAAACAGACTTATAGGTCTGATGATCAAAACCGTTCAAACGCTTTGAAGTCTGAAGTTGTTTGTAAACAGACTTTTAGGTCTGATGATCAAAGCCGTTCAAACGCTTTGAAGTCTGAAGTTGTTTGTAAACAGACTTGTAAGTCTGATTACAAACCAATTAAAGTGCTTCTGCAGCTGCTGGCGTTGCTGATGCTGATTCTGCTGCTTGAATAACACTCAATTTACTGGGGAACACTAGAAAAGATATAAAAAAAAAAACTCTTTATGAACACAGGAGGAGCAGAAAATATTTTTTCACGCCATGACTGATGACAGACCTCTGTTGGTCTGAGAGGGAGGGGCACTGTGCGTATTCCGTTGCTTAATGTACACTGACCTGGTGTATTGTCAGTTTCATTTGAATCTTTGTTTTGCTGTGTTTATTCCTTCAGGCTCATGTGTATGAATGAGTGTTCAAGTGTAAAGCTGTGTGCAGCTCTGTGCAGCTGTTGTCTTGCATGGAGACTTTTATTCAGCTCAGAAACAGGAGAAACAGAGTTCTTTCAGAGTAAGTCAGCACAGATATAACTGCTGCTCCTTCAAAAAAAAAAAGACAACATCTCAACTAGTTTAGATAAGGCCCATAACCACAATAAAAAAAGAAATCCAAGTGGTTGAATGAGTTTTCTTTTCAAAATCTGTATGCGACTGTTTACTTTCATAGTTGTCTTGATTCAGCTGAGGAACAAGAGAGAAAAAAAATCCAACCTGTTATTCCACACAGAATACAATTTGCTTAATAAAAAATGCTGCTGCTTGAAGAAAACAGACATCAAAGTGATGGAATTCGTGTTCAAACATTTTCAAAAACTTTGAAGTCTGAAGTTGTTTGTAAACAGACTTTTAGGTCTGATGATCAAAGCCGTTCAAATGCTTTGAAGTCTGAAGTTGTTTGTAAACAGATTTGTAAGTATGATTACAAACCAATTAAAGTGCTTCAGCAGCTGCTGGCGTTGCTGATGCTGCTTCTGCTGCTTGAATAACACTCAATTTACTGGGGAACATTAAAAAAGATATTAAAAAAAACTCTTTATGAACACAGGAGGAGCAGAAAATATTTTTTCACGCCATGACTGATGACAGACCTCTGTTGGTCTGAGAGGGAGGGGCTCTGTGCGTATTCCGTTGCTTAATGTACACTGACCTGGTGTATTGTCAGTTTCATTTGAATCTTTGTTTTGATATATTTATTCCTTCAGGCTCATGTGTATGAATGAGTGTTCAAGTGTAAAGCTGAGTGCAGCTCTGTGCAGCTGCTGTCTTGCATGGAGACTTTCATTCAGCTCAGAAACAGGAGAAACAGAGTTCTTTCAGAGTAAGTCAGCACAGATATCACAGCTGCTCCTTCAAAAAAAAAAAGACAACATCTCAACTTGTTTAGATAAGGCCCATAACCACAATAAAAAAAGAAATCCAAGTGGTTGAATGAGTTTTCTTTTCAAAATCTGTATGCGACTGTTTACTTTCATAGTTGTCTTGATTCAGCTGAGGAACAAGAGAGAAAAAAAAAATCCTAAGTGTTATTCCACACACAATACAATTTGCTCAATAAAAAATGCTGCTGCTTGAAGAAAACAGACATCAAAGTGATGGAATGCGTGTTCAAACATTTTCAAAAACTTTGAAGTCTGAAGTTGTTTGTAAACAGACTTATAGGTTTGATGATCAAAGCCGTTCAAACGCTTTGAAGTCTGAAGTTGTTTGTAAACAGACTTTTAGGTCTGATGATCAAAGCCGTTCAAACGCTTTGAAGTCTGAAGTTGTTTGTAAACAGACTTGTAAGTCTGATTACAAACCAATTAAAGTGCTTCTGCAGCTGCTGGCGTTGCTGATGCTGCTTCTGCTGCTTGAATAACACTCAATTTACTGGGGAACACTAGAAAAGATATTAAAAAAAAACTCTTTATGAACACAGGAGGAGCAGAAAATATTTTCTCACGCCATGACTGATGACAGACTTCTGTTGGTCTGAGACAATTTCAACTTTGTCCTAGAGACATGGGGCCACTTGCTATTTCATCAAGAGCCCTAAAGAAGCGCCCACACCAAATTTGGGGTTTCTAATAATTGAAGAACGCAGAAACCCTAACCCTAATTTCAGCTAACCCTAACCCTAACCCTAGTTTCAGTCTTAACGCAACCCTAATTCAATGCAAGTCTATAGGTTGAAATTTCAACTTTGTCGTAGAGACATGGGGCCACTTGCATTTTCATCAAGAGCACCAAAGAAACACCCACGCAAAATTTGGGGCTTCTAGTACTTGAGGAACGCAGAAACCCTAACCCTAATTTCAACTAACCCTAACCCTAACCCTAGTTTCAGCCTTAACGTTAACCCTAATTCAATGCAAGTCTATGGGGTGAAATTTCAACTTTGTCCTAGAGACATGGGGCCACTTGCTATTTCATCAAGAGCCCCAAAGAAGCGCCCACGCCAAATTTGGGGTTTCTAATACTTGAGGAAGACAGAAACCCTAACCCTAATTTCAGCTAACCCTAACCCTAACCCTAACCCTAGTTTCAGCCTTAACGTTAACCCTAATTCAATGCAAGTCTATGGGGTGAAATTTCAACTTTGTCCTAGAGACATGGGGCCACTTGCATTTTCATCAAGAGCCCCAAAGAAACACCCACGCAAAATTTGGGGCTTCTAGTACTTGAGGAACGCAGAAACCCTAACCCTAATTTCAACTAACCCTAACCCTAACCCTAGTTTCAGCCTTAACGTTAACCCTAATTCAATGCAAGTCTATGGGGTGAAATTTCAACTTTGTCCTAGAGACATGGGGCCACTTGCTATTTCATCAAGAGCCCCAAAGAAGCGCCCACGCCAAATTTGGGGTTTCTAATACTTGAGGAAGACAGAAACCCTAACACTAATTTCAGCTAACCCTAACCATAACCCTAACCCTAGTTTCAGCCTTAATGTTAACCCTAATTCAATTCAAGTCTGATGGGGTTAAAATTCATTCAGACAGTGGGATGTCTTTTTTTTATTGCTCTATTGTGCTTCTCTCGCTGAGTTATGCGCAGTGTGAGCAGAAAGGGTGAACTTGAGTCGAATTGTTATTTTCTGCTGAAATACATGAGGGAAACATCTGTCCTGTTGTTCCTCAGTACATTGTAGGTTCCCCCATAAGGAAATAGTTGAGTTCTCAATTTAACATGAAAACTCATTCAGACAGTGGGATGTCATTTTTTATTGCTCTATTGTGCTTCTCTCGCTGAGTTATGCGCAGTGTGAGCAGAAAGGGTGAACTTGAGTGGAATTGTTATTTTCTACTGAAATACATGAGGGAAACATCTGTCCTGTTGTTCCTCAGTACATTGTAGGTTCCCCCATAAGGAAATAGTTGATTTCTCAATTTAACATGAAAACTCATTCAGACAGTGGGATGTCATTTTTTATTGCTCTATTGTGCTTCTCTCGCTGAGTGATGCGCAGTGTGAGCAGAAAGGGTGAACTTTGAGTGGAACTGTTATTTTCTGCTGAAATACATGAGGGAAACATCTCTCCTGTTGTTCCTCAGTACATTGTAGGTTCCCCCATAAGGAAATAGTTGATTTCTCAATTTAACATGAAAACTCATTCAGACAGTGGGATGTCATTTTTTATTGCTCTATTGTGCTTCTCTCGCTGAGTTATGCGCAGTGTGAGCAGAAAGGGTGAACTTGAGTGGAATTGTTATTTTCTACTGAAATACATGAGGGAAACATCTGTCCTGTTGTTCCTCAGTACATTGTAGGTTCCCCCATAAGGAAATAGTTGATTTCTCAATTTAACATGAAAACTCATTCAGACAGTGGGATGTCATTTTTTATTGCTCTATTGTGCTTCTCTCGCTGAGTTATGCGCAGTGTGAGCAGAAAGGGTGAACTTGAGTGGAATTGTTATTTTCTGCTGAAATACATGAGGGAAACATCTCTCCTGTTGTTCCTCAGTACATTGTAGGTTCCCCCATAAGGAAATAGTTGAATTCTCAATTTAACATGAAAACTCATTCAGACAGTGGGATGTCATTTTTTATTGCTCTATTGTGCTTCTCTCGCTGAGTTATGCGCAGTGTGAGCAGAAAGGGTGAACTTGAGTGGAATTGTTATTTTCTGCTGAAATACATGAGGGAAACATCTCTCCTGTTGTTCCTGAGTACATTGTAGGTCCCCCCATAAGGAAATAGTTGAATTCTCAATTTAACATAAAAACTCATTCAGACAGTGGGATGTCATTTTTATTGCTCTATTGTGCTTCTCTCGCTGAGTTATGCGCAGTGTGAGCAGAAAGGGTGAACTTGAGTGGAATTGTTATTTTCTGCTGAAATACATGAGGGAAACATCTCTCCTGTTGTTCCTGAGTACATTGTAGGTCCCCCCATAAGGAAATAGTTGATTTCTCAATTTAACATGAAAACTCATTCAGACAGTGGGATGTCATTTTTATTGCTCTATTGTGCTTCTCTCGCTGAGTTATGCGCAGTGTGAGCAGAAAGGGTGAACTTGAGTGGAATTGTTATTTTCTGCTGAAATACATGGGGGAAACATCTGTCCTGTTGTTCCTCAGTACATTGTAGGTTCCCCCATAAGGAAATAGTTGATTTCTCAATTTAACATGAAAACTCATTCAGACAGTGGGATGTCATTTTTTATTGCTCTATTGTGCTTCTCTCGCTGAGTTATGCAGAGTGTGAGCAGAAAGGGTGAACTTTGAGTGGAACTGTTATTTTCTGCTGAAATACATGAGGGAAACATCTCTCCTGTTGTTCATGAGTACATTGTAGGTTCCCCCATAAGGAAATAGTTGAATTCTCAATTTAACATGAAAACTCATTCAGACAGTGGGATGTAATTTTTTATTGCTCTATTGTGCTTGTCTCGCTGAGTTATGCGCAGTGTGAGCAGAAAGGGTGAACTTGAGTGGAATTGTTATTTTCTGCTGAAATACATGAGGGAAACATCTCTCCTGTTGTTCCTGAGTACATTGTAGGTCCCCCCATAAGGAAATAGTTGAATTCTCAATTTAACATAAAAACTCATTCAGACAGTGGGATGTCATTTTTATTGCTCTATTGTGCTTCTCTCGCTGAGTTATGCGCAGTGTGAGCAGAAAGGGTGAACTTGAGTGGAATTGTTATTTTCTGCTGAAATACATGAGGGAAACATCTCTCCTGTTGTTCCTGAGTACATTGTAGGTCCCCCCATAAGGAAATAGTTGATTTCTCAATTTAACATGAAAACTCATTCAGACAGTGGGATGTCATTTTTATTGCTCTATTGTGCTTCTCTCGCTGAGTTATGCGCAGTGTGAGCAGAAAGGGTGAACTTGAGTGGAATTGTTATTTTCTGCTGAAATACATGGGGGAAACATCTGTCCTGTTGTTCCTCAGTACATTGTAGGTTCCCCCATAAGGAAATAGTTGATTTCTCAATTTAACATGAAAACTCATTCAGACAGTGGGATGTCATTTTTTATTGCTCTATTGTGCTTCTCTCGCTGAGTTATGCACAGTGTGAGCAGAAAGGGTGAACTTTGAGTGGAACTGTTATTTTCTGCTGAAATACATGAGGGAAACATCTCTCCTGTTGTTCCTCAGTACATTGTAGGTTCCCCCATAAGGAAATAGTTGATTTCTCAATTTAACATGAAAACTCATTCATACAGTGGGATGTCATTTTTTATTGCTCTATTGTGCTTCTCTCGCTGAGTTATGCGCAGTGTGAGCAGAAAGGGTGAACTTGAGTGGAATTGTTATTTTCTGCTGAAATACATGAGGAAAACATCTGTCCTGTTGTTCCTCAGTACATTGTAGGTTCCCCCATAAGGAAATAGTTGAATTCTCAATTTAACATGAAAACTCATTCAGACAGTGGGATGTCATTTTTTATTGCTCTATTGTGCTTCTCTCGCTGAGTTATGCGCAGTGTGAGCAGAAAGGGTGAACTTGAGTGGAATTGTTATTTTCTGCTGAAATACATGAGGGAAACATCTCTCCTGTTGTTCCTGAGTACATTGTAGGTTCCCCCATAAGGAAATAGTTGAATTCTAAATTTAACATGAAAACTCATTCAGACAGTGGGATGTAATTTTTTATTGCTCTATTGTGCTTCTCTCGCTGAATTATGCGCAGTGTGAGCAGAAAGGGTGAACTTGAGTGGAATTGTTATTTTCTGCTGAAATACATGGGGGAAACATCTCTCCTGTTGTTCCTCTGTACATTGTAGGTTCCCCCATAAGGAAATAGTTGATTTCCCAATTTAACATGAAAACTCATTCAGACAGTGGGATGTCATTTTTTATTGCTCTATTGTGCTTCTCTCGCTGAGTTATGCGCAGTGTGAGCAGAAAGGGTGAACTTGAGTGGAATTGTTATTTTCTGCTGAAATACATGAGGGAAACATCTCTCCTGTTGTTCCTCACTACATTGTAGGTTCCCCCATAAGGAAATAGTTGAATTCTTTTTTTTGAAGGAGCAGCAGTGATATTTGTGCTGACTGACTGTAAAATAACTCCTAATTCATTTCAGAAACAGGAGAAAAATCCTGTTTCTGAAATGAATTAAAGTCTCTATGCAAGTAAACGGCTGCACTGAGCTGCACACAGCCTTAAACTTGAACATTCATTCATATTCATCTGCCTGGAGGAATAAACAAAGCAAAACTAAGATTCAAATGAGACTGACAATAGAGGAACAACAGGAAAGATTTTTTCCTTATTTTTTCCACCAGAGAATAACAATTCCATTCAAGTTCACCTTTTATGCTCGCATTGAGCATAAAGCTCTTGTTTTCTTTCACAAATTCCTGAATTCACTAATTCCGTGCCCCCACTCCCCCCCCACACACTGATTAAAGCAGATAACTTTTGAAATGTTTTTATTGTTTTTTCTTAAATAAAATTATTCCAGTTATTGATGAAAAAATTTCTATCTTGTTTCAGTGGTGTCGATTCCTTTTCATGGTTGATTTGATCTTATGCGTTTGGTGATGTGCAGTGGCACCATTACTCCTGTGGGTGGAGACACAGACCGTGTGATGAATATCAGGTGACGATCGATCACAGTCGACTCTCTGTTGGTCTGAGATTGAGGGGCACTGTGCGTATTCCGTTGCTTGATGAACACTGACCTGGTGTATTGTCAGTCTCATTTGAATCTTTGTTTTGCTAGTGTTAAAATGTAAAGCTGTGTGCAGCTCTATGCAGCTGTTTTCTTTCATAGAGACTTTAATTCAGCTCAGAAACAGGAGACACAAAGTTCTTTAAGAGTAAGTCAGCACAGATATCACTGCTGCTCCTTCAAAAAAAAAGACAACATCTCAACTTGTTGAGATAAGGCCCATAACCACAATAAAAAAAGAAATCCAAGTGGTTGAATGAGTTTTCTTTTCAAAATTTGTGTGCGACTGTTTACTTTCATAGTTGTCTTGATTCAGCTGAGGAAAAAGAGAGAGGAAAAAAAATCCAACCTGTTATTCCACACACAATACAATTTGCTCAATAAAAAATGCTGCTGCTTGAAGAAAACAGACATCAAAGTGATGGAATGCGTGTTCAAACATTTTCAAAAACTTTGAAGTGTGAAGTTGTTTGTAAACAGACTTTTAGGTCTGATGATCAAAGCCGTTCAAACGCTTTGAAGTCTGAAGTTGTTTGTAAACAGACTTGTAAGTCTGATTACAAACCAATTAAAGTGCTTCTGCAGCTGCTGGCGTTGCTGATGCTGATTCTGCTGCTTGAATAACACTCAATTTACTGGGGAACACTAGAAAAGATATATAAAAAAAAACTCTTTATGAATACAGGAGGAGCAGAAAATATTTTTTCACGCCATGACTGATGACAGACCTCTGTTGGTCTGAGAGGGAGGGGCACTGTGCGTATTCCGTTGCTTAATGTACACTGACCTGGTGTATTGTCAGTTTCATTTGAATCTTTGTTTTGCTGTGTTTATTCCTTCAGGCTCATGTGTATGAATGAGTGTTCAAGTGTAAAGCTGTGTGCAGCTCTGTGCAGCTGTTGTCTTGCATGGAGACTTTTATTCAGCTCAGAAACAGGAGAAACAGAGTTCTTTCAGAGTAAGTCAGCACAGATATAACTGCTGCTCCTTCAAAAAAAAAAAGACAACATCTCAACTTGTTTAGATAAGGCCCATAACCACAATAAAAAAAGAAATCCAAGTGGTTGAATGAGTTTTCTTTTCAAAATCTGTATGCGACTGTTTACTTTAATAGATGTCTTGATTCAGCTGAGGAACAAGAGAGAAAAAAAAATCCAACCTGTTATTCCACACACAATACAATTTGTTCAATAAAAAATGCTGCTGCTTGAAGAAAACAGACATCAAAGTGATGGAATTCGTGTTCAAACATTTTCAAAAACTTTGAAGTCTGAAGTTGTTTGTAAACAGACTTTTAGGTCTGATGATCAAAGCCGTTCAAACGCTTTGAAGTCTGAAGTTGTTTGTAAACAGATTTGTAAGTCTGATTACAAACCAATTAAAGTGCTTCAGCAGCTGCTGGCGTTGCTGATGCTGCTTCTGCTGCTTGAATAACACTCAATTTACTGGGGAACATTAAAAAAGATATTAAAAAAAACTCTTTATGAACACAGGAGGAGCAGAAAATATTTTTTCACGCCATGACTGATGACAGACCTCTGTTGGTCTGAGAGGGAGGGGCACTGTGCGTATTCCGTTGCTTAATGTACACTGACCTGGTGTATTGTCAGTCTCATTTGAATCTTTGTTTTGCTAGTGTTCAAATGTAAAGCTGTGTGCAGCTCTATGCAGCTGTTTTCTTGCATAGAGACTTTAATTCAGCTCAGAAACAGGAGACGCAAAGTTCTTTCAGAGTAAGTCAGCACAGATATCACAGCTGCTCCTTCAAAAAAAAAAAGACAACATCTCAACTTGTTTAGATAAGGCCCATAACCACAATAAAAAAAGAAATCCAAGTGGTTGAATGAGTTTTCTTTTCAAAATCTGTATGTGACTGTTTACTTTCATAGATGTCTTGATTCAGCTGAGGAACAAGAGAGAAAAAAAAAATCCAACCTGTTATTCCACACACAATACAATTTGTTCAATAAAAAATGCTGCTGCTTGAAGAAAACAGACATCAAAGTGATGGAATGCGTGTTCAAACATTTTCAAAAACTTTGAAGTCTGAAGTTGTTTGTAAATAGACTTTTAGGTCTGATGATCAAAGCCGTTCAAACGCTTTGAAGTCTGAAGTTGTTTTTTAAACAGACTTGTAAGTCTGATTACAAACCAATTAAAGTGCTTCTGCAGCTGCTGGCGTTGCTGATGCTGCTTCTGCTGCTTGAATAACACTCAATTTACAGGGGAACACTAAAAAAGATATAAAAAAAAAACTCTTTATGAACACAGGAGGAGCAGAAAATATTTTTTCACGCCATGACTGATGACAGACCTCTGTTGGTCTGAGAGGGAGGGGCACTGTGCGTATTCCGTTGCTTAATGTACACTGACCTGGTGTATTGTCAGTTTCATTTGAATCTTTGTTTTGATATATTTATTCCTTCAGGCTCATGTGTATGAATGAGTGTTCAAGTGTAAAGCTGAGTGCAGCTCTGTGCAGCTGTTGTCTTGCATGGAGACTTTCATTCAGCTCAGAAACAGGAGAAACAGAGTTCTTTCAGAGTAAGTCAGCACAGATATCACAGCTGCTCCTTCAAAAAAAAAAAGATAACATCTCAACTTGTTTAAATAAGGCCTATAACCACAATAAAAAAAGAAATCCAAGTGGTTGAATGAGTTTTCTTTTCAAAATCTGTATGCGACTGTTTACTTTCATAGTTGTCTTGATTCAGCTGAGGAACAAGAGAGAAAAAAAAAAATCCAACCTGTTATTCCACACACAATCCAATTTGCTCAATAAAAAATGCTGCTGCTTGAAGAAAACAGACATCAAAGTGATGGAATGCGTGTTCAAACATTTTCAAAAACTTTGAAGTCTGAAGTTGTTTGTAAACAGACTTATAGGTCTGATGATCAAAACCGTTCAAACGCTTTGAAGTCTGAAGTTGTTTGTAAACAGACTTGTAAGTCTGATTACAAACCAATTAAAGTGCTTCTGCAGCTGCTGGCGTTGCTGATGCTGCTTCTGCTGCTTGAATAACACTCAATTTACTGGGGAACACTAGAAAAGATATTAAAAAAAAACTCTTTATGAACACAGGAGGAGCAGAAAATATTTTTTCACGCCATGACTGATGACAGACCTCTGTTGGTCTGAGAGGGAGGGGCCCTGTGCGTATTCCGTTGCTTAATGTACACTGACCTGGTGTATTGACAGTTTCATTTGAATCTTTGTTTTGCTGTGTTTATTCCTTCAGGCTCATGTGTATGAATGAGTGTTCAAGTGTAAAGCTGAGTGCAGCTCTGTGCAGCTGTTGTCTTGCATGGAGACTTTTATTCAGCTCAGAAACAGGAGAAACAGAGTTCTTTCAGAGTAAGTCAGCACAGATATAACTGCTGCTCCTTCAAAAAAAAAAAGACAACATCTCAACTTGTTGAGATAAGGCCCAATAACCACAATAAAAAAAGAAATCCAAGTGGTTGAATGAGTTTTCTTTTCAAAATCTGTATGCGACTGTTTACTTTCATAGATGTCTTGATTCAGCTGAGGAACAAGAGAGAGAAAAAAAAATCCAACCTGTTAACTTGAGTGGAATTGTTATTTTCTGCTGAAATACATGAGGGAAACATCTCTCCTCTTGTTCTTCAGTACATTTTAGGTTCCCCCATAAGGAAATAGTTGAATTCTCAATTTAACATAAAAACTCATTCAGACAGTGGGATGTAATTTTTTATTGCTCTATTGTGCTTGTCTCGCTGAGTTATGCGCAGTGTGAGCAGAAAGGGTGAACTTTCGTGGAATTCTTATTTTCTACTGAAATACATGAGGGAAAAATGTCTCCTGTTGTTCCTCAGTACATTGTAGGTTCCCCCATAAGGAAATAGTTGAATTCTTTTTTTTGAATGAGCAGCAGTGATATCTGTGCTGACTTACTCTGAAAGAACTCTGTTTCTCTTGTTTCTGAGCTGAATTAAAATCTCTATGCAAGAAAACAGCTGCACAGAGCTGCACACAGCTTTACACTTGAACACTCATTCATACTCATCAGCCTGGAGGAATAAACAAATCAAAACAAAGATTCAAGTGAGACTGACAATACACCAGGAAAAACAGGAGAGATGTTTTCCTAATTTTTTTCACCAGAGAATTACAATTCTATTCAAGTTCACCGTTTATGCTCGCAATGAGCATAAAGCACTTGTTTTCGTTCACAAATTCCGGAATTCACTAATTCAGTGCCCCCACTCCCCCTACACACACCGATTAAAGCAGATAACTTTTGAAATGTTTTTATTGTTTTTTCTTAAATAAAATTATTCCAGTTATTGATGAAAAAATTTCTATCTTGTTTCAGTGGTGTCGATTCATTTGCATGGTTGATTTGTTCTTATGCGTTTGGTGATGTGCAGTGGCACCATTACGCCTGTGGGTGGGGACACAGACCGTGTGATGAATATCAGGTGACGATCGATCACAGTCGACTCTCTGTTGGTCTATAATTGAGGGGCACTGTGCGTATTCCGTTGCTTGATGAACACTGACCTGGTGTATTGTCAGTCTCATTTGAATCTTTGTTTTGCTATGTTTATTCCTCCAGGCTCATGTGTATGAATGAGTGTTCAAATGTAAAGCTGTGTTCAGCTCTGTGCAGCTGATTTCTTGCATGGAGACTTTAATTCAGATCAGAAACAGGAGACACAAATTTCTTTAAGAGTAAGTCAGCACAGATATCACTGCTGCTCCTTCAAAAAAAAAGATAACATCTCAACTTGTTGAGATAAGGCCCATAACCACAATAAAAAAAGAAATCCAAGTGGTTGAATGAGTTTTCTTTTCAAAATTTGTATGCGACTGTTTACTTTCATAGATGTCTTGATTCAGCTGAGGAACAAGACAGAGAAAAAAAAAATCCAACCTGTTATTCCACACACAATACAATTTGTTCAATAAAAAATGCTGCTGCTTGAAGAAAACAGACATCAAAGTGATGGAATGCGTGTTCAAACATTTTCAAAAACTTTGAAGTCTGAAGTTGTTTGTAAATAGACTTTTAGGTCTGATGATCAAAGCCGTTCAAACGCTTTGAAGTCTGAAGTTGTTTTTTAAACAGACTTGTAAGTCTGATTACAAACCAATTAAAGTGCTTCTGCAGCTGCTGGCGTTGCTGATGCTGCTTCTGCTGCTTGAATAACACTCAATTTACTGGTGAACATTAAAAAAGATATAAAAAAAAACTCTTTATGAACACAGGAGGAGCAGAAAATATTTTTTCACGCCATGACTGATGACAGACCTCTGTTGGTCTGAGAGGGAGGGGCACTGTGCGTATTCCGTTGCTTAATGTACACTGACCTGGTGTATTGTCAGTTTCATTTGAATCTTTGTTTTGCTAGTGTTCAAATGTAAAGCTGTGTGCAGCTCTATGCAGCTGTTTTCTTGCATAGAGACTTTAATTCAGCTCAGAAACAGGAGACGCAAAGTTCTTTCAGAGTAAGTCAGCACAGATATCACAGCTGCTCCTTCAAAAAAAAGACAACATCTAAACTTGTTTAGATAAGGCCCATAACCACAATAAAAAAAGAAATCCAAGTGGTTGAATGAGTTTTCTTTTCAAAATCTGTATGCGACTGTTTACTTTCATAGTTGTCTTGATTCAGCTGAGGAACAAGAGAGAAAAAAAAAATCCAACGTGTTATTCCACACACAATACAATTTGCTCAATAAAAAATGCTGCTGCTTGAAGAAAACAGACATCAAAGTGATGGAATGCGTGTTCAAACATTTTCAAAAACTTTGAAGTCTGAAGTTGTTTGTAAACAGACTTATAGGTTTGATGATCAAAGCCGTTCAAACGCTTTGAAGTCTGAAGTTGTTTGTAAACAGACTTTTAGGTCTGATGATCAAAGCCGTTCAAACGCTTTGAAGTCTGAAGTTGTTTGTAAACAGACTTGTAAGTCTGATTACAAACCAATTAAAGTGCTTCTGCAGCTGCTGGCGTTGCTGATGCTGCTTCTGCTGCTTGAATAACACTCAATTTACTGGGGAACACTAGAAAAGATATTAAAAAAAAACTCTTTATGAACACAGGAGGAGCAGAAAATATTTTCTCACGCCATGACTGATGACAGACTTCTGTTGGTCTGAGACAATTTCAACTTTGTCCTAGAGACATGGGGCCACTTGCTATTTCATCAAGAGCCCTAAAGAAGCGCCCACACCAAATTTGGGGTTTCTAATAATTGAAGAACGCAGAAACCCTAACCCTAATTTCAGCTAACCCTAACCCTAACCCTAGTTTCAGTCTTAACGCAACCCTAATTCAATGCAAGTCTATGGGGTGAAATTTCAACTTTGTCGTAGAGACATGGGGCCACTTGCATTTTCATCAAGAGCACCAAAGAAACACCCACGCAAAATTTGGGGCTTCTAGTACTTGAGGAACGGAGAAATCCTAACCCTAATTTCAACTAACCTTAACCCTAACCCTAGTTTCAGCCTTAACGTTAACCCTAATTCAATGCAAGTCTATGGGGTGAAATTTCAACTTTGTCCTAGAGACATGGGGCCACTTGCATTTTCATCAAGAGCCCCAAAGAAACACCCACGCAAAATTTGGGGCTTCTAGTACTTGAGGAACGCAGAAACCCTAACCCTAATTTCAACTAACCCTAACCCTAACCCTAGTTTCAGCCTTAACGTTAACCCTAATTCAATGCAAGTCTATGGGGTGAAATTTCAACTTTGTCCTAGAGACATGGGGCCACTTGCTATTTCATCAAGAGCCCAAAAGAAGCGCCCACGCCAAATTTGGGGTTTCTAATACTTGAGGAAGACAGAAACCCTAACCCTAATTTCAGCTAACCCTAACCCTAACCCTAACCCTAGTTTCAGCCTTAACGTTAACCCTAATTCAATGCAAGTCTATGGGGTGAAATTTCAACTTTGTCCTAGAGACATGGGGCCACTTGCATTTTCATCAAGAGCCCCAAAGAAACACCCACGCAAAATTTGGGGCTTCTAGTACTTGAGGAACGCAGAAACCCTAACCCTAATTTCAACTAACCCTAACCCTAACCCTAGTTTCAGCCTTAACGTTAACCCTAATTCAATGCAAGTCTATGGGGTGAAATTTCAACTTTGTCCTAGAGACATGGGGCCACTTGCTATTTCATCAAGAGCCCCAAAGAAGCGCCCACGCCAAATTTGGGGTTTCTAATACTTGAGGAAGACAGAAACCCTAACCCTAATTTCAGCTAACCCTAACCATAACCCTAACCCTAGTTTCAGCCTTAATGTTAACCCTAATTCAATTCAAGTCTGATGGGGTTAAAATTCATTCAGACAGTGGGATGTCTTTTTTTTATTGCTCTATTGTGCTTCTCTCGCTGAGTTATGCGCAGTGTGAGCAGAAAGGGTGAACTTGAGTGGAATTGTTATTTTCTGCTGAAATACATGAGGGAAACATCTCTCCTGTTGTTCCTCAGTACATTGTAGGTTCCCCCATAAGGAAATAGTTGAGTTCTCAATTTAACATGAAAACTCATTCAGACAGTGGGATGTCATTTTTTATTGCTCTATTGTGCTTCTCTCGCTGAGTTATGCGCAGTGTGAGCAGAAAGGGTGAACTTGAGTGGAATTGTTATTTTCTACTGAAATACATGAGGGAAACATCTGTCCTGTTGTTCCTCAGTACATTGTAGGTTCCCCCATAAGGAAATAGTTGATTTCTCAATTTAACATGAAAACTCATTCAGACAGTGGGATGTCATTTTTTATTGCTCTATTGTGCTTCTCTCGCTGAGTTATGCGCAGTGTGAGCAGAAAGGGTGAACTTGAGTGGAATTGTTATTTTCTGCTGAAATACATGAGGGAAACATCTCTCCTGTTGTTCCTGAGTACATTGTAGGTCCCCCCATAAGGAAATAGTTGATTTCTCAATTTAACATGAAAACTCATTCAGACAGTGGGATGTCATTTTTTATTGCTCTATTGTGCTTCTCTCGCTGAGTTATGCGCAGTGTGAGCAGAAAGGGTGAACTTGAGTGGAATTGTTATTTTCTGCTGAAATACATGAGGGAAACATCTGTCCTGTTGTTCCTCAGTACATTGTAGGTTCCCCCATAAGGAAATAGTTGATTTCTCAATTTAACATGAAAACTCATTCAGACAGTGGGATGTCATTTTTTATTGCTCTATTGTGCTTCTCTCGCTGAGTTATGCGCAGTGTGAGCAGAAAGGGTGAACTTGAGTGGAATTGTTATTTTCTGCTGAAATACATGAGGGAAACATCTCTCCTGTTGTTCCTGAGTACATTGTAGGTCCCCCCATAAGGAAATAGTTGATTTCTCAATTTAACATGAAAACTCATTCAGACAGTGGGATGTCATTTTTTATTGCTCTATTGTGCTTCTCTCGCTGAGTTATGCGCAGTGTGAGCAGAAAGGGTGAACTTGAGTGGAATTGTTATTTTCTACCTAAATACATGAGGGAAACATCTGTCCTGTTGTTCCTCAGTACATTGTAGGTTCCCCCATAAGGAAATAGTTGATTTCTCAATTTAACATGAAAACTCATTCAGACAGTGGGATGTCATTTTTTATTGCTCTATTGTGCTTCTCTCGCTGAGTTATGCGCAGTGTGAGCAGAAAGGGTGAACTTGAGTGGAATTGTTATTTTCTGCTGAAATACATGAGGGAAACATCTCTCCTGTTGTTCCTGAGTACATTGTAGGTCCCCCCATAAGGAAATAGTTGATTTCTCAATTTAACATGAAAACTCATTCAGACAGTGGGATGTCATTTTTTATTGCTCTATTGTGCTTCTCTCGCTGAGTTATGCGCAGTGTGAGCAGAAAGGGTGAACTTGAGTGGAATTGTTATTTTCTGCTGAAATACATGAGGGAAACATCTGTCCTGTTGTTCCTCAGTACATTGTAGGTTCCCCCATAAGGAAATAGTTGATTTCTCAATTTAACATGAAAACTCATTCAGACAGTGGGATGTCATTTTTTATTGCTCTATTGTGCTTCTCTCGCTGAGTTATGCACAGTGTGAGCAGAAAGGGTGAACTTTGAGTGGAACTGTTATTTTCTGCTGAAATACATGAGGGAAACATCTCTCCTGTTGTTCCTCAGTACATTGTAGGTTCCCCCATAAGGAAATAGTTGATTTCTCAATTTAACATGAAAACTCATTCAGACAGTGGGATGTCATTTTTTATTGCTCTATTGTGCTTCTCTCGCTGAGTTATGCGCAGTGTGAGCAGAAAGGGTGAACTTGAGTGGAATTGTTATTTTCTGCTGAAATACATGAGGAAAACATCTGTCCTGTTGTTCCTCAGTACATTGTAGGTTCCCCCATAAGGAAATAGTTGATTTCTCAATTTAACATGAAAACTCATTCAGACAGTGGGATGTCATTTTTTTATTGCTCTATTGTGCTTCTCTCGCTGAATTATGCGCAGTGTGAGCAGAAAGGGTGAACTTTGAGTGGAACTGTTATTTTCTGCTGAAATACATGGGGGAAACATCTCTCCTGTTGTTCCTCAGTACATTGTAGGTTCCCCCATAAGGAAATAGTTGATTTCCCAATTTAACATGAAAACTCATTCAGACAGTGGGATGTCATTTTTTATTGCTCTATTGTGCTTCTCTCGCTGAGTTATGCGCAGTGTGAGCAGAAAGGGTGAACTTGAGTGGAATTGTTATTTTCTGCTGAAATACATGAGGGAAACATCTCTCCTGTTGTTCCTGAGTACATTGTAGGTTCCCCCATAAGGAAATAGTTGAATTCTAAATTTAACATGAAAACTCATTCAGACAGTGGGATGTCATTTTTTATTGCTCTATTGTGCTTCTCTCGCTGAATTATGCGCAGTGTGAGCAGAAAGGGTGAACTTGAGTGGAATTGTTATTTTCTGCAGAAATACATGAGGGAAACATCTGTCCTGTTGTTCCTCAGTACATTGTAGGTTCCCCCATAAGGAAATAGTTGATTTCTCAATTTAACATGAAAACTCATTCAGACAGTGGGATGTCATTTTTTATTGCTCTATTGTGCTTCTCTCGCTGAATTATGCGCAGTGTGAGCAGAAAGGGTGAACTTGAGTGGAATTGTTATTTTCTGCTGAAATACATGGGGGAAACATCTCTCCTGTTGTTCCTCTGTACATTGTAGGTTCCCCCATAAGGAAATAGTTGATTTCCCAATTTAACATGAAAACTCATTCAGACAGTGGGATGTAATTTTTTATTGCTCTATTGTGCTTCTCTCGCTGAATTATGCGCAGTGTGAGCAGAAAGGGTGAACTTTGAGTGGAACTGTTATTTTCTGCTGAAATACATGGGGGAAAAATCTCTCCTGTTGTTCCTCAAGTACATTGTAGGTTCCCCCATAAGGAAATAGTTGATTTCCCAATTTAACATGAAAACTCATTCAGACAGTGGGATGTCATTTTTTATTGCTCTATTGTGCTTCTCTCGCTGAGTTATGTGCAGTGTGAGCAGAAAGGGTGAACTTGAGTGGAATTGTTATTTTCTGCTGAAATACATGAGGGAAACAGCTCTCCTGTTGTTCCTCAGTACATTGTAGGTTCCCCCATAAGGAAATAGTTGATTTCTCAATTTAACATGAAAACTCATTCAGACAGTGGGATGTCATTTTTTATTGCTCTATTGTGCTTCTCTCGCTGAGTTATGTGCAGTGTGAGCAGAAAGGGTGAACTTGAGTGGAATTGTTATTTTCTGCTGAAATACATGAGGGAAACAGCTCTCCTGTTGTTCCTCAGTACATTGTAGGTTCCCCCATAAGGAAATAGTTGATTTCTCAATTTAACATGAAAACTCATTCAGACAGTGGGATGTCATTTTTTATTGCTCTATTGTGCTTCTCTCGCTGAATTATGCGCAGTGTGAGCAGAAAGGGTGAACTTGAGTGGAATTGTTATTTTCTACTGAAATACATGAGGGAAACATCTGTCCTGTTGTTCCTCAGTACATTGTAGGTTCCCCCATAAGGAAATAGTTGATTTCTCAATTTAACATGAAAACTCATTCAGACAGTGGGATGTCATTTTTTATTGCTCTATTGTGCTTCTTTCGCTGAGTTATGCGCAGTGTGAGCAGAAAGGGTGAACTTGAGTGGAATTGTTATTTTCTGCTGAAATACATGAGGAAAACATCTGTCCTGTTGTTCCTCAGTACATTGTAGGTTCCCCCATAAGGAAATAGTTGATTTCTCAATTTAACTTAAATTAACATTAATTTAACAATAATTAATGTTAATTTAACATGATGTCATTTTTTATTGCTCTATTGTGCTTCTCTCGCTGAGTGATGCGCAGTGTGAGCAGAAAGAGTGAACTTTGAGTGGAACTGTTATTTTCTGCTGAAATACATGAGGGAAACATCTCTCCTGTTGTTCCTCAGTACATTGTAGGTTCCCCCATAAGGAAATAGTTGATTTCCCAATTTAACATGAAAACTCATTCAGACAGTGGGATGTCATTTTTTATTGCTCTATTGTGCTTCTCTCGCTGAGTTATGTACAGTGTGAGCAGAAAGGGTGAACTTGAGTGGAATTGTTATTTTCTGCTGAAATACATGAGGGAAACATCTCTCCTGTTGTTCCTGAGTACATTGTAGGTCCCCCCATAAGGAAATAGTTGATTTCTCAATTTAACATGAAAACTCATTCAGACAGTGGGATGTCTTTTTTTTATTGCTCTATTGTGCTTCTCTCGCTGAGTTATGCGCAGTGTGAGCAGAAAGGGTGAACTTGAGTGGAATTGTTATTTTCTGCTGAAATACATGAGGGAAACATCTCTCCTGTTGTTCCTGAGTACATTGTAGGTTCCCCCATAAGGAAATCGTTGAATTCTCAATTTAACATGAAAACTCATTCAGACAGTGGGATGTCATTTTTTATTGCTCTATTGTGCTTCTCTCGCTGAGTTATGCGCAGTGTGAGCAGAAAGGGTGAACTTGAGTGGAATTGTTATTTTCTGCTGAAATACATGAGGGAAACATCTCTCCTGTTGTTCCTGAGTACATTGTAGGTTCCCCCATAAGGAAATAGTTGAATTCTAAATTTAACATGAAAACTCATTCAGACAGTGGGATGTCATTTTTTATTGCTCTATTGTGCTTCTCTCGCTGAATTATGCGCAGTGTGAGCAGAAAGGGTGAACTTGAGTGGAATTGTTATTTTCTGCTGAAATACATGAGGGAAACATCTGTCCTGTTGTTCCTCAGTACATTGTAGGTTCCCCCATAAGGAAATAGTTGATTTCTCAATTTAACATGAAAACTCATTCAGACAGTGGGATGTCATTTTTTATTGCTCTATTGTGCTTCTCTCGCTGAATTATGCGCAGTGTGAGCAGAAAGGGTGAACTTGAGTGGAATTGTTATTTTCTGCTGAAATACATGAGGGAAACATCTCTCCTGTTGTTCCTGAGTACATTGTAGGTCCCCCCATAAGGAAATAGTTGATTTCTCAATTTAACATGAAAACTCATTCAGACAGTGGGATGTCTTTTTTTATTGCTCTATTGTGCTTCTCTCGCTGAGTTATGCGCAGTGTGAGCAGAAAGGGTGAACTTGAGTGGAATTGTTATTTTCTGCTGAAATACATGGGGGAAACATCTGTCCTGTTGTTCCTCAGTACATTGTAGGTTCCCCCATAAGGAAATAGTTGATTTCTAAATTTAACATGAAAACTCATTCAGACAGTGGGATGTCATTTTTTATTGCTTTATTGTGCTTCTCTCGCTGAGTTATGCGCAGTGTGAGCAGAAAGGGTGAACTTGAGTGGAATTGTTATTTTCTGCTGAAATACATGAGGGAAACATCTCTCCTGTTGTTCCTCACTACATTGTAGGTTCCCCCATAAGGAAATAGTTGAATTCTTTTTTTTGAAGGAGCAGCAGTGATATCTGTGCTGACTGACTGTAAAATAACTCCTAATTCATTTCAGAAACAGGAGAAAAATCCTGTTTCTGAAATGAATTAAAGTCTCTATGCAAGTAAACGGCTGCACTGAGCTGCACACAGTCTTAAACTTGAACATTCATTCATATTCATCTGCCTGGAGGAATAAACAAAGCAAAACTAAGATTCAAATGAGACTGACAATAGAGGAACAACAGGAAAGATTTTTTCCTTATTTTTTCCACCAGAGAATTACAATTCCATTCAAGTTCACCTTTTATGCTCGCATTGAGCATAAAGCTCTTGTTTTCTTTCACAAATTCCTGAATTCACTAATTCCGTGCCCCCACTCCCCCCCCCACACACTGATTAAAGCAGATAACTTTTGAAATGTTTTTATTGTTTTTTCTTAAATAAAATTATTCCAGTTATTGATGAAAAAATTTCTATCTTGTTTCAGTGGTGTCGATTCCTTTTCATGGTTGATTTGATCTTATGCGTTTGGTGATGTGCAGTGGCACCATTACTCCTGTGGGTGGAGACACAGACCGTGTGATGAATATCAGGTGACGATCGATCACAGTCGACTCTCTGTTGGTCTGAGATTGAGGGGCACTGTGCGTATTCCGTTGCTTGATGAACACTGACCTGGTGTATTGTCAGTCTCATTTGAATCTTTGTTTTGCTAGTGTTAAAATGTAAAGCTGTGTGCAGCTCTATGCAGCTGTTTTCTTTCATAGAGACTTTAATTCAGCTCAGAAACAGGAGACACAAAGTTCTTTAAGAGTAAGTCAGCACAGATATCACTGCTGCTCCTTCAAAAAAAAAGACAACATCTCAACTTGTTGAGATAAGGCCCATAACCACAATAAAAAAAGAAATCCAAGTGGTTGAATGAGTTTTCTTTTCAAAATTTGTGTGCGACTGTTTACTTTCATAGTTGTCTTGATTCAGCTGAGGAAAAAGAGAGAGGAAAAAAAATCCAACCTGTTATTCCACACACAATACAATTTGCTCAATAAAAAATGCTGCTGCTTGAAGAAAACAGACATCAAAGTGATGGAATGCGTGTTCAAACATTTTCAAAAACTTTGAAGTGTGAAGTTGTTTGTAAACAGACTTTTAGGTCTGATGATCAAAGCCGTTCAAACGCTTTGAAGTCTGAAGTTGTTTGTAAACAGACTTGTAAGTCTGATTACAAACCAATTAAAGTGCTTCTGCAGCTGCTGGCGTTGCTGATGCTGATTCTGCTGCTTGAATAACACTCAATTTACTGGGGAACACTAGAAAAGATATAAAAAAAAAAACTCTTTATGAATACAGGAGGAGCAGAAAATATTTTTTCACGCCATGACTGATGACAGACCTCTGTTGGTCTGAGAGGGAGGGGCACTGTGCGTATTCCGTTGCTTAATGTACACTGACCTGGTGTATTGTCAGTTTCATTTGAATCTTTGTTTTGCTGTGTTTATTCCTTCAGGCTCATGTGTATGAATGAGTGTTCAAGTGTAAAGCTGTGTGCAGCTCTGTGCAGCTGTTGTCTTGCATGGAGACTTTTATTCAGCTCAGAAACAGGAGAAACAGAGTTCTTTCAGAGTAAGTCAGCACAGATATAACTGCTGCTCCTTCAAAAAAAAAAAGACAACATCTCAACTTGTTTAGATAAGGCCCATAACCACAATAAAAAAAGAAATCCAAGTGGTTGAATGAGTTTTCTTTTCAAAATCTGTATGCGACTGTTTACTTTAATAGATGTCTTGATTCAGCTGAGGAACAAGAGAGAAAAAAAAATCCAACCTGTTATTCCACACACAATACAATTTGTTCAATAAAAAATGCTGCTGCTTGAAGAAAACAGACATCAAAGTGATGGAATTCGTGTTCAAACATTTTCAAAAACTTTGAAGTCTGAAGTTGTTTGTAAACAGACTTTTAGGTCTGATGATCAAAGCCGTTCAAACGCTTTGAAGTCTGAAGTTGTTTGTAAACAGATTTGTAAGTCTGATTACAAACCAATTAAAGTGCTTCAGCAGCTGCTGGCGTTGCTGATGCTGCTTCTGCTGCTTGAATAACACTCAATTTACTGGGGAACATTAAAAAAGATATTAAAAAAAACTCTTTATGAACACAGGAGGAGCAGAAAATATTTTTTCACGCCATGACTGATGACAGACCTCTGTTGGTCTGAGAGGGAGGGGCACTGTGCGTATTCCGTTGCTTAATGTACACTGACCTGGTGTATTGTCAGTCTCATTTGAATCTTTGTTTTGCTAGTGTTCAATGTAAAGCTGTGTGCAGCTCTATGCAGCTGTTTTCTTGCATAGAGACTTTAATTCAGCTCAGAAACAGGAGACGCAAAGTTCTTTCAGAGTAAGTCAGCACAGATATCACAGCTGCTCCTTCAAAAAAAAAAAGACAACATCTCAACTTGTTTAGATAAGGCCCATAACCACAATAAAAAAAGAAATCCAAGTGGTTGAATGAGTTTTCTTTTCAAAATCTGTATGTGACTTTTTACTTTCATAGATGTCTTGATTCAGCTGAGGAACAAGAGAGAAAAAAAAAATCCAACCTGTTATTCCACACAGAATACAATTTGCTCAATAAAAAATGCTGCTGCTTGAAGAAAACAGACATCAAAGTGATGGAATTCGTGTTCAAACATTTTCAAAAACTTTGAAGTCTGAAGTTGTTTGTAAACAGACTTTTAGGTCTGATGATCAAAGCCGTTCAAACGCTTTGAAGTCTGAAGTTGTTTGTAAACAGATTTGTAAGTCTGATTACAAACCAATTAAAGTGCTTCAGCAGCTGCTGGCGTTGCTGATGCTGCTTCTGCTGCTTGAATAACACTCAATTTACTGGGGAACATTAAAAAATATATTAAAAAAAACTCTTTATGAACACAGGAGGAGCAGAAAATATTTTTTCACGCCATGACTGATGACAGACCTCTGTTGGTCTGAGAGGGAGGGGCACTGTGCGTATTCCGTTGCTTAATGTACACTGACCTGGTGTATTGTCAGTCTCATTTGAATCTTTGTTTTGCTAGTGTTCAAATGTAAAGCTGTGTGCAGCTCTATGCAGCTGTTTTCTTGCATAGAGACTTTAATTCGGCTCAGAAACAGGAGACGCAAAGTTCTTTCAGAGTAAGTCAGCACAGATATCACAGCTGCTCCTTCAAAAAAAAGACAACATCTAAACTTGTTTAGATAAGGCCCATAACCACAATAAAAAAAGAAATCCAAGTGGTTGAATGAGTTTTCTTTTCAAAATCTGTATGTGACTGTTTACTTTCATAGATGTCTTGATTCAGCTGAGGAACAAGAGAGAAAAAAAAAATCCAACCTGTTATTCCACACAGAATACAATTTGCTCAATAAAAAATGCTGCTGCTTGAAGAAAATAGACATCAAAGTGATGGAATGCGTGTTCAAACATTATCAAAAACTTTGAAGTCTGAAGTTGTTTGTAAACAGACTTTATAGGTCTGATGATCAAAGCCGTTCAAACGCTTTGAAGTCTGAAGTTGTTTGTAAACAGACTTTTAGGTCTGATGATCAAAGCCGTTCAAACGCTTTGAAGTCTGAAGTTGTTTGTAAACAGACTTGTAATTCTGATTACAAACCAATTAAAGTGCTTCAGCAGCTGCTGGCGTTGCTGATGCTGCTTCTGCTGCTTGAATAACACTCAATTTACTGGTGAACATTAAAAAAGATATAAAAAAAAACTCTTTATGAACACAGGAGGAGCAGAAAATATTTTTTCACGCCATGACTGATGACAGACCTCTGTTGGTCTGAGAGGGAGGGGCACTGTGCGTATTCCGTTGCTTAATGTACACTGACCTGGTGTATTGTCAGTTTCATTTGAATCTTTGTTTTGCTAGTGTTCAAATGTAAAGCTGTGTGCAGCTCTATGCAGCTGTTTTCTTGCATAGAGACTTTAATTCAGCTCAGAAACAGGAGACGCAAAGTTCTTTCAGAGTAAGTCAGCACAGATATCACAGCTGCTCCTTCAAAAAAAAGACAACATCTAAACTTGTTTAGATAAGGCCCATAACCACAATAAAAAAAGAAATCCAAGTGGTTGAATGAGTTTTCTTTTCAAAATCTGTATGTTACTGTTTACTTTCATAGATGTCTTGATTCAGCTGAGGAACAAGAGAGAAAAAAAAAATCCAACCTGTTATTCCACACAGAATACAATTTGCTCAATAAAAAATGCTGCTGCTTGAAGAAAATAGACATCAAAGTGATGGAATGCGTGTTCAAACATTATCAAAAACTTTGAAGTCTGAAGTTGTTTGTAAACAGACTTTATAGGTCTGATGATCAAAGCCGTTCAAACGCTTTGAAGTCTGAAGTTGTTTGTAAACAGACTTTTAGGTCTGATGATCAAAGCCGTTCAAACGCTTTGAAGTCTGAAGTTGTTTGTAAACAGACTTGTAATTCTGATTACAAACCAATTAAAGTGCTTCAGCAGCTGCTGGCGTTGCTGATGCTGCTTCTGCTGCTTGAATAACACTCAATTTACTGGTGAACATTAAAAAAGATATAAAAAAAAACTCTTTATGAACACAGGAGGAGCAGAAAATATTTTTTCACGCCATGACTGATGACAGACCTCTGTTGGTCTGAGAGGGAGGGGCACTGTGCGTATTCCGTTGCTTAATGTACACTGACCTGGTGTATTGTCAGTTTCATTTGAATCTTTGTTTTGCTATGTTTATTCCTTCAGGCTCATGTGTATGAATGAGTGTTCAAGTGTAAAGCTGTGTGCAGCTATGTGCAGCTGTTGTCTTGCATGGAGACTTTCATTCAGCTCAGAAATAGGAGAAACAGAGTTCTTTCAGAGTAAGTCAGCACAGATATCACAGCTGCTCCTTCAAAAAAAAAGACAACATCTCAACTTGTTGAGATAAGGCCCAATAACCACAATAAAAAAAGAAATCCAAGTGGTTGAATGAGTTTTCTTTTCAAAATCTGTATGCGACTGTTTACTTTCATAGATGTCTTGATTCAGCTGAGGAACAAGAGAGAGAAAAAAAAATCCAACCTGTTAACTTGAGTGGAATTGTTATTTTCTGCTGAAATACATGAGGGAAACATCTCTCCTCTTGTTCTTCAGTACATTTTAGGTTCCCCCATAAGGAAATAGTTGAATTCTCAATTTAACATAAAAACTCATTCAGACAGTGGGATGTAATTTTTTATTGCTCTATTGTGCTTGTCTCGCTGAGTTATGCGCAGTGTGAGCAGAAAGGGTGAACTTTCGTGGAATTCTTATTTTCTACTGAAATACATGAGGGAAAAATGTCTCCTGTTGTTCCTCAGTACATTGTAGGTTCCCCCATAAGGAAATAGTTGAATTCTTTTTTTTGAATGAGCAGCAGTGATATCTGTGCTGACTTACTCTGAAAGAACTCTGTTTCTCTTGTTTCTGAGCTGAATTAAAATCTCTATGCAAGAAAACAGCTGCACAGAGCTGCACACAGCTTTACACTTGAACACTCATTCATACTCATCAGCCTGGAGGAATAAACAAATCAAAACAAAGATTCAAGTGAGACTGACAATACACCAGGAAAAACAGGAGAGATGTTTTCCTAATTTTTTTCACCAGAGAATTACAATTCTATTCAAGTTCACCGTTTATGCTCGCAATGAGCATAAAGCACTTGTTTTCGTTCACAAATTCCGGAATTCACTAATTCAGTGCCCCCACTCCCCCTACACACACCGATTAAAGCAGATAACTTTTGAAATGTTTTTATTGTTTTTTCTTAAATAAAATTATTCCAGTTATTGATGAAAAAATTTCTATCTTGTTTCAGTGGTGTCGATTCATTTGCATGGTTGATTTGTTCTTATGCGTTTGGTGATGTGCAGTGGCACCATTACGCCTGTGGGTGGGGACACAGACCGTGTGATGAATATCAGGTGACGATCGATCACAGTCGACTCTCTGTTGGTCTATAATTGAGGGGCACTGTGCGTATTCCGTTGCTTGATGAACACTGACCTGGTGTATTGTCAGTCTCATTTGAATCTTTGTTTTGCTATGTTTATTCCTCCAGGCTCATGTGTATGAATGAGTGTTCAAATGTAAAGCTGTGTTCAGCTCTGTGCAGCTGATTTCTTGCATGGAGACTTTAATTCAGATCAGAAACAGGAGACACAAAGTTCTTTAAGAGTAAGTCAGCACAGATATCACTGCTGCTCCTTCAAAAAAAAAGATAACATCTCAACTTGTTGAGATAAGGCCCATAACCACAATAAAAAAAGAAATCCAAGTGGTTGAATGAGTTTTCTTTTCAAAATTTGTATGCGACTGTTTACTTTCATAGATGTCTTGATTCAGCTGAGGAACAAGACAGAGAAAAAAAAAATCCAACCTGTTATTCCACACACAATACAATTTGTTCAATAAAAAATGCTGCTGCTTGAAGAAAACAGACATCAAAGTGATGGAATGCGTGTTCAAACATTTTCAAAAACTTTGAAGTCTGAAGTTGTTTGTAAATAGACTTTTAGGTCTGATGATCAAAGCCGTTCAAACGCTTTGAAGTCTGAAGTTGTTTTTTAAACAGACTTGTAAGTCTGATTACAAACCAATTAAAGTGCTTCTGCAGCTGCTGGCGTTGCTGATGCTGCTTCTGCTGCTTGAATAACACTCAATTTACAGGGGAACACTAAAAAAGATATAAAAAAAAAACTCTTTATGAACACAGGAGGAGCAGAAAATATTTTTTCACGCCATGACTGATGACAGACCTCTGTTGGTCTGAGAGGGAGGGGCACTGTGCGTATTCCGTTGCTTAATGTACACTGACCTGGTGTATTGTCAGTTTCATTTGAATCTTTGTTTTGATATATTTATTCCTTCAGGCTCATGTGTATGAATGAGTGTTCAAGTGTAAAGCTGAGTGCAGCTCTGTGCAGCTGTTGTCTTGCATGGAGACTTTCATTCAGCTCAGAAACAGGAGAAACAGAGTTCTTTCAGAGTAAGTCAGCACAGATATCACAGCTGCTCCTTCAAAAAAAAAAAGATAACATCTCAACTTGTTTAAATAAGGCCTATAACCACAATAAAAAAAGAAATCCAAGTGGTTGAATGAGTTTTCTTTTCAAAATCTGTATGCGACTGTTTACTTTCATAGTTGTCTTGATTCAGCTGAGGAACAAGAGAGAAAAAAAAAAAATCCAACCTGTTATTCCACACACAATCCAATTTGCTCAATAAAAAATGCTGCTGCTTGAAGAAAACAGACATCAAAGTGATGGAATGCGTGTTCAAACATTTTCAAAAACTTTGAAGTCTGAAGTTGTTTGTAAACAGACTTATAGGTCTGATGATCAAAACCGTTCAAACGCTTTGAAGTCTGAAGTTGTTTGTAAACAGACTTTTAGGTCTGATGATCAAAGCCGTTCAAACGCTTTGAAGTCTGAAGTTGTTTGTAAACAGACTTGTAAGTCTGATTACAAACCAATTAAAGTGCTTCTGCAGCTGCTGGCGTTGCTGATGCTGATTCTGCTGCTTGAATAACACTCAATTTACTGGGGAACACTAGAAAAGATATAAAAAAAAAAACTCTTTATGAACACAGGAGGAGCAGAAAATATTTTTTCACGCCATGACTGATGACAGACCTCTGTTGGTCTGAGAGGGAGGGGCACTGTGCGTATTCCGTTGCTTAATGTACACTGACCTGGTGTATTGTCAGTTTCATTTGAATCTTTGTTTTGCTATGTTTATTCCTTCAGGCTCATGTGTATGAATGAGTGTTCAAGTGTAAAGCTGTGTGCAGCTATGTGCAGCTGTTGTCTTGCATGGAGACTTTCATTCAGCTCAGAAATAGGAGAAACAGAGTTCTTTCAGAGTAAGTCAGCACAGATATCACAGCTGCTCCTTCAAAAAAAAAGACAACATCTCAACTTGTTGAGATAAGGCCCAATAACCACAATAAAAAAAGAAATCCAAGTGGTTGAATGAGTTTTCTTTTCAAAATCTGTATGCGACTGTTTACTTTCATAGATGTCTTGATTCAGCTGAGGAACAAGAGAGAGAAAAAAAAATCCAACCTGTTAACTTGAGTGGAATTGTTATTTTCTGCTGAAATACATGAGGGAAACATCTCTCCTCTTGTTCTTCAGTACATTTTAGGTTCCCCCATAAGGAAATAGTTGAATTCTCAATTTAACATAAAAACTCATTCAGACAGTGGGATGTAATTTTTTATTGCTCTATTGTGCTTGTCTCGCTGAGTTATGCGCAGTGTGAGCAGAAAGGGTGAACTTTCGTGGAATTCTTATTTTCTACTGAAATACATGAGGGAAAAATGTCTCCTGTTGTTCCTCAGTACATTGTAGGTTCCCCCATAAGGAAATAGTTGAATTCTTTTTTTTGAATGAGCAGCAGTGATATCTGTGCTGACTTACTCTGAAAGAACTCTGTTTCTCTTGTTTCTGAGCTGAATTAAAATCTCTATGCAAGAAAACAGCTGCACAGAGCTGCACACAGCTTTACACTTGAACACTCATTCATACTCATCAGCCTGGAGGAATAAACAAAGCAAAACAAAGATTCAAGTGAGACTGACAATACACCAGGAAAAACAGGAGAGATGTTTTCCTAATTTTTTTCACCAGAGAATTACAATTCTATTCAAGTTCACCGTTTATGCTCGCAATGAGCATAAAGCACTTGTTTTCGTTCACAAATTCCTGAATTCACTAATTCAGTGCCCCCACTCCCCCTACACACACCGATTAAAGCAGATAACTTTTGAAATGTTTTTATTGTTTTTTCTTAAATAAAATTATTCCAGTTATTGATGAAAAAATTTCTATCTTGTTTCAGTGGTGTCGATTCATTTGCATGGTTGATTTGTTCTTATGCGTTTGGTGATGTGCAGTGGCACCATTACGCCTGTGGGTGGGGACACAGACCGTGTGATGAATATCAGGTGACGATCGATCACAGTCGACTCTCTGTTGGTCTATAATTGAGGGGCACTGTGCGTATTCCGTTGCTTGATGAACACTGACCTGGTGTATTGTCAGTCTCATTTGAATCTTTGTTTTGCTATGTTTATTCCTCCAGGCTCATGTGTATGAATGAGTGTTCAAATGTAAAGCTGTGTTCAGCTCTGTGCAGCTGATTTCTTGCATGGAGACTTTAATTCAGATCAGAAACAGGAGACACAAAGTTCTTTAAGAGTAAGTCAGCACAGATATCACTGCTGCTCCTTCAAAAAAAAAGATAACATCTCAACTTGTTGAGATAAGGCCCATAACCACAATAAAAAAAGAAATCCAAGTGGTTGAATGAGTTTTCTTTTCAAAATTTGTATGCGACTGTTTACTTTCATAGATGTCTTGATTCAGCTGAGGAACAAGACAGAGAAAAAAAAAAATCCAACCTGTTATTCCACACACAATACAATTTGTTCAATAAAAAATGCTGCTGCTTGAAGAAAACAGACATCAAAGTGATGGAATGCGTGTTCAAACATTTTCAAAAACTTTGAAGTCTGAAGTTGTTTGTAAATAGACTTTTAGGTCTGATGATCAAAGCCGTTCAAACGCTTTGAAGTCTGAAGTTGTTTTTTAAACAGACTTGTAAGTCTGATTACAAACCAATTAAAGTGCTTCTGCAGCTGCTGGCGTTGCTGATGCTGCTTCTGCTGCTTGAATAACACTCAATTTACAGGGGAACACTAAAAAAGATATAAAAAAAAAACTCTTTATGAACACAGGAGGAGCAGAAAATATTTTTTCACGCCATGACTGATGACAGACCTCTGTTGGTCTGAGAGGGAGGGGCACTGTGCGTATTCCGTTGCTTAATGTACACTGACCTGGTGTATTGTCAGTTTCATTTGAATCTTTGTTTTGATATATTTATTCCTTCAGGCTCATGTGTATGAATGAGTGTTCAAGTGTAAAGCTGAGTGCAGCTCTGTGCAGCTGTTGTCTTGCATGGAGACTTTCATTCAGCTCAGAAACAGGAGAAACAGAGTTCTTTCAGAGTAAGTCAGCACAGATATCACAGCTGCTCCTTCAAAAAAAAAAAGATAACATCTCAACTTGTTTAAATAAGGCCTATAACCACAATAAAAAAAGAAATCCAAGTGGTTGAATGAGTTTTCTTTTCAAAATCTGTATGCGACTGTTTACTTTCATAGTTGTCTTGATTCAGCTGAGGAACAAGAGAGAAAAAAAAAAAATCCAACCTGTTATTCCACACACAATCCAATTTGCTCAATAAAAAATGCTGCTGCTTGAAGAAAACAGACATCAAAGTGATGGAATGCGTGTTCAAACATTTTCAAAAACTTTGAAGTCTGAAGTTGTTTGTAAACAGACTTATAGGTCTGATGATCAAAACCGTTCAAACGCTTTGAAGTCTGAAGTTGTTTGTAAACAGACTTTTAGGTCTGATGATCAAAGCCGTTCAAACGCTTTGAAGTCTGAAGTTGTTTGTAAACAGACTTGTAAGTCTGATTACAAACCAATTAAAGTGCTTCTGCAGCTGCTGGCGTTGCTGATGCTGATTCTGCTGCTTGAATAACACTCAATTTACTGGGGAACACTAGAAAAGATATAAAAAAAAAAACTCTTTATGAACACAGGAGGAGCAGAAAATATTTTTTCACGCCATGACTGATGACAGACCTCTGTTGGTCTGAGAGGGAGGGGCACTGTGCGTATTCCGTTGCTTAATGTACACTGACCTGGTGTATTGTCAGTTTCATTTGAATCTTTGTTTTGCTGTGTTTATTCCTTCAGGCTCATGTGTATGAATGAGTGTTCAAGTGTAAAGCTGTGTGCAGCTCTGTGCAGCTGTTGTCTTGCATGGAGACTTTTATTCAGCTCAGAAACAGGAGAAACAGAGTTCTTTCAGAGTAAGTCAGCACAGATATAACTGCTGCTCCTTCAAAAAAAAAAAGACAACATCTCAACTAGTTTAGATAAGGCCCATAACCACAATAAAAAAAGAAATCCAAGTGGTTGAATGAGTTTTCTTTTCAAAATCTGTATGCGACTGTTTACTTTCATAGTTGTCTTGATTCAGCTGAGGAACAAGAGAGAAAAAAAATCCAACCTGTTATTCCACACAGAATACAATTTGCTTAATAAAAAATGCTGCTGCTTGAAGAAAACAGACATCAAAGTGATGGAATTCGTGTTCAAACATTTTCAAAAACTTTGAAGTCTGAAGTTGTTTGTAAACAGACTTTTAGGTCTGATGATCAAAGCCGTTCAAATGCTTTGAAGTCTGAAGTTGTTTGTAAACAGATTTGTAAGTATGATTACAAACCAATTAAAGTGCTTCAGCAGCTGCTGGCGTTGCTGATGCTGCTTCTGCTGCTTGAATGACACTCAATTTACTGGGGAACATTAAAAAAGATATTAAAAAAAACTCTTTATGAACACAGGAGGAGCAGAAAATATTTTTTCACGCCATGACTGATGACAGACCTCTGTTGGTCTGAGAGGGAGGGGCACTGTGCGTATTCCGTTGCTTAATGTACACTGACCTGGTGTATTGTCAGTTTCATTTGAATCTTTGTTTTGATATATTTATTCCTTCAGGCTCATGTGTATGAATGAGTGTTCAAGTGTAAAGCTGAGTGCAGCTCTGTGCAGCTGCTGTCTTGCATGGAGACTTTCATTCAGCTCAGAAACAGGAGAAACAGAGTTCTTTCAGAGTAAGTCAGCACAGATATCACAGCTGCTCCTTCAAAAAAAAAAAGACAACATCTCAACTTGTTTAGATAAGGCCCATAACCACAATAAAAAAAGAAATCCAAGTGGTTGAATGAGTTTTCTTTTCAAAATCTGTATGCGACTGTTTACTTTCATAGTTGTCTTGATTCAGCTGAGGAACAAGAGAGAAAAAAAAAATCCAACGTGTTATTCCACACACAATACAATTTGCTCAATAAAAAATGCTGCTGCTTGAAGAAAACAGACATCAAAGTGATGGAATGCGTGTTCAAACATTTTCAAAAACTTTGAAGTCTGAAGTTGTTTGTAAACAGACTTATAGGTTTGATGATCAAAGCCGTTCAAACGCTTTGAAGTCTGAAGTTGTTTGTAAACAGACTTTTAGGTCTGATGATCAAAGCCGTTCAAACGCTTTGAAGTCTGAAGTTGTTTGTAAACAGACTTGTAAGTCTGATTACAAACCAATTAAAGTGCTTCTGCAGCTGCTGGCGTTGCTGATGCTGCTTCTGCTGCTTGAATAACACTCAATTTACTGGGGAACACTAGAAAAGATATTAAAAAAAAACTCTTTATGAACACAGGAGGAGCAGAAAATATTTTCTCACGCCATGACTGATGACAGACTTCTGTTGGTCTGAGACAATTTCAACTTTGTCCTAGAGACATGGGGCCACTTGCTATTTCATCAAGAGCACCAAAGAAACACCCACGCAAAATTTGGGGCTTCTAGTACTTGAGGAACGGAGAAATCCTAACCCTAATTTCAACTAACCCTAACCCTAACCCTAGTTTCAGCCTTAACGTTAACCCTAATTCAATGCAAGTCTATGGGGTGAAATTTCAACTTTGTCCTAGAGACATGGGGCCACTTGCATTTTCATCAAGAGCCTCAAAGAAACACCCACGCAAAATTTGGGGCTTCTAGTACTTGAGGAACGCAGAAACCCTAACCCTAATTTCAACTAACCCTAACCCTAACCCTAGTTTCAGCCTTAACGTTAACCCTAATTCAATGCAAGTCTATGGGGTGAAATTTCAACTTTGTCCTAGAGACATGGGGCCACTTGCTATTTCATCAAGAGCCCCAAAGAAGCGCCCACGCCAAATTTGGGGTTTCTAATACTTGAGGAAGACAGAAACCCTAACCCTAATTTCAGCTAACCCTAACCCTAACCCTAACCCTAGTTTCAGCCTTAACGTTAACCCTAATTCAATGCAAGTCTATGGGGTGAAATTTCAACTTTGTCCTAGAGACATGGGGCCACTTGCATGTTCATCAAGAGCCCAAAAGAAACACCCACGCAAAATTTGGGGCTTCTAGTACTTGAGGAACGCAGAAACCCTAACCCTAATTTCAACTAACCCTAACCCTAACCCTAGTTTCAGCCTTAACGTTAACCCTAATTCAATGCAAGTCTATGGGGTGAAATTTCAACTTTGTCCTAGAGACATGGGGCCACTTGCTATTTCATCAAGAGCCCCAAAGAAGCGCCCACGCCAAATTTGGGGTTTCTAATACTTGAGGAAGACAGAAACCCTAACCCTAATTTCAGCTAACCCTAACCATAACCCTAACCCTAGTTTCAGCCTTAATGTTAACCCTAATTCAATTCAAGTCTGATGGGGTTAAAATTCATTCAGACAGTGGGATGTCTTTTTTTATTGCTCTATTGTGCTTCTCTCGCTGAGTTATGCGCAGTGTGAGCAGAAAGGGTGAACTTCAGTGGAATTGTTATTTTCTGCTGAAATACATGAGGGAAACATCTCTCCTGTTGTTCCTCAGTACATTGTAGGTTCCCCCATAAGGAAATAGTTGAGTTCTCAATTTAACATGAAAACTCATTCAGACAGTGGGATGTCATTTTTTATTGCTCTATTGTGCTTCTCTCGCTGAGTTATGCGCAGTGTGAGCAGAAAGGGTGAACTTGAGTGGAATTGTTATTTTCTACTGAAATACATGAGGGAAACATCTGTCCTGTTGTTCCTCAGTACATTGTAGGTTCCCCCATAAGGAAATAGTTGATTTCTCAATTTAACATGAAAACTCATTCAGACAGTGGGATGTCATTTTTTATTGCTCTATTGTGCTTCTCTCGCTGAGTGATGCGCAGTGTGAGCAGAAAGGGTGAACTTTGAGTGGAACTGTTATTTTCTGCTGAAATACATGAGGGAAACATCTCTCCTGTTGTTCCTCAGTACATTGTAGGTTCCCCCATAAGGAAATAGTTGATTTCTCAATTTAACATGAAAACTCATTCAGACAGTGGGATGTCATTTTTTATTGCTCTATTGTGCTTCTCTCGCTGAGTGATGCGCAGTGTGAGCAGAAAGGGTGAACTTTGAGTGGAACTGTTATTTTCTGCTGAAATACATGAGGGAAACATCTCTCCTGTTGTTCCTCAGTACATTGTAGGTTCCCCCATAAGGAAATAGTTGAATTCTCAATTTAACATAAAAACTCATTCAGACAGTGGGATGTCATTTTTATTGCTCTATTGTGCTTCTCTCGCTATGTTATGCGCAGTGTGAGCAGAAAGGGTGAACTTGAGTGGAATTGTTATTTTCTGCTGAAATACATGAGGGAAACATCTCTCCTGTTGTTCCTGAGTACATTGTAGGTCCCCCCATAAGGAAATAGTTGATTTCTCAATTTAACATGAAAACTCATTCAGACAGTGGGATGTCATTTTTTATTGCTCTTTTGTGCTTCTCTCGCTGAGTTATGCGCAGTGTGAGCAGAAAGGGTGAACTTGAGTGGAATTGTTATTTTCTGCTGAAATACATGAGGGAAACATCTGTCCTGTTGTTCCTCACTACATTGTAGGTTCCCCCATAAGGAAATAGTTGATTTCTCAATTTAACATGAAAACTCATTCAGACAGTGGGATGTCATTTTTTATTGCTCTATTGTGCTTCTCTCGCTGAGTTATGCACAGTGTGAGCAGAAAGGGTGAACTTTGAGTGGAACTGTTATTTTCTGCTGAAATACATGAGGGAAACATCTCTCCTGTTGTTCCTCAGTACATTGTAGGTTCCCCCATAAGGAAATAGTTGATTTCTCAATTTAACATGAAAACTCATTCAGACAGTGGGATGTCATTTTTTATTCCTCTATTGTGCTTCTCTCGCTGAGTTATGTGCAGTGTGAGCAGAAAGGGTGAACTTGAGTGGAATTGTTATTTTCTGCTGAAATACATGAGGGAAACATCTCTCCTGTTGTTCCTCTGTACATTGTAGGTTCCCCCATAAGGAAATAGTTGAATTCTAAATTTAACATGAAAACTCATTCAGACAGTGGGATGTCATTTTTTATTGCTCTATTGTGCTTCTCTCGCTGAATTATGCGCAGTGTGAGCAGAAAGGGTGAACTTGAGTGGAATTGTTATTTTCTGCTGAAATACATGAGGGAAACAGCTCTCCTGTTGTTCCTCAGTACATTGTAGGTTCCCCCATAAGGAAATAGTTGATTTCTCAATTTAACATGAAAACTCATTCAGACAGTGGGATGTCATTTTTTATTGCTCTATTGTGCTTCTCTCGCTGAGTTATGCGCAGTGTGAGCAGAAAGGGTGAACTTGAGTGGAATTGTTATTTTCTGCTGAAATACATGAGGAAAACATCTGTCCTGTTGTTCCTCAGTACATTGTAGGTTCCCCCATAAGGAAATAGTTGATTTCTCAATTTAACATGAAAACTCATTCAGACAGTGGGATGTCATTTTTTATTGCTCTATTGTGCTTCTCTCGCTGAATTATGCGCAGTGTGAGCAGAAAGGGTGAACTTGAGTGGAATTGTTATTTTCTGCTGAAATACATGGGGGAAACATCTCTCCTGTTGTTCCTCAGTACATTGTAGGTTCCCCCATAAGGAAATAGTTGATTTCTCAATTTAACATGAAAACTCATTCAGACAGTGGGATGTCATTTTTTATTGCTCTATTGTGCTTCTCTCGCTGAATTATGCGCAGTGTGAGCAGAAAGGGTGAACTTGAGTGGAATTGTTATTTTCTGCTGAAATACATGGGGGAAACATCTCTCCTGTTGTTCCTCTGTACATTGTAGGTTCCCCCATAAGGAAATAGTTGATTTCCCAATTTAACATGAAAACTCATTCAGACAGTGGGATGTCATTTTTTATTGCTCTATTGTGCTTCTCTCGCTGAGTTATGCGCAGTGTGAGCAGAAAGGGTGAACTTGAGTGGAATTGTTATTTTCTGCTGAAATACATGAGGGAAACATCTCTCCTGTTGTTCCTCAGTACATTGTAGGTTCCCCCATAAGGAAATAGTTGATTTCTCAATTTAACATGAAAACTCATTCAGACAGTGGGATGTCATTTTTTATTGCTCTATTGTGCTTCTCTCGCTGAGTTATGCGCAGTGTGAGCAGAAAGGGTGAACTTGAGTGGAATTGTTATTTTCTGCTGAAATACATGAGGGAAACATCTCTCCTGTTGTTCATGAGTACATTGTAGGTTCCCCCATAAGGAAATAGTTGAATTCTCAATTTAACATGAAAACTCATTCAGACAGTGGGATGTCATTTTTTATTGCTCTATTGTGCTTCTCTCGCTGAGTTATGCGCAGTGTGAGCAGAAAGGGTGAACTTGAGTGGAATTGTTATTTTCTGCTGAAATACATGAGGGATACATCTCTCCTGTTGTTCCTGAGTACATTGTAGGTCCCCCCATAAGGAAATAGTTGAATTCTCAATTTAACATAAAAACTCATTCAGACAGTGGGATGTCATTTTTATTGCTCTATTGTGCTTCTCTCGCTATGTTATGCGCAGTGTGAGCAGAAAGGGTGAACTTGAGTGGAATTGTTATTTTCTGCTGAAATACATGAGGGAAACATCTCTCCTGTTGTTCCTGAGTACATTGTAGGTTCCCCCATAAGGAAATAGTTGAATTCTTTTTTTTGAAGGAGCAGCAGTGATATCTGTGCTGACTGACTGTAAAATAACTCCTAATTCATTTCAGAAACAGGAGAAAAATCCTGTTTCTGAAATGAATTAAAGTCTCTATGCAAGTAAACGGCTGCACTGAGCTGCACACAGCCTTAAACTTGAACATTCATTCATATTCATCTGCCTGGAGGAATAAACAAAGCAAAACTAAGATTCAAATGAGACTGACAATAGAGGAACAACAGGAAAGATTTTTTCCTTATTTTTTCCACCAGAGAATTACAATTCCATTCAAGTTCACCTTTTATGCTCGCATTGAGCATAAAGCTCTTGTTTTCTTTCACAAATTCCTGAATTCACTAATTCCGTGCCCCCACTCCCCCCCCACACACTGATTAAAGCAGATAACTTTTGAAATGTTTTTATTGTTTTTTCTTAAATAAAATTATTCCAGTTATTGATGAAAAAATTTCTATCTTGTTTCAGTGGTGTCGATTCCTTTTCATGGTTGATTTGATCTTATGCGTTTGGTGATGTGCAGTGGCACCATTACTCCTGTGGGTGGAGACACAGACCGTGTGATGAATATCAGGTGACGATCGATCACAGTCGACTCTCTGTTGGTCTGAGATTGAGGGGCACTGTGCGTATTCCGTTGCTTGATGAACACTGACCTGGTGTATTGTCAGTCTCATTTGAATCTTTGTTTTGCTAGTGTTAAAATGTAAAGCTGTGTGCAGCTCTATGCAGCTGTTTTCTTTCATAGAGACTTTAATTCAGCTCAGAAACAGGAGACACAAAGTTCTTTAAGAGTAAGTCAGCACAGATATCACTGCTGCTCCTTCAAAAAAAAAGACAACATCTCAACTTGTTGAGATAAGGCCCATAACCACAATAAAAAAAGAAATCCAAGTGGTTGAATGAGTTTTCTTTTCAAAATTTGTATGCGACTGTTTACTTTCATAGATGTCTTGATTCAGCTGAGGAACAAGACAGAGAAAAAAAAAAATCCAACCTGTTATTCCACACACAATACAATTTGTTCAATAAAAAATGCTGCTGCTTGAAGAAAACAGACATCAAAGTGATGGAATGCGTGTTCAAACATTTTCAAAAACTTTGAAGTCTGAAGTTGTTTGTAAATAGACTTTTAGGTCTGATGATCAAAGCCGTTCAAACGCTTTGAAGTCTGAAGTTGTTTTTTAAACAGACTTGTAAGTCTGATTACAAACCAATTAAAGTGCTTCTGCAGCTGCTGGCGTTGCTGATGCTGCTTCTGCTGCTTGAATAACACTCAATTTACAGGGGAACACTAAAAAAGATATAAAAAAAAAACTCTTTATGAACACAGGAGGAGCAGAAAATATTTTTTCACGCCATGACTGATGACAGACCTCTGTTGGTCTGAGAGGGAGGGGCACTGTGCGTATTCCGTTGCTTAATGTACACTGACCTGGTGTATTGTCAGTTTCATTTGAATCTTTGTTTTGATATATTTATTCCTTCAGGCTCATGTGTATGAATGAGTGTTCAAGTGTAAAGCTGAGTGCAGCTCTGTGCAGCTGTTGTCTTGCATGGAGACTTTCATTCAGCTCAGAAACAGGAGAAACAGAGTTCTTTCAGAGTAAGTCAGCACAGATATCACAGCTGCTCCTTCAAAAAAAAAAAGATAACATCTCAACTTGTTTAAATAAGGCCTATAACCACAATAAAAAAAAGAAATCCAAGTGGTTGAATGAGTTTTCTTTTCAAAATCTGTATGCGACTGTTTACTTTCATAGTTGTCTTGATTCAGCTGAGGAACAAGAGAGAAAAAAAAAAAATCCAACCTGTTATTCCACACACAATCCAATTTGCTCAATAAAAAATGCTGCTGCTTGAAGAAAACAGACATCAAAGTGATGGAATGCGTGTTCAAACATTTTCAAAAACTTTGAAGTCTGAAGTTGTTTGTAAACAGACTTATAGGTCTGATGATCAAAACCGTTCAAACGCTTTGAAGTCTGAAGTTGTTTGTAAACAGACTTTTAGGTCTGATGATCAAAGCCGTTCAAACGCTTTGAAGTCTGAAGTTGTTTGTAAACAGACTTGTAAGTCTGATTACAAACCAATTAAAGTGCTTCTGCAGCTGCTGGCGTTGCTGATGCTGATTCTGCTGCTTGAATAACACTCAATTTACTGGGGAACACTAGAAAAGATATAAAAAAAAAAACTCTTTATGAACACAGGAGGAGCAGAAAATATTTTTTCACGCCATGACTGATGACAGACCTCTGTTGGTCTGAGAGGGAGGGGCACTGTGCGTATTCCGTTGCTTAATGTACACTGACCTGGTGTATTGTCAGTTTCATTTGAATCTTTGTTTTGCTGTGTTTATTCCTTCAGGCTCATGTGTATGAATGAGTGTTCAAGTGTAAAGCTGTGTGCAGCTCTGTGCAGCTGTTGTCTTGCATGGAGACTTTTATTCAGCTCAGAAACAGGAGAAACAGAGTTCTTTCAGAGTAAGTCAGCACAGATATAACTGCTGCTCCTTCAAAAAAAAAAAGACAACATCTCAACTAGTTTAGATAAGGCCCATAACCACAATAAAAAAAGAAATCCAAGTGGTTGAATGAGTTTTCTTTTCAAAATCTGTATGCGACTGTTTACTTTCATAGTTGTCTTGATTCAGCTGAGGAACAAGAGAGAAAAAAAATCCAACCTGTTATTCCACACAGAATACAATTTGCTTAATAAAAAATGCTGCTGCTTGAAGAAAACAGACATCAAAGTGATGGAATTCGTGTTCAAACATTTTCAAAAACTTTGAAGTCTGAAGTTGTTTGTAAACAGACTTTTAGGTCTGATGATCAAAGCCGTTCAAATGCTTTGAAGTCTGAAGTTGTTTGTAAACAGATTTGTAAGTATGATTACAAACCAATTAAAGTGCTTCAGCAGCTGCTGGCGTTGCTGATGCTGCTTCTGCTGCTTGAATGACACTCAATTTACTGGGGAACATTAAAAAAGATATTAAAAAAAACTCTTTATGAACACAGGAGGAGCAGAAAATATTTTTTCACGCCATGACTGATGACAGACCTCTGTTGGTCTGAGAGGGAGGGGCACTGTGCGTATTCCGTTGCTTAATGTACACTGACCTGGTGTATTGTCAGTTTCATTTGAATCTTTGTTTTGATATATTTATTCCTTCAGGCTCATGTGTATGAATGAGTGTTCAAGTGTAAAGCTGAGTGCAGCTCTGTGCAGCTGCTGTCTTGTATGGAGACTTTCATTCAGCTCAGAAACAGGAGAAACAGAGTTCTTTCAGAGTAAGTCAGCACAGATATCACAGCTGCTCCTTCAAAAAAAAAAAGACAACATCTAAACTTGTTTAGATAAGGCCCATAACCACAATAAAAAAAGAAATCCAAGTGGTTGAATGAGTTTTCTTTTCAAAATCTGTATGCGACTGTTTACTTTCATAGTTGTCTTGATTCAGCTGAGGAACAAGAGAGAAAAAAAAAATCCAACGTGTTATTCCACACACAATACAATTTGCTCAATAAAAAATGCTGCTGCTTGAAGAAAACAGACATCAAAGTGATGGAATGCGTGTTCAAACATTTTCAAAAACTTTGAAGTCTGAAGTTGTTTGTAAACAGACTTATAGGTTTGATGATCAAAGCCGTTCAAACGCTTTGAAGTCTGAAGTTGTTTGTAAACAGACTTTTAGGTCTGATGATCAAAGCCGTTCAAACGCTTTGAAGTCTGAAGTTGTTTGTAAACAGACTTGTAAGTCTGATTACAAACCAATTAAAGTGCTTCTGCAGCTGCTGGCGTTGCTGATGCTGCTTCTGCTGCTTGAATAACACTCAATTTACTGGGGAAAACTAGAAAAGATATTAAAAAAAAACTCTTTATGAACACAGGAGGAGCAGAAAATATTTTCTCACGCCATGACTGATGACAGACTTCTGTTGGTCTGAGACAATTTCAACTTTGTCCTAGAGACATGGGGCCACTTGCTATTTCATCAAGAGCCCCAAAGAAGCGCCCACACCAAATTTGGGGTTTCTAATAATTGAAGAACGCAGAAACCCTAACCCTAATTTCAGCTAACCCTAACCCTAACCCTAGTTTCAGTCTTAACGCAACCCTAATTCAATGCAAGTCTATAGGTTGAAATTTCAACTTTGTCGTAGAGACATGGGGCCACTTGCATTTTCATCAAGAGCACCAAAGAAACACCCACGCAAAATTTGGGGCTTCTAGTACTTGAGGAACGGAGAAATCCTAACCCTAATTTCAACTAACCCTAACCCTAACCCTAGTTTCAGCCTTAACGTTAACCCTAATTCAATGCAAGTCTATGGGGTGAAATTTCAACTTTGTCCTAGAGACATGGGGCCACTTGCTATTTCATCAAGAGCCCCAAAGAAGCGCCCACGCCAAATTTAGGGTTTCTAATACTTGAGGAAGACAGAAACCCTAACCCTAATTTCAGCTAACCCTAACCCTAACCCTAACCCTAGTTTCAGCCTTAACGTTAACCCTAATTCAATGCAAGTCTATGGGGTGAAATTTCAACTTTGTCCTAGAGACATGGGGCCACTTGCATTTTCATCAAGAGCCCCAAAGAAACACCCACGCAAAATTTGGGGCTTCTAGTACTTGAGGAACGCAGAAACCCTAACCCTAATTTCAACTAACCCTAACCCTAACCCTAGTTTCAGCCTTAACGTTAACCCTAATTCAATGCAAGTCTATGGGGTGAAATTTCAACTTTGTCCTAGAGACATGGGGCCACTTGCTATTTCATCAAGAGCCCCAAAGAAGCGCCCACGCCAAATTTGGGGTTTCTAATACTTGAGGAAGACAGAAACCCTAACCCTAATTTCAGCTAACCCTAACCATAACCCTAACCCTAGTTTCAGCCTTAATGTTAACCCTAATTCAATTCAAGTCTGATGGGGTTAAAATTCATTCAGACAGTGGGATGTCTTTTTTTATTGCTCTATTGTGCTTCTCTCGCTGAGTTATGCGCAGTGTGAGCAGAAAGGGTGAACTTGAGTGGAATTGTTATTTTCTGCTGAAATACATGAGGGAAACATCTGTCCTGTTGTTCCTCACTACATTGTAGGTTCCCCCATAAGGAAATAGTTGATTTCTCAATTTAACATGAAAACTCATTCAGACAGTGGGATGTCATTTTTTATTGCTCTATTGTGCTTCTCTCGCTGAGTTATGCGCAGTGTGAGCAGAAAGGGTGAACTTGAGTGGAATTGTTATTTTCTGCTGAAATACATGAGGGAAACATCTCTCCTGTTGTTCCTCAGTACATTGTAGGTTCCCCCATAAGGAAATAGTTGATTTCTCAATTTAACATGAAAACTCATTCAGACAGTGGGATGTCATTTTTTATTGCTCTATTGTGCTTCTCTCGCTGAGTTATGCGCAGTGTGAGCAGAAAGGGTGAACTTGAGTGGAATTGTTATTTTCTGCTGAAATACATGAGGGAAACATCTCTCCTGTTGTTCCTGAGTACATTGTAGGTCCCCCCATAAGGAAATAGTTGATTTCTCAATTTAACATGAAAACTCATTCAGACAGTGGGATGTCATTTTTTATTGCTCTATTGTGCTTCTCTCGCTGAGTTATGCGCAGTGTGAGCAGAAAGGGTGAACTTGAGTGGAATTGTTATTTTCTGCTGAAATACATGAGGGAAACATCTGTCCTGTTGTTCCTCACTACATTGTAGGTTCCCCCATAAGGAAATAGTTGATTTCTCAATTTAACATGAAAACTCATTCAGACAGTGGGATGTCATTTTTTATTGCTCTATTGTGCTTCTCTCGCTGAGTTATGCGCAGTGTGAGCAGAAATGGTGAACTTGAGTGGAATTGTTATTTTCTGCTGAAGTAAATGAGGAAAACATCTCTCCTGTATTTCCTCAGTACATTGTAGGTTCCCCCATAAGGAAATAGTTGATTTCTCAATTTAACATGAAAACTCATTCAGACAGTGGGATGTCATTTTTTATTGCTCTATTGTGCTTCTCTCGCTGAGTTATGCGCAGTGTGAGCAGAAAGGGTGAACTTGAGTGGAATTGTTATTTTCTGCTGAAATACATGAGGGAAACAGCTCTCCTGTTTTTCCTCAGTACATTGTAGGTTCCCCCATAAGGAAATAGTTGATTTCTCAATTTAACATGAAAACTCATTCAGACAGTGGGATGTCATTTTTTATTGCTCTATTGTGCTTCTCTCGCTGAGTTATGCGCAGTGTGAGCAGAAAGGGTGAACTTGAGTGGAATTGTTATTTTCTGCTGAAATACATGAGGGAAACATCTCTCCTGTTGTTCCTGAGTACATTGTAGGTCCCCCCATAAGGAAATAGTTGATTTCTCAATTTAACATGAAAACTCATTCAGACAGTGGGATGTCATTTTTTATTGCTCTATTGTGCTTCTCTCGCTGAGTTATGCGCAGTGTGAGCAGAAAGGGTGAACTTGAGTGGAATTGTTATTTTCTGCTGAAATACATGAGGGAAACATCTCTCCTGTTGTTGCCGAGTACATTGTAGGTCCCCCCATAAGGAAATAGTTGATTTCTCAATTTAACATGAAAACTCATTCAGACAGTGGGATGTCTTTTTTTATTGCTCTATTGTGCTTCTCTCGCTGAGTTATGCGCAGTGTGAGCAGAAAAGGTGAACTTGAGTGGAATTGTTATTTTCTGCTGAAATACATGAGGGAAACATCTGTCCTGTTGTTCCTCAGTACATTGTAGGTTCCCCCATAAGGAAATAGTTGATTTCTCAATTTAACATGAAAACTCATTCAGACAGTGGGATGTCATTTTTTATTGCTCTATTGTGCTTCTCTCGCTGAATTATGCGCAGTGTGAGCAGAAAGGGTGAACTTGAGTGGAATTGTTATTTTCTGCTGAAATACATGAGGGAAACATCTCTCCTGTTGTTCCTGAGTACATTGTAGGTCCCCCCATAAGGAAATAGTTGATTTCTCAATTTAACATGAAAACTCATTCAGACAGTGGGATGTCTTTTTTTATTGCTCTATTGTGCTTCTCTCGCTGAGTTATGCGCAGTGTGAGCAGAAAGGGTGAACTTGAGTGGAATTGTTATTTTCTGCTGAAATACATGAGGGAAACATCTCTCCTGTTGTTCCTCAGTACATTGTAGGTTCCCCCATAAGGAAATAGTTGAATTCTAAATTTAACATGAAAACTCATTCAGACAGTGGGATGTCATTTTTTATTGCTCTATTGTGCTTCTCTCGCTGAGTTATGCGCAGTGTGAGCAGAAAGGGTGAACTTGAGTGGAATTGTTATTTTCTGCTGAAATACATGAGGGAAACATCTCTCCTGTTGTTCCTCACTACATTGTAGGTTCCCCCATAAGGAAATAGTTGAATTCTTTTTTTTGAAGGAGCAGCAGTGATATCTGTGCTGACTGACTGTAAAATAACTCCTAATTCATTTCAGAAACAGGAGAAAAATCCTGTTTCTGAAATGAATTAAAGTCTCTATGCAAGTAAACGGCTGCACTGAGCTGCACACAGCCTTAAACTTGAACATTCATTCATATTCATCTGCCTGGAGGAATAAACAAAGCAAAACTAAGATTCAAATGAGACTGACAATAGAGGAACAACAGGAAAGATTTTTTCCTTATTTTTTCCACCAGAGAATTACAATTCCATTCAAGTTCACCTTTTATGCTCGCATTGAGCATAAAGCTCTTGTTTTCTTTCACAAATTCCTGAATTCACTAATTCCGTGCCCCCACTCCCCCCCCACACACTGATTAAAGCAGATAACTTTTGAAATGTTTTTATTGTTTTTTCTTAAATAAAATTATTCCAGTTATTGATGAAAAAATTTCTATCTTGTTTCAGTGGTGTCGAATCCTTTTCATGGTTGATTTGATTTTATGCGTTTGGTGATGTGCAGTGGCACCATTACTCCTGTGGGTGGGGACACAGACCGTGTGATGAATATCAGGTGACGATCGATCACAGTCGACTCTCTGTTGGTCTGAGATTGAGGGGCACTGTGCGTATTCCGTTGCTTGATGAACACTGACCTGGTGTATTGTCAGTCTCATTTGAATCTTTGTTTTGCTAGTGTTAAAATGTAAAGCTGTGTGCAGCTCTATGCAGCTGTTTTCTTTCATAGAGACTTTAATTCAGATCAGAAACAGGAGACACAAAGTTCTTTCAGAGTAAGTCAGCACAGATATCACAGCTGCTCCTTCAAAAAAAAAGACAACATCTCAACTTGTTGAGATAAGGCCCATAACCACAATAAAAAAAGAAATCCAAGTGGATGAATGAGTTTTCTTTTCAAAATTTGTGTGCGACTGTTTACTTTCATAGTTGTCTTGATTCAGCTGAGGAAAAAGAGAGAGAAAAAAAATCCAACCTGTTATTCCACACACAATCCAATTTGCTCAATAAAAAATGCTGCTGCTTGAAGAAAACAGACATCAAAGTGATGGAATGCGTGTTCAAACATTTTCAAAAACTTTGAAGTGTGAAGTTGTTTGTAAACAGACTTTTAGGTCTGATGATCAAAGCCGTTCAAACGCTTTGAAGTCTGAAGTTGTTTGTAAACAGACTTGTAAGTCTGATTACAAACCAATTAAAGTGCTTCTGCAGCTGCTGGCGTTGCTGATGCTGATTCTGCTGCTTGAATAACACTCAATTTACTGGGGAACACTAGAAAAGATATAAAAAAAAAAACTCTTTATGAATACAGGAGGAGCAGAAAATATTTTTTCACGCCATGACTGATGACAGACCTCTGTTGGTCTGAGAGGGAGGGGCACTGTGCGTATTCCGTTGCTTAATGTACACTGACCTGGTGTATTGTCAGTTTCATTTGAATCTTTGTTTTGCTGTGTTTATTCCTTCAGGCTCATGTGTATGAATGAGTGTTCAAGTGTAAAGCTGTGTGCAGCTCTGTGCAGCTGTTGTCTTGCATGGAGACTTTTATTCAGCTCAGAAACAGGAGAAACAGAGTTCTTTCAGAGTAAGTCAGCACAGATATAACTGCTGCTCCTTCAAAAAAAAAAAAGACAACATCTCAACTTGTTTAGATAAGGCCCATAACCACAATAAAAAAAGAAATCCAAGTGGTTGAATGAGTTTTCTTTTCAAAATCTGTATGCGACTGTTTACTTTAATAGATGTCTTGATTCAGCTGAGGAACAAGAGAGAAAAAAAAATCCAACCTGTTATTCCACACACAATACAATTTGTTCAATAAAAAATGCTGCTGCTTGAAGAAAACAGACATCAAAGTGATGGAATTCGTGTTCAAACATTTTCAAAAACTTTGAAGTCTGAAGTTGTTTGTAAACAGACTTTTAGGTCTGATGATCAAAGCCGTTCAAACGCTTTGAAGTCTGAAGTTGTTTGTAAACAGATTTGTAAGTCTGATTACAAACCAATTAAAGTGCTTCAGCAGCTGCTGGCGTTGCTGATGCTGCTTCTGCTGCTTGAATAACACTCAATTTACTGGGGAACATTAAAAAAGATATTAAAAAAAACTCTTTATGAACACAGGAGGAGCAGAAAATATTTTTTCACGCCATGACTGATGACAGACCTCTGTTGGTCTGAGAGGGAGGGGCACTGTGCGTATTCCGTTGCTTAATGTACACTGACCTGGTGTATTGTCAGTCTCATTTGAATCTTTGTTTTGCTAGTGTTCAAATGTAAAGCTGTGTGCAGCTCTATGCAGCTGTTTTCTTGCATAGAGACTTTAATTCAGCTCAGCAACAGGAGACGCAAAGTTCTTTCAGAGTAAGTCAGCACAGATATCACAGCTGCTCCTTCAAAAAAAAGACAACATCTAAACTTGTTTAGATAAGGCCCATAACCACAATAAAAAAAGAAATCCAAGTGGTTGAATGAGTTTTCTTTTCAAAATCTGTATGTGACTGTTTACTTTCATAGATGTCTTGATTCAGCTGAGGAACAAGAGAGAAAAAAAAAATCCAACCTGTTATTCCACACAGAATACAATTTGCTCAATAAAAAATGCTGCTGCTTGAAGAAAATAGACATCAAAGTGATGGAATGCGTGTTCAAACATTATCAAAAACTTTGAAGTCTGAAGTTGTTTGTAAACAGACTTTATAGGTCTGATGATCAAAGCCGTTCAAACGCTTTGAAGTCTGAAGTTGTTTGTAAACAGACTTTTAGGTCTGATGATCAAAGCCGTTCAAACGCTTTGAAGTCTGAAGTTGTTTGTAAACAGACTTGTAATTCTGATTACAAACCAATTAAAGTGCTTCAGCAGCTGCTGGCGTTGCTGATGCTGCTTCTGCTGCTTGAATAACACTCAATTTACTGGTGAACATTAAAAAAGATATAAAAAAAAAACTCTTTATGAACACAGGAGGAGCAGAAAATATTTTTTCACTCCATGACTGATGACAGACCTCTGTTGGTCTGAGAGGGAGGGGCACTGTGCGTATTCCGTTGCTTAATGTACACTGACCTGGTGTATTGTCAGTTTCATTTGAATCTTTGTTTTGCTATGTTTATTCCTTCAGGCTCATGTGTATGAATGAGTGTTCAAGTGTAAAGCTGTGTGCAGCTATGTGCAGCTGTTGTCTTGCATGGAGACTTTCATTCAGCTCAGAAATAGGAGAAACAGATTTCTTTCAGAGTAAGTCAGCACAGATATCACAGCTGCTCCTTCAAAAAAAAAGACAACATCTCAACTTGTTGAGATAAGGCCCAATAACCACAATAAAAAAAGAAATCCAAGTGGTTGAATGAGTTTTCTTTTCAAAATCTGTATGCGACTGTTTACTTTCATAGATGTCTTGATTCAGCTGAGGAACAAGAGAGAGAAAAAAAAATCCAACCTGTTAACTTGAGTGGAATTGTTATTTTCTGCTGAAATACATGAGGGAAACATCTCTCCTCTTGTTCTTCAGTACATTTTAGGTTCCCCCATAAGGAAATAGTTGAATTCTCAATTTAACATAAAAACTCATTCAGACAGTGGGATGTAATTTTTTATTGCTCTATTGTGCTTGTCTCGCTGAGTTATGCGCAGTGTGAGCAGAAAGGGTGAACTTGAGTGGAATTCTTATTTTCTACTGAAATACATGAGGGAAAAATGTCTCCTGTTGTTCCTCAGTACATTGTAGGTTCCCCCATAAGGAAATAGTTGAATTCTTTTTTTTGAATGAGCAGCAGTGATATCTGTGCTGACTTACTCTGAAAGAACTCTGTTTCTCTTGTTTCTGAGCTGAATTAAAATCTCTATGCAAGAAAACAGCTGCACAGAGCTGCACACAGCTTTACACTTGAACACTCATTCATACTCATCAGCCTGGAGGAATAAACAAAGCAAAACAAAGATTCAAGTGAGACTGACAATACACCAGGAAAAACAGGAGAGATGTTTTCCTAATTTTTTTCACCAGAGAATTACAATTCTATTCAAGTTCACCGTTTATGCTCGCAATGAGCATAGAGCACTTGTTTTCGTTCACAAATTCCTGAATTCACTAATTCAGTGCCCCCACTCCCCCTACACACACCGATTAAAGCAGATAACTTTTGAAATGTTTTTATTGTTTTTTCTTAAATAAAATTATTCCAGTTATTGATGAAAAAATTTCTATCTTGTTTCAGTGGTGTCGATTCATTTGCATGGTTGATTTGTTCTTATGCGTTTGGTGATGTGCAGTGGCACCATTACGCCTGTGGGTGGGGACACAGACCGTGTGATGAATATCAGGTGACGATCGATCACAGTCGACTCTCTGTTGGTCTATAATTGAGGGGCACTGTGCGTATTCCGTTGCTTGATGAACACTGACCTGGTGTATTGTCAGTCTCATTTGAATCTTTGTTTTGCTATGTTTATTCCTCCAGGCTCATGTGTATGAATGAGTGTTCAAATGTAAAGCTGTGTTCAGCTCTGTGCAGCTGATTTCTTGCATGGAGACTTTAATTCAGATCAGAAACAGGAGACACAAATTTCTTTAAGAGTAAGTCAGCACAGATATCACTGCTGCTCCTTCAAAAAAAAAGATAACATCTCAACTTGTTGAGATAAGGCCCATAACCACAATAAAAAAAGAAATCCAAGTGGTTGAATGAGTTTTCTTTTCAAAATTTGTATGCGACTGTTTACTTTCATAGATGTCTTGATTCAGCTGAGGAACAAGACAGAGAAAAAAAAAAATCCAACCTGTTATTCCACACATAATACAATTTGTTCAATAAAAAATGCTGCTGCTTGAAGAAAACAGACATCAAAGTGATGGAATGCGTGTTCAAACATTTTCAAAAACTTTGAAGTCTGAAGTTGTTTGTAAATAGACTTTTAGGTCTGATGATCAAAGCCGTTCAAACGCTTTGAAGTCTGAAGTTGTTTTTTAAACAGACTTGTAAGTCTGATTACAAACCAATTAAAGTGCTTCTGCAGCTGCTGGCGTTGCTGATGCTGCTTCTGCTGCTTGAATAACACTCAATTTACAGGGGAACACTAAAAAAGATATAAAAAAAAAACTCTTTATGAACACAGGAGGAGCAGAAAATATTTTTTCACGCCATGACTGATGACAGACCTCTGTTGGTCTGAGAGGGAGGGGCACTGTGCGTATTCCGTTGCTTAATGTACACTGACCTGGTGTATTGTCAGTTTCATTTGAATCTTTGTTTTGATATATTTATTCCTTCAGGCTCATGTGTATGAATGAGTGTTCAAGTGTAAAGCTGAGTGCAGCTCTGTGCAGCTGTTGTCTTGCATGGAGACTTTCATTCAGCTCAGAAACAGGAGAAACAGAGTTCTTTCAGAGTAAGTCAGCACAGATATAACTGCTGCTCCTTCAAAAAAAAAAAGACAACATCTCAACTAGTTTAGATAAGGCCCATAACCACAATAAAAAAAGAAATCCAAGTGGTTGAATGAGTTTTCTTTTCAAAATCTGTATGCGACTGTTTACTTTCATAGTTGTCTTGATTCAGCTGAGGAACAAGAGAGAAAAAAAATCCAACCTGTTATTCCACACAGAATACAATTTGTTCAATAAAAAATGCTGCTGCTTGAAGAAAACAGACATCAAAGTGATGGAATTCGTGTTCAAACATTTTCAAAAACTTTGAAGTCTGAAGTTGTTTGTAAACAGACTTTTAGGTCTGATGATCAAAGCCGTTCAAATGCTTTGAAGTCTGAAGTTGTTTGTAAACAGATTTGTAAGTCTGATTACAAACCAATTAAAGTGCTTCAGCAGCTGCTGGCGTTGCTGATGCTGCTTCTGCTGCTTGAATGACACTCAATTTACTGGGGAACATTAAAAAAGATATTAAAAAAAACTCTTTATGAACACAGGAGGAGCAGAAAATATTTTTTCACGCCATGACTGATGACAGACCTCTGTTGGTCTGAGAGGGAGGGGCACTGTGCGTATTCCGTTGCTTAATGTACACTGACCTGGTGTATTGTCAGTTTCATTTGAATCTTTGTTTTGATATATTTATTCCTTCAGGCTCATGTGTATGAATGAGTGTTCAAGTGTAAAGCTGAGTGCAGCTCTGTGCAGCTGCTGTCTTGCATGGAGACTTTCATTCAGCTCAGAAACAGGAGAAACAGAGTTCTTTCAGAGTAAGTCAGCACAGATATCACAGCTGCTCCTTCAAAAAAAAAAAGACAACATCTCAACTTGTTTAGATAAGGCCCATAACCACAATAAAAAAAGAAATCCAAGTGGTTGAATGAGTTTTCTTTTCAAAATCTGTATGCGACTGTTTACTTTCATAGTTGTCTTGATTCAGCTGAGGAACAAGAGAGAAAAAAAAAATCCAACGTGTTATTCCACACACAATACAATTTGCTCAATAAAAAATGCTGCTGCTTGAAGAAAAAAGACATCAAAGTGATGGAATGCGTGTTCAAACATTTTCAAAAACTTTGAAGTCTGAAGTTGTTTGTAAACAGACTTATAGGTTTGATGATCAAAGCCGTTCAAACGCTTTGAAGTCTGAAGTTGTTTGTAAACAGACTTGTAAGTCTGATTACAAACCAATTAAAGTGCTTCTGCAGCTGCTGGCGTTGCTGATGACTGCTTCTGCTGCTTGAATAGCACTCAATTTACTGGGGAACACTAGAAAAGATATTAAAAAAAAACTCTTTATGAACACAGGAGGAGCAGAAAATATTTTCTCACGCCATGACTGATGACAGACTTCTGTTGGTCTGAGACAATTTCAACTTGAACGCAGAAACCCTAACCCTAATTTCAACTAACCCTAACCCTAACCCTAGTTTCAGCCTTAACGTTAACCCTAATTCAATGCAAGTCTATGGGGTGAAATTTCAACTTTGTCCTAGAGACATGGGGCCACTTGCTATTTCATCAAGAGCCCCAAAGAAGCGCCCACGCCAAATTTGGGGTTTCTAATACTTGAGGAAGACAGAAACCCTAACCCTAATTTCAGCTAACCCTAACCCTAACCCTAGTTTCAGCCTTAATGTTAACCCTAATTCAATTCAAGTCTGATGGGGTTAAAATTCATTCAGACAGTGGGATGTCTTTTTTTATTGCTCTATTGTGCTTCTCTCGCTGAGTTATGCGCAGTGTGAGCAGAAAGGGTGAACTTGAGTGGAATTGTTATTTTCTGCTGAAATACATGAGGGAAACATCTCTCCTGTTGTTCCTCAGTACATTGTAGGTTCCCCCATAAGGAAATAGTTGAGTTCTCAATTTAACATGAAAACTCATTCAGACAGTGGGATGTCATTTTTTATTGCTCTATTGTGCTTCTCTCGCGGAGTGATGCGCAGTGTGAGCAGAAAGGGTGAACTTTGAGTGGAACTGTTATTTTCTGCTGAAATACATGAGGGAAACATCTCTCCTGTTGTTCCTCAGTACATTGTAGGTTCCCCCATAAGGAAATAGTTGATTTCTCAATTTAACATGAAAACTCATTCAGACAGTGGGATGTCATTTTTTATTGCTCTATTGTGCTTCTCTCGCTGAGTTATGCGCAGTGTGAGCAGAAAGGGTGAACTTGAGTGGAATTGTTATTTTCTGCTGAAATACATGAGGGAAACATCTGTCCTGTTGTTCATGAGTACATTGTAGGTTCCCCCATAAGGAAATAGTTGAATTCTCAATTTAACATGAAAACTCATTCAGACAGTGGGATGTCATTTTTTATTGCTCTATTGTGCTTCTCTCGCTGAGTTATGCGCAGTGTGAGCAGAAAGGGTGAACTTGAGTGGAATTGTTTTTTTCTGCTGAAATACATGAGGGAAACATCTCTCCTGTTGTTCCTCAGTACATTGTAGGTTCCCCCATAAGGAAATAGTTGAGTTCTCAATTTAACATGAAAACTCATTCAGACAGTGGGATGTCATTTTTTATTGCTCTATTGTGCTTCTCTCGCTGAGTTATGCGCAGTGTGAGCAGAAAGGGTGAACTTGAGTGGAATTGTTATTTTCTGCTGAAATACATGAGGGAAACATGTCTCCTGTTGTTCCTGAGTACATTGTAGGTCCCCCCATAAGGAAATAGTTGATTTCTCAATTTAACATGAAAACTCATTCAGACAGTGGGATGTCATTTTTTATTGCTCTATTGTGCTTCTCTCGCTGAGTTATGCGCAGTGTGAGCAGAAAGGGTGAACTTGAGTGGAACTGTTATTTTCTGCTGAAATACATGAGGGAAACATCTGTCCTGTTGTTCCTCAGTACATTGTAGGTTCCCCCATAAGGAAATAGTTGATTTCTCAATTTAACATGAAAACTCATTCAGACAGTGGGATGTCATTTTTTATTGCTCTATTGTGCTTCTCTCGCTGAGTTATGCACAGTGTGAGCAGAAAGGGTGAACTTTGAGTGGAACTGTTATTTTCTGCTGAAATACATGAGGGAAACATCTCTCCTGTTGTTCCTCAGTACATTGTAGGTTCCCCCATAAGGAAATAGTTGAGTTCTCAATTTAACATGAAAACTCATTCAGACAGTGGGATGTCATTTTTTATTGCTCTATTGTGCTTCTCTCGCTGAGTTATGCGCAGTGTGAGCAGAAAGGGTGAACTTGAGTGGAATTGTTATTTTCTGCTGAAATACATGAGGGAAACATCTCTCCTGTTGTTCCTCAGTACATTGTAGGTTCCCCCTTAAGGAAATAGTTGAATTCTCAATTTAACATGAAAACTCATTCAGACAGTGGGATGTCATTTTTTATTGCTCTATTGTGCTTCTCTCGCTGAGTTATGCGCAGTGTGAGCAGAAAGGGTGAACTTGAGTGGAATTGTTATTTTCTGCTGAAATACATGGGGGAAACATCTCTCCTGTTGTTCCTCAGTACATTGTAGGTTCCCCCATTAGGAAATAGTTGATTTCCCAATTTAACATGAAAACTCATTCAGACAGTGGGATGTCATTTTTTTATTGCTCTATTGTGCTTCTCTCGCTGAGTTATGTGCAGTGTGAGCAGAAAGGGTGAACTTGAGTGGAATTGTTATTTTCTGCTGAAATACATGAGGGAAACATCTCTCCTGTTGTTCCTCACTACATTGTAGGTTCCCCCATAAGGAAATAGTTGATTTCTCAATTTAACATGAAAACTCATTCAGACAGTGGGATGTCATTTTTTATTGCTCTATTGTGCTTCTCTCGCTGAGTTATGCGCAGTGTGAGCAGAAAGGGTGAACTTGAGTGGAATTGTTATTTTCTGCTGAAATACATGAGGGAAACATCTCTCCTGTTGTTCCTCACTACATTGTAGGTTCCCCCATAAGGAAATAGTTGAATTCTTTTTTTTTGAAGGAGCATCAGTGATATCTGTGCTGACTGACTGTAAAATAACTCCTAATTCATTTCAGAAACAGAGAATTACAATTCTATTCAAGTTCACCGTTTATGCTCGCAATGAGCATAAAGCACTTGTTTTCGTTCACAAATTCCTGAATTCACTAATTCAGTGCCCCCACTCCCCCTACACACACCGATTAAAGCAGATAACTTTTGAAATGTTTTTATTGTTTTTTCTTAAATAAAATTATTCCAGTTATTGATGAAAAAATTTCTATCTTGTTTCAGTGGTGTCGATTCATTTGCATGGTTGATTTGTTCTTATGCGTTTGGTGATGTGCAGTGGCACCATTACGCCTGTGGGTGGGGACACAGACCGTGTGATGAATATCAGGTGACGATCGATCACAGTCGACTCTCTGTTGGTCTATATTGAGGGGCACTGTGCGTATTCAGTTGCTTGATGAACACTGACCTGGTGTATTGTCAGTCTCATTTGAATCTTTGTTTTGCTATGTTTATTCCTCCAGGCTCATGTGTATGAATGAGTGTTCAAATGTAAAGCTGTGTTCAGCTCTGTGCAGCTGATTTCTTGCATGGAGACTTTAATTCAGATCAGAAAAAGGAGACACAAAGTTCTTTAAGAGTAAGTCAGCACAGATATCACTGCTGCTCCTTCAAAAAAAAAGATAACATCTCAACTTGTTGAGATAAGGCCCATAACCACAATAAAAAAAGAAATCCAAGTGGTTGAATGAGTTTTCTTTTCAAAATTTGTATGCGACTGTTTACTTTCATAGATGTCTTGATTCAGCTGAGGAACAAGACAGAGAAAAAAAAAATCCAACCTGTTATTCCACACACAATACAATTTGTTCAATAAAAAATGCTGCTGCTTGAAGAAAACAGACATCAAAGTGATGGAATGCGTGTTCAAACATTTTCAAAAACTTTGAAGTCTGAAGTTGTTTGTAAATAGACTTTTAGGTCTGATGATCAAAGCCGTTCAAACGCTTTGAAGTCTGAAGTTGTTTTTTAAACAGACTTGTAAGTCAGATTACAAACCAATTAAAGTGCTTCTGCAGCTGCTGGCGTTGCTGATGCTGCTTCTGCTGCTTGAATAACACTCAATTTACAGGGGAACACTAAAAAAGATATAAAAAAAAAACTCTTTATGAACACAGGAGGAGCAGAAAATATTTTTTCACGCCATGACTGATGACAGACCTCTGTTGGTCTGAGAGGGAGGGGCACTGTGCGTATTCCGTTGCTTAATGTACACTGACCTGGTGTATTGTCAGTTTCATTTGAATCTTTGTTTTGCTATATTTATTCCTTCAGGCTCATGTGTATGAATGAGTGTTCAAGTGTAAAGCTGAGTGCAGCTCTGTGCAGCTGTTGTCTTGCATGGAGACTTTCATTCAGCTCAGAAACAGGAGAAACAGAGTTCTTTCAGAGTAAGTCAGCACAGATATCACAGCTGCTCCTTCAAAAAAAAAAAGATAACATCTCAACTTGTTTAGATAAGGCCCATAACCACAATAAAAAAAGAAATCCAAGTGGTTGAATGAGTTTTCTTTTCAAAATCTGTATGCGACTGTTTACTTTCATAGTTGTCTTGATTCAGCTGAGGAACAAGAGAGAAAAAAAAAAATCCAACGTGTTATTCCACACACAATACAATTTGCTCAATAAAAAATGCTGCTGCTTGAAGAAAACAGACATCAAAGTGATGGAATGCGTGTTCAAACATTTTCAAAAACTTTGAAGTCTGAAGTTGTTTGTAAACAGACTTATAGGTCTGATGATCAAAACCGTTCAAACGCTTTGAAGTCTGAAGTTGTTTGTAAACAGACTTTTAGGTCTGATGATCAAAGCCGTTCAAACGCTTTGAAGTCTGAAGTTGTTTGTAAACAGACTTGTAAGTCTGATTACAAACCAATTAAAGTGCTTCTGCAGCTGCTGGCGTTGCTGATGCTGATTCTGCTGCTTGAATAACACTCAATTTACTGGGGAACACTAGAAAAGATATAAAAAAAAAAACTCTTTATGAACACAGGAGGAGCAGAAAATATTTTTTCACGCCATGACTGATGACAGACCTCTGTTGGTCTGAGAGGGAGGGGCACTGTGCGTATTCCGTTGCTTAATGTACACTGACCTGGTGTATTGTCAGTTTCATTTGAATCTTTGTTTTGCTGTGTTTATTCCTTCAGGCTCATGTGTATGAATGAGTGTTCAAGTGTAAAGCTGTGTGCAGCTCTGTGCAGCTGTTGTCTTGCATGGAGACTTTTATTCAGCTCAGAAACAGGAGAAACAGAGTTCTTTCAGAGTAAGTCAGCACAGATATAACTGCTGCTCCTTCAAAAAAAAAAAGACAACATCTCAACTAGTTTAGATAAGGCCCATAACCACAATAAAAAAAGAAATCCAAGTGGTTGAATGAGTTTTCTTTTCAAAATCTGTATGCGACTGTTTACTTTCATAGTTGTCTTGATTCAGCTGAGGAACAAGAGAGAAAAAAAATCCAACCTGTTATTCCACACAGAATACAATTTGCTTAATAAAAAATGCTGCTGCTTGAAGAAAACAGACATCAAAGTGATGGAATTCGTGTTCAAACATTTTCAAAAACTTTGAAGTCTGAAGTTGTTTGTAAACAGACTTTTAGGTCTGATGATCAAAGCCGTTCAAATGCTTTGAAGTCTGAAGTTGTTTGTAAACAGATTTGTAAGTCTGATTACAAACCAATTAAAGTGCTTCAGCAGCTGCTGGCGTTGTTGATGCTGCTTCTGCTGCTTGAATGACACTCAATTTACTGGGGAACATTAAAAAAGATATTAAAAAAAACTCTTTATGAACACAGGAGGAGCAGAAAATATTTTTTCACGCCATGACTGATGACAGACCTCTGTTGGTCTGAGAGGGAGGGGCACTGTGCGTATTCCGTTGCTTAATGTACACTGACCTGGTGTATTGTCAGTTTCATTTGAATCTTTGTTTTGATATACTTATTCCTTCAGGCTCATGTGTATGAATGAGTGTTCAAGTGTAAAGCTGAGTGCAGCTCTGTGCAGCTGCTGTCTTGCATGGAGACTTTCATTCAGCTCAGAAACAGGAGAAACAGAGTTCTTTCAGAGTAAGTCAGCACAGATATCACAGCTGCTCCTTCAAAAAAAAAAAGACAACATCTCAACTTGTTTAGATAAGGCCCATAACCACAATAAAAAAATAAATCCAAGTGGTTGAATGAGTTTTCTTTTCAAAATCTGTATGCGACTGTTTACTTTCATAGTTGTCTTGATTCAGCTGAGGAACAAGAGAGAAAAAAAAAATCCAACGTGTTATTCCACACACAATACAATTTGCTCAATAAAAAATGCTGCTGCTTGAAGAAAACAGACATCAAAGTGATGGAATGCGTGTTCAAACATTTTCAAAAACTTTGAAGTCTGAAGTGGTTTGTAAACAGACTTATAGGTTTGATGATCAAAGCCGTTCAAACGCTTTGAAGTCTGAAGTTGTTTGTAAACAGACTTTTAGGTCTGATGATCAAAGCCGTTCAAACGTTTTGAAGTCTGAAGTTGTTTGTAAACAGACTTGTAAGTCTGATTACAAACAAATTAAAGTGCTTCTGCAGCTGCTGGCGTTGCTGATGCTGCTTCTGCTGCTTGAATAACACTCAATTTACTGGGGAACACTAGAAAATATATTAAAAAAAAACTCTTTATGAACACAGGAGGAGCAGAAAATATTTTCTCACGCCATGACTTCTGTTGGTCTGAGACAATTTCAACTTTGTCCTAGAGACATGGGGCCACTTGCATTTTCATCAAGAGCCCCAAAGAAACACCCACGCAAAATTTGGGGCTTCTAGTACTTGAGGAACGCAGAAACCCTAACCCTAATTTCAACTAACCCTAACCCTAACCCTAGTTTCAGCCTTAACGTTAACCCTAATTCAATGCAAGTCTATGGGGTGAAATTTCAACTTTGTCCTAGAGACATGGGGCCACTTGCTATTTCATCAAGAGCCCCAAAGAAGCGCCCACGCCAAATTTGGGGTTTCTAATACTTGAGGAAGACAGAAACCCTAACCCTAATTTCAGCTAACCCTAACCCTAACCCTAACCCTAGTTTCAGCCTTAATGTTAACCCTAATTCAATTCAAGTCTGATGGGGTTAAAATTCATTCAGACAGTGGGATGTCTTTTTTTATTGCTCTATTGTGCTTCTCTCGCTGAGTTATGCGCAGTGTGAGCAGAAAGGGTGAACTTGAGTGGAATTGTTATTTTCTGCTGAAATACAAGAGGGAAACATCTCTCCTGTTGTTCCTCAGTACATTGTAGGTTCCCCCATAAGGAAATAGTTGAGTTCTCAATTTAACATGAAAACTCATTCAGACAGTGGGATGTCATTTTTATTGCTCTATTGTGCTTCTCTCGCTGAGTTATGCGCAGTGTGAGCAGAAAGGGTGAACTTGAGTGGAATTGTTATTTTCTGCTGAAATACATGAGGGAAACATCTCTCCTGTTGTTCCTCAGTACATTGTAGGTTCCCCCATAAGGAAATAGTTGATTTCTCAATTTAACATGAAAACTCATTCAGACAGTGGGATGTCATTTTTTATTGCTCTATTGTGCTTCTCTCGCTGAGTTATGCGCAGTGTGAGCAGAAAGGGTGAACTTGAGTGGAATTGTTATTTTCTGCTGAAATACATGAGGGAAACATCTCTCCTGTTGTTCCTCAGTACATTGTAGGTTCCCCCATAAGGAAATAGTTGATTTCTCAATTTAACATGAAAACTCATTCAGACAGTGGGATATCATTTTTTATTGCTCTATTGTGCTTCTCTCGCTGAGTTATGCGCAGTGTGAGCAGAAAGGGTGAACTTGAGTGGAATTGTTATTTTCTACTGAAATACATGAGGGAAACATCTGTCCTGTTGTTCCTCAGTACATTGTAGGTTCCCCCATAAGGAAATAGTTGATTTCTCAATTTAACATGAAAACTCATTCAACAGTGGGATGTCATTTTTTATTGCTCTATTGTGCTTCTCTCGCTGAGTGATGCGCAGTGTGAGCAGAAAGGGTGAACTTTGAGTGGAACTGTTATTTTCTGCTGAAATACATGAGGGAAACATCTCTCCTCTTGTTCTTCAGTACATTTTAGGTTCCCCCATAAGGAAATAGTTGAATACTCAATTTAACATAAAAACTCATTCAGACAGTGGGATGTAATTTTTTATTGCTCTATTGTGCTTGTCTCGCTGAGTTATGCGCAGTGTGAGCAGAAAGGGTGAACTTTCGTGGAATTCTTATTTTCTACTGAAATACATGAGGGAAAAATGTCTCCTGTTGTTCCTCAGTACATTGTAGGTTCCCCCATAAGGAAATAGTTGAATTCTTTTTTTTGAATGAGCAGCAGTGATATTTGTGCTGACTGACTGTAAAATAACTCCTAATTCATTTCAGAAACAGGAGAAAAATCCTGTTGCTGAAATGAATTAAAGTCTCTATGCAAGAAAACAGTTGCACTGAGCTGCACACAGCCTTAAACTTGAACATTCATTCATACTCATTTGCCTGGAGGAATAAAGAAAGCAAAACTAAGATTAAAATGAGACTGACAATAGAGGAACAACAGGAAAGATTTTTTCCTTATTTTTTCCACCAGAGAATTACAATTCCATTCAAGTTCACCTTTTATGCTCGCAATGAGCATAAAGCTCTTGTTTTCTTTCACAAATTCCTGAATTCACTAATTCAGTGCCCCCACTCCCCCCCCACACACTGATTAAAGCAGATAACTTTTGAAATGTTTTTATTGTTTTTTCTTAAATAAAATTATTCCAGTTATTGATGAAAAAATTTCTATCTTGTTTCAGTGGTGTCGATTCGTTTTCATGGTTGATTTGATCTTATGCGTTTGGTGATGTGCAGTGGCACCATTACTCCGGTGGGTGGAGACACAGACCGTGTAATGAATATCAGGTGACGATCGATCACAGTCGACTCTCTGTTGGTCTGAGATTGAGGGGCACTGTGCGTATTCCGTTGCTTGATGAACACTGACCTGGTGTATTGTCAGTCTCATTTGAATCTTTGTTTTGCTAGTGTTAAAATGTAAAGCTGTGTGCAGCTCTATGCAGCTGCTGTCTTGCATGGAGACTTTCATTCAGCTCAGAAACAGGAGAAACAGAGTTCTTTCAGAGTAAGTCAGCACAGATATCACAGCTGCTCCTTCAAAAAAAAAAGACAACATCTCAACTTGTTTAGATAAGGCCCATAACCACAATAAAAAAAGAAATCCAAGTGGTTGAATGAGTTTTCTTTTCAAAATCTGTATGCGACTGTTTACTTTCATAGTTGTCTTGATTCAGCTGAGGAACAAGAGAGAAAAAAAAATCCAACCTGTTATTCCACACAGAATACAATTTGCTTAATAAAAAATGCTGCTGCTTGAGGAAAACAGACATCAAAGTGATGGAATTCGTGTTCAAACATTTTCAAAAACTTTGAAGTCTGAAGTTGTTTGTAAACAGACTTTTAGGTCTGATGATCAAAGCCGTTCAAACGCTTTGAAGTCTGAAGTTGTTTTTTAAACAGATTTGTAAGTCTGATTACAAACCAATTAAAGTGCTTCTGCAGCTGTTGGCGTTGCTGATGCTGCTTCTGCTGCTTGAATAACACTCAATTTACTGGGGAACACTAGAAAAGATATTAAAAAAAACTCTTTATGAACACAGGAGGAGCAGAAAATATTTTTTCACGCCATGACTGATGACAGACTTCTGTTGGTCTGAGAGGGAGGGGCACTGTGCGTATTCCGTTGCTTAATGTACACTGACCTGGTGTATTGTCAGTTTCATTTGAATCTTTGTTTTGATATGTTCATTCCTTCAGGCTCATGTGTATGAATGAGTGTTCAAGTGTAAACCTGTGTGCAGCTGTGTGCAGCTGCTTTCTTGCATGGAGACTTTCATTCAGCTCAGAAACAGACTTGTTTAGATAAGGCCCATAACCACAATAAAAAAAGAAATCCAAGTGGTTGAATGAGTTTTCTTTTCAAAATCTGTATGCGACTGTTTACTTTCATAGTTGTCTTGATTCAGCTGAGGAACAAGAGAGAAAAAAAAATCCAACCTGTTATTCCACACAGAAAACAATTTGCTTAATAAAAAATGCTGCTGCTTGAAGAAAACAGACATCAAAGTGATGGAATGCGTGATCAAACATTTTCAAAAACTTTGAAGTCTGAAGTTGTTTGTAAACAGACTTATAGGTCTGATGATCAAAGCCGTTCAAACGCTTTGAAGTCTGAAGTTGTTTGTAAACAGACTTTTATGTCTGATGATCAAAGCCGTTCAAACGCTTTGAAGTCTGAAGTTGTTTGTAAACAGACTTGTAAGTCTGATTACAAACCAATTAAAGTGCTTCTGCAGCTGCTGGCGTTGATGATGCTGCTTCTGCTGCTTGAATAACACTCAATTTACTGGGGAACACTAGAAAAGATATAAAAAAAAAACTCTTTATGAACACAGGAGGAGCAGAAAATATTTTCTCACTCCATGACTGATGACAGACTTCTGTTGGTCTGAGACAATTTCAACTTTGTCCTAGAGACATGGGGCCACTTGCTATTTCATCAAGAGCCCCAAAGAAGCGCCCACACCAAATTTGGGGTTTCTAATAATTGAAGAACGCAGAAACCCTAACCCTAATTTCAGCTAACCCTAACCCTAACCCTAGTTTCAGTCTTAACGCAACCCTAATTCAATGCAAGTCTATAGGTTGAAATTTCAACTTTGTCGTAGAGACATGGGGCCAATTGCATTTTCATCAAGAGCACCAAAGAAACACCCACGCAAAATTTGGGGCTTCTAGTACTTGAGGAACGCAGAAACCCTAACCCTAATTTCAACTAACCCTAACCCTAGTTTCAGCCTTAAGGTTAACACTAATTCAATGCAAGTCTATGGGGTGAAATTTCAACTTTGTCCTAGAGAAATGCGGCCACTTGCTATTTCATCAAGACCCCGAAGAAGCGCCCACGCCAAATTTGGGGTTTCTAATACTTGAGGAAGACAGAAACCGTAACCCTAATTTCAGCTAACCCTAACCCTAACCCTAACCCTAGTTTCAGCCTTAATGTTAACCTTAATTCAATTCAAGTCTGATGGGGTTAAAATTCATTCAGACAGTGGCATGTCTTTTTTTATTGCTCTATTGTGCTTCTCTCGCTGAGTTATGCGCAGTGTGAGCAGAAAGGGTGAACTTGAGTGGAATTGTTATTTTCTGCTGAAATACATGAGGGAAACATCTCTCCTGTTGTTCCTCAGTACATTGTAGGTTCCCCCATAAGGAAATAGTTGAATTCTCAATTTAACATGAAAACTCATTCAGACAGTGGGATGTCATTTTTTATTGCTCTATTGTGCTTCTCTCGCTGAGTTATGCGCAGTGTGAGCAGAAAGGGTGAACTTGAGTGGAATTGTTATTTTCTGCTGAAATACATGAGGGAAACATCTCTCCTGTTGTTCCTCAGTACATTGTAGGTTCCCCCATAAGGAAATAGTTGATTTCTCAATTTAACATGAAAACTCATTCAGACAGTGGGATGTCATTTTTTATTGCTCTATTGTGCTTCTCTCGCTGAGTTATGCGCAGTGTGAGCAGAAAGGGTGAACTTGAGTGGAATTGTTATTTTCCGCTGAAATACATGAGGGAAACATCTCTCCTGTTGTTCCTCAGTACATTGTAGGTTCCCCCATAAGGAAATAGTTGATTTCTCAATTTAACATGAAAACTCATTCAGACAGTGGGATGTCATTTTTTATTGCTCTATTGTGCTTCTCTCGCTGAGTTATGCGCAGTGTGAGCAGAAAGGGTGAACTTGAGTGGAATTGTTATTTTCTGCTGAAATACATGAGGGAAACATCTGTCCTGTTGTTCCTCAGTACATTGTAGGTTCCCCCATAAGGAAATAGTTGATTTCTCAATTTAACATGAAAACTCATTCAGACAGTGGGATGTCATTTTTATTGCTCTATTGTGCTTCTCTCGCTGAGTTATGCGCAGTGTGAGCAGAAAGGGTGAACTTGAGTGGAATTGTTATTTTCTGCTGAAATACATGAGGAAAACATCTGTCCTGTTGTTCCTCAGTACATTGTAGGTTCCCCCATAAGGAAATAGTTGATTTCTCAATTTAACATGAAAACTCATTCAGACAGTGGGATGTCATTTTTTATTGCTCTATTGTGCTTCTCTCGCTGAATTATGCGCAGTGTGAGCAGAAAGGGTGAACTTTGAGTGGAACTGTTATTTTCTGCTGAAATACATGAGGGAAACATCTCTCCTGTTGTCCCTCAGTACATTGTAGGTTCCCCCATAAGGAAATAGTTGATTTCCCAATTTAACATGAAAACTCATTCAGACAGTGGGATGTCATTTTTTATTGCTCTATTGTGCTTCTCTCGCTGAGTTATGCGCAGTGTGAGCAGAAAGGGTGAACTTGAGTGGAATTGTTATTTTCTGCTGAAATACATGAGGGAAACATCTCTCCTGTTGTCCCTCAGTACATTGTAGGTTCCCCCATAAGGAAATAGTTGAATTCTTTTTTTCGAAAGAGCAGCAGTGATATCTGTGCTGACTTACTCTGAAAGAACTCTGTTTCTCCTGTTTCTGAGCTGAATGAAAGTCTCCATGCAAGACAACAGCTGCACACAGCTGCACACAGCTTTACACTTGAACACTCATTCATACACATGAGCCTGGAGGAATAAACAGAGGTCTGTCATCAGTCATGGCGTGAAAAAATATTTTCTGCTCCTCCTGTGTTCATAAAGAGCTTTTGTTTTATATCTTTTTTAATGTTCCCCAGTAAATTGAATGTTATTCAAGCAGCAGAAGCAGCATCAGCAACGCCAGCAGCTGCTGAAGCACTTTAATTGGTTTGTAATCAGACTTACAAGTCTGTTTACAAACAACTTCAGACTTCAAAGCGTTTGAACGGCTTTGATCATCAGACCTAAAAGTCTGTTTACAAACACAACTTCAGACTTCAAAGCTTTTGCAAATGTTTCAACACGCATTCCATCACTTTGATGTCTGTTTTCTTCAAGCAGCAGCATTTTTTATTGAGCAAATTGTATTCTGTGTGGAATAACAGGTTGGATTTTTTTTTTCTCTTTTGTTCCTCAGCTGAATCAAGACATCTATGAAAGTAAACAGTCGCATACAGATTTTGAAAAGAAAACTCATTCAACCACTTGGATTTCTTCTTTTATTGTGGTTATGGGCCTTATCTCAACAAGTTGAGATGTTTTCTTTTTTGTTGAAGGAGCAGCTGTGATATCTGTGCTGACTTACTCTGAAAGAACTCTGTTTCTCCTGTTTCTGAGCTGAATGAAACTCTCCATGCAAGACAACAGCTGCACACAGCTGCACACAGCTTTACACTTGAACACTCATTCATACACATGAGCCTGAAGGAATAAACAGAGGTCTGTCATCAGTCATGGCGTGAAAAAATATTTTCTGCTCCTCCTGTGTTCATAAAGAGCTTTTGTTTTATATCTTTTTTAATGTTCCCCAGTAAATTGAGTGTTATTCAAGCAGCAGAAGCAGCATCAGCAACGCCAGCAGCTGCTGAAGCACTTTAATTGGTTTGTAATCAGACTTACAAGTCTGTTTACAAACAACTTCAGACTTCAAAGCGTTTGAACGGCTTTGATCATCAGACCTAAAAATCTGTTTACAAACAACTTCAGACTTCAAAGTTTTTGAAAATGTTTGCACACACATTCCATCACTTTGATGTCTGTTTTCTTCAAGCAGCAGCATTTTTTATTGAGCAAATTGTATTCTGTGTGGAATAACAGGTTGGATTTTTTTTTCTCTCTTGTTCCTCAGCTGAATCAAGACATCTATGAAAGTAAACAGTCGCATACAAATTTTGAAAAGAAAACTCATTCAACAACTTGGATTTCTTCTTTTATTGTGGTTATGGGCCTTATCTCAACAAGTTGAGATGTTTTCTTTTTTGTTGAAGGAGCAGCTGTGATATCTGTGCTGACTTTCTCTGAAAGAACTCTGTTTCTCCTGTTTCTGAGCTGAATGAAAGTCTCCATGCAAGACAACAGCTGCACACAGCTGCACACAGCTTTACACTTGAACACTCATTCATACACATCAGCCTGAAGGAATAAACAGAGGTCTATCAACAGTCATGGCGTGAAAAAATATTTTCTGCTCCCCCTGTGTTCATAAAGAGTTTTTGTTTTATATCTTTTTTAATGTTCCCCAGTAAATTGAGTGTTATTCAAGCAGCAGAAGCAGCATCAGCAACGCCAGCAGCTGCTGAAGCACTTTAATTGGTTTGTAATCAGACTTACAAGTCTGTTTACAAACAACTTCAGACTTCAAAGCGTTTGAACGGCTTTGATCATCAGACCTAAAAGTCTGTTTACAAACAACTTCAGACTTCAAAGCGTTTGAACGGCTTTGATCATCAGACCTAAAAGTCTGTTTACAAACAACTTCAGACTTCAAAGTTTTTGAAAATGTTTGAACACGCATTCCATCACTTTGATGTCTATTTTCTTCAATCAGCAGCATTTTTTATTGAGCAAATTGTATTCTGTGTGGAATAACAGGTTGGATTTTTTTTTTCTCTTTTGTTCCTCAGCTGAATCAAGACATCTATGAAAGTAAACAGTCGCATACAGATTTTGAAAAGAAAACTCATTCAACCACTTGGATTTCTTCTTTTATTGTGGTTATGGGCCTTATCTCAACAAGTTGAGATGTTTTCTTTTTTGTTGAAGGAGCAGCTGTGATATCTGTGCTGACTTACTCTGAAAGAACTCTGTTTCTCCTGTTTCTGAGCTGAATGAAAGTCTCCATGCAAGACAACAGCTGCACACAGCTGCACACAGCTTTACACTTGAACACTCATTCATACACATGAGCCTGGAGGAATAAACATAGCAAAACAAAGATTCAAATGAAACTGACAATACACCAGGTCAGTGTTCATCAAGCAACGGAATACGCACAGTGCCCCTCAATCTCAGACCAACAGAGAGTCGACTGTGAACGATCGTCACCTGATATTCATCATACGGTCTGTGTCTCCACCCACAGGCGTAATGGTGCCACTGCACATCACCAAACGCATAAGAACAAATCAACCATGTAAATGAATCGACACCACTGAAACAAGAGAGAAATTGTTTCATCAATAACTGGAATAATTTTATTAAAAAAAAATATATATATATATATATTTCAATAGTTATCTGCTTTAATCAATGTGTGTGGGGGGAGTGGGGGCACTGAATTAGTGAATTCAGGAATTTGTGAAAGAAAACAAGTGCTTTATGCTCATTGCGAGCATAAAAGGTGAACTTGAATGGAATTGTAATTCTCTGCTGAAAAAAATAAGGAAAAAATCTTTCCTGTTGTTCCTCTATTGTCAGTCTCATTTGAATCTTTGTTTTGCTTTGTTTATTCCTCCAGGCTGATGAGTATGAATGAGTATTCAAGTGTAAAGCTGTGTGCAGCTCTGTTTTCTTGCATAGAGACTTTAATTCAGCTCAGAAACAGGAGAAAAAGAGTTATTTCAGAGTAAGTCAGCACAGATATCACTGCTGCTCCTTCAAAAAAAAGATTTCAACGATTTCCTTATGGGGGAACCTACAATGTAGTGAGCAACAACAGGAGAGTTTTTTCCCTCATGTATTTCAGCAGAAAATAACACTTCCACTCAAGTTCACCCTTTCTGCTCACACTGCGCATAACTCAGCGAGAGAAGCACAATAGAGCAATAAAAAATGACATCCCACTGTCTAAATGAGTTTTCATGTTAAATTGAGAATTCAACTATTTCCTTATGGGGGAACCTACAATGTACTGAGGAACAACAGGAGAGATGTTTCCCTCATGTATTTCAGCAGAAAATAACAATTCCACTCAAGTTCACCCTTTCTGCTCACACTGCGCATAACTCAGCGAGAGAAGCACAATAGAGCAATAAAAAATGACATCCCACTGTCTGAATGAGTTTTCATGTTAAATTGTAAAATCAACTATTTCCTTATGGGGGACCCTACAATGTACTGAGGAACAACAGGAGAGATGTTTCCCTCATGTATTTCAGCAGAAAATAACAATTCCACTCAAGTTCACCCTTTCTGCTCACACTGCGCATAACTCAGCGAGAGAAGCACAATAGAGCAATAAAAAATGACATCCCACTGTCTGAATGAGTTTTAATGTTAAATTGAGAATTCAACTATTTCCTTATGGGGGAACCTACAATGTACTGAGGAACAACAGGAGAGATGTTTCCCTCATGTATTTCAGCAGAAAATAACAATTCCACTCAAGTTCACCCTTTCTGCTCACACTGCGCATAACTCAGCGAGAGAAGCACAATAGAGCAATAAAAAATGACATCCCACTGTCTGAATGAGTTTTCATGTTAAATTGAGAATTCAACTATTTCCTTATGGGGGAACCTACAATGTACTGAGGAACAACAGGAGAGATGTTTCCCTCATGTATTTCAGCAGAAAATAACAATTCCACTCAAGTTCACCCTTTCTGCTCACACTGCGCATAACTCAGCGAGAGAAGCACAATAGAGCAATAAAAAATGACATCCCACTGTCTGAATGAGTTTTCATGTTAAATTGAGAATTCAACTATTTCCTTATGGGGGGACCTACAATGTACTGAGGAACAACAGGAGAGATGTTTCCCTCATGTATTTCAGCAGAAAATAACAATTCCACTCAAGTTCACCCTTTCTGCTCACACTGCGCATAACTCAGCGAGAGAAGCACAATAGAGCAATAAAAAATGACATCCCACTGTCTGAATGAGTTTTTATGTTAAATTGAGAATTCAACTATTTCCTTATGGGGGAACCTACAATGTACTGAGGAACAACAGGAGAGATGTTTCCCTCATGTATTTCAGCAGAAAATAACAATTCCACTCAAGTTCACCCTTTCTGCTCACACTGCGCATAACTCAGCGAGAGAAGCACAATAGAGCAATAAAAAATGACATCCCACTGTCTGAATGAGTTTTCATGTTAAATTGAGAATTCAACTATTTCCTTATGGGGGGACCTACAATGTACTGAGGAACAACAGGAGAGATGTTTCCCTCATGTATTTCAGCAGAAAATAACAATTCCACTCAAGTTCACCCTTTCTGCTCACACTGCGCATAACTCAGCGAGAGAAGCACAATAGAGCAATAAAAAATGACATCCCACTGTCTGAATGAGTTTTTATGTTAAATTGAGAATTCAACTATTTCCTTATGGGGGGACCTACAATGTACTCAGGAATAACAGGAGAGATGTTTCCCTCATGTATTTCAGCAGAAAATAACAATTCCACTCAAGTTCACCCTTTCTGCTCACACTGCGCATAACTCAGCGAGAGAAGCACAATAGAGCAATAAAAAATGACATCCCACTGTCTGAATGAGTTTTCATGTTAAATTGAGAATTCAACTATTTCCTTATGGGGGAACCTACAATGTACTGAGGAACAACAGGAGAGATGTTTCCCTCATGTATTTCAGCAGAAAATAACAATTCCACTCAAGTTCACCCTTTCTGCTCACACTGTGCATAACTCAGCGAGAGAAGCACAATAGAGCAATAAAAAATGACATCCCACTGTCTGAATGAGTTTTCATGTTAAATTGAGAATTCAACTATTTCCTTATGGGGGAACCTACAATGTACTGAGGAACAACAGGAGAGATGTTTCCCTCATGTATTTCAGCAGAAAATAACAATTCCACTCAAGTTCACCCTTTCTGCTCACACTGCGCATAACTCAGCGAGAGAAGCACAATAGAGCAATAAAAAATGACATCCCACTGTCTGAATGAGTTTTAATGTTAAATTGTAAAATCAACTATTTCCTTATGGGGGGACCCTACAATGTACTGAGGAATAACAGGAGAGATGTTTCCCTCATGTATTTCAGCAGAAAATAACAATTCCACTCAAGTTCACCCTTTCTGCTCACACTGCGCATAACTCAGCGAGAGAAGCACAATAGAGCAATAAAAAATGACATCCCACTGTCTGAATGAGTTTTCATGTTAAATTGAGAATTCAACTATTTCCTTATGGGGGAACCTACAATGTACTGAGGAACAACAGGAGAGATGTTTCCCTCATGTATTTCAGCAGAAAATAACAATTCCACTCAAGTTCACCCTTTCTGCTCACACTGCGCATAACTCAGCGAGAGAAGCACAATAGAGCAATAAAAAATGACATCCCACTGTCTGAATGAGTTTTCATGTTAAATTGAGAATTCAACTATTTCCTTATGGGGGAACCTACAATGTACTGAGGAACAACAGGAGAGATGTTTCCCTGATGTATTTCAGCAGAAAATAACAATTCCACTCAAATTCACCATTTCTGCTCACACTGCGCATAACTCAGCGAGAGAAGCACAATAGAGCAATAAAAAATGACATCCCACTGTCTGAATGAGTTTTCATGTTAAATTGAGAATTCAACTATTTCCTTATGGGGGAACCTACAATGTACTGAGGAACAACAGGAGAGATGTTTCCCTGATGTATTTCAGCAGAAAATAACAATTCCACTCAAATTCACCATTTCTGCTCACACTGCGCATAACTCAGCGAGAGAAGCACAATAGAGCAATAAAAAATGACATCCCACTGTCTGAATGAGTTTTCATGTTAAATTGAGAATTCAACTATTTCCTTATGGGGGAACCTACAATGTACTGAGGAACAACAGGAGAGATGTTTCCCTCATGTATTTCAGCAGAAAATAACAATTCCACTCAAGTTCACCCTTTCTGCTCACACTGCGCATAACTCAGCGAGAGAAGCACAATAGAGCAATAAAAAATGACATCCCACTGTCTGAATGAGTTTTCATGTTAAATTGAGAAATCAACTATTTCCTTATGGGGGACCCTACAATGTACTGAGGAACAACAGGAGAGATGTTTCCCTCATGTATTTCAGCAGAAAATAACAATTCCACTCAAGTTCACCCTTTCTGCTCACACTGCGCATAACTCAGCGAGACAAGCACAATAGAGCAATAAAAAATGACATCCCACTGTCTGAATGAGTTTTCATGTTAAATTGAGAATTCAACTATTTCCTTATGGGGGAACCTACAATGTACTGAGGAACAACAGGAGAGATGTTTCCCTCATGTATTTCAGCAGAAAATAACAATTCCACTCAAGTTCACCCTTTCTGCTCACACTGCGCATAACTCAGCGAGAGAAGCACAATAGAGCAATAAAAAATGACATCCCACTGTCTGAATGAGTTTTCATGTTAAATTGAGAATTCAACTATTTCCTTATGGGGGAACCTACAATGTACTGAGGAACAACAGGAGAGATGTTTCCCTCATGTATTTCAGCAGAAAATAACAATTCCACTCAAGTTCACCCTTTCTGCTCACACTGCGCATAACTCAGCGAGAGAAGCACAATAGAGCAATAAAAAATGACATCCCACTGTCTGAATGAGTTTTCATGTTAAATTGAGAATTCAACTATTTCCTTATGGGGGTACCTACAATGTACTCAGGAATAACAGGAGAGATGTTTCCCTCATGTATTTCAGCAGAAAATAACAATTCCACTCAAGTTCACCCTTTCTGCTCACACTGCGCATAACTCAGCGAGAGAAGCACAATAGAGCAATAAAAAATAACATCCCACTGTCTGAATGAGTTTTCATGTTAAATTGTAAAATCAACTATTTCCTTATGGGGGACCCTACAATGTACTGAGGAACAACAGGAGAGATGTTTCCCTCATGTATTTCAGCAGAAAATAACAATTCCACTCAAGTTCACCCTTTCTGCTCACACTGCGCATAACTCAGCGAGAGAAGCACAATAGCGCAATAAAAAATGACATCCCACTGTCTGAATGAGTTTTCATGTTAAATTGAGAATTCAACTATTTCCTTATGGGGGGACCTACAATGTACTCAGGAATAACAGGAGAGATGTTTCCCTCATGTATTTCAGCAGAAAATAACAATTCCACTCAAGTTCACCCTTTCTGCTCACACTGCGCATAACTCAGCGAGAGAAGCACAATAGAGCAATAAAAAATGACATCCCACTGTCTGAATGAGTTTTCATGTTAAATTGTAAAATCAACTATTTCCTTATGGGGGAACCTACAATGTACTCAGGAACAACAGGAGAGATGTTTCCCTCATGTATTTCAGCAGAAAATAACAATTCCACTCAAGTTCACCCTTTCTGCTCACACTGCGCATAACTCAGCGAGAGAAGCACAATAGAGCAATAAAAAATGACATCCCACTGTCTGAATGAGTTTTCACCCCATCAGACTTGAATTGAATTAGGGTTAACGATAAGGCTGAAACTAGGGTTAGGGTTAGGGTTAGCTGAAATTAGGGTTAGGGTTTCTGCGTTCCTCAAGTATTAGAAACCCCAAATTTGGCGTGGGCGCTTCTTTGGGGCTCTTGATGAAATAGCAAGTGGCCCCATGTCTCTAGGACAAAGTTGAAATTTCACCCCATAGACTTGCATTGAATTAGGGTTAACGTTAAGGCTGAAACTAGGGTTAGGGTTAGGGTTAGTTGAAATTAGGGTTAGGGTTTCTGCCTTCCTCAAGTATTAGAAACCCCAAATTTTGCGTGGACACTTCTTGGGGGCTCCTGATGAAAAAGCAAATGGTCCCATGTCTCTAGGACAAAGTTGAAATTTCACCCCATAGACTTGCATTGAATTAGGGTTAACGTTAAGGCTGAAACTAGGGTTAGGGTTAGGGTTAGTTGAAATTAGGGTTAGGGTTTCTGCGTTCCTCAAGTACTAGAAGACCCAAATTCGGCGTGTGCGCTTCTTTGGGGGCTCTTGATGAAAAAGCAAGTGGCCCCATGTCTCTAGGACAAAGTTGAAATGTCAACCCATAGACTTGCATTGAATGAGGGTTAAGGATAAGGCTGAAAGTAGGGTTAGGGTAGGGATGGAGTTGTTATTCTCTGCTGGAATACATGAGGGAAACATCTCTCATGTTGTTCCTCAGTACATTTTAGGTTCCCCAACAAGGAAAAAGGTGAATTCTGAATTTAACATGAAAACTCATTCAGACGTCAGGATGTCATTCTTTATGGTGTTTATTGGCCTTATCTCAACGATTTGAGAGGTTGTTTTTTTTTTTTTTTTTAAAGGAGCAGCAGTGATATCTGTGCTGACTTACTCTGAAAGAATTCTGTTTGTCCTGTTTCTGAGCTGAATTGAAAGTCTCCATGCAAGACAACAGCTGCACACAGCTGCACACAGCTTTACACTTGAACACTCATTCATACACATGAGCCTGAAGGAATAAACAGAGGTCTGTCATCAGTCATGGCGTGAAAAAATATTTTCTGCTCCTCCTGTGTTCATAAAGAGTTTTTTTTGTTATATCTTTTTTAATGTTCCCCAGTAAATTGAGTGTTATTCAAGCAGCATAAGCAGCATCAGCAACACCAGCAGCTGCTGAAGTACTTTAATTGGTTTGTAATCAGACTTACAAGTCTGTTTACAAACAACTTCAGACTTCAAAGCGTTTGAACGGCTTTGATCATCAGACCTAAAAGTCTGTTTACAAACAACTTCAGACTTCAAAGTTTTTGAAAATGTTTCAACACGCATTCCATCACTTTGATGTCTGTTTTCTTCAAGCAGCAGCATTTTTTATTGAGCAAATTGTATTCTGTGTGGAATAACAGGTTGGATTTTTTTTTCTCTCTTGTTCCTCAGCTGAATCAAGACAACTATGAAAGTAAACAGTCGCATAAAGATTTTGAAAAGAAAACTCATTCAACCATTTGGATTTCTTTTTTTTATTGTGGTTATGGGCCTTATCTCAACAAGTTGAGATGTTGTCTTTTTTTTTGAAGGAGCAGCTGTGATATCTGTGCTGACTTACTCTGAAAGAACTCTGTTTCTCCTGTTTCTGAGCTGAATGAAAGTCTCCATGCAAGACAACAGCTGCACACAGCTGCACACAGCTTTACACTTGAACACTCATTCATACACATGAGCCTGAAGGAATAAACAGAGGTCTGTCAACAGTCAATGGCGTGAAAAAATATTTTCTGCTCCTCCTGTGTTCATAAAGAGTTTTTTTTTTATATCTTTTTTAATGTTCCCCAGTAAATTGAGTGTTATTCAAGCAGCAGAAGCAGCATCAGCAACGCCAGCAGCTGCTGAAGCACTTTAATTGGTTTGTAATCAGACTTACAAGTCTGTTTACAAACAACTTCAGACTTCAAAGCGTTTGAACGGCTTTGATCATCAGACCTAAAAGTCTGTTTACAAACAACTTCAGACTTCAAAGCGTTTGAACGGCTTTGATCATCAAACCTAAAAGTCTGATTACAAACAACTTCAGACTTCAAAGTTTTTGAAAATGTTTCAACACGCATTCCATCACTTTGATGTCTGTTTTCTTCAAGCAGCAGCATTTTTTATTGAGCAAATTGTATTCTGTGTGGAATAACAGGTTGGATTTTTTTTTCTCTCTTGTTCCTCAGCTGAATCAAGACAACTATGAAAGTAAACAGTCGCATAAAGATTTTGAAAAGAAAACTCATTCAACAATTTGGATTTCTTTTTTTTATTGTGGTTATGGGCCTTATCTCAACAAGTTGAGATGTTGTCTTTTTTTTTGAAGGAGCAGCTGTGATATCTGTGCTGACTTACTCTGAAAGAACTCTGTTTCTCCTGTTTCTGAGCTGAATGAAAGTCTCCATGCAAGACAACAGCTGCACACAGCTGCACACAGCTTTACACTTGAACACTCATTCATACACATGAGCCTGAAGGAATAAACAGAGGTCTGTCATCAGTCAATGGCGTGAAAAAATATTTTCTGCTCCTCCTGTGTTCATAAAGAGTTTTTTTTTTATATCTTTTTTAATGTTCCCCAGGAAATTGAGTGTTATTCAAGCAGCAGAAGCAGCATCAGCAACGCCAGCAGCTGCTGAAGCACTTTAATTGGTTTGTAATCAGACTTACAAGTCTGTTTACAAACAACTTCAGACTTCAAAGCGTTTGAACGGCTTTGATCATCAGACCTAAAAGTCTGTTTACAAACAACTTCAGACTTCAAAGCGTTTGAACGGCTTTGATCATCAAACCTAAAAGTCTGTTTACAAACAACTTCAGACTTCAAAGTTTTTGAAAATGTTTCAACACGCATTCCATCACTTTGATGTCTGTTTTCTTCAAGCAGCAGCATTTTTTATTGAGCAAATTGTATTCTGTGTGGAATAACAGGTTGGATTTTTTTTTCTCTCTTGTTCCTCAGCTGAATCAAGACAACTATGAAAGTAAACAGTCGCATAAAGATTTTGAAAAGAAAACTCATTCAACCATTTGGATTTCTTTTTTTTATTGTGGTTATGGGCCTTATCTCAACAAGTTGAGATGTTGTCTTTTTTTTTGAAGGAGCAGCTGTGATATCTGTGCTGACTTACTCTGAAAGAACTCTGTTTCTCCTGTTTCTGAGCTGAATGAAAGTCTCCATGCAAGACAACAGCTGCACACAGCTGCACACAGCTTTACACTTGAACACTCATTCATACACATGAGCCTGAAGGAATAAACAGAGGTCTGTCATCAGTCAATGGCGTGAAAAAATATTTTCTGCTCCTCCTGTGTTCATAAAGAGTTTTTTTTTTATATCTTTTTTAATGTTCCCCAGTAAATTGAGTGTTATTCAAGCAGCAGAAGCAGCATCAGCAACGCCAGCAGCTGCTGAAGCACTTTAATTGGTTTGTAATCAGACTTACAAGTCTGTTTACAAACAACTTCAGACTTCAAAGCGTTTGAACGGCTTTGATCATCAGACCTAAAAGTCTGTTTACAAACAACTTCAGACTTCAAAGCGTTTGAACGGCTTTGATCATCAAACCTAAAAGTCTGTTTACAAACAACTTCAGACTTCAAAGTTTTTGAAAATGTTTCAACACGCATTCCATCACTTTGATGTCTGTTTTCTTCAAGCAGCAGCATTTTTTATTGAGCAAATTGTATTCTGTGTGGAATAACAGGTTGGATTTTTTTTTCTCTCTTGTTCCTCAGCTGAATCAAGACAACTATGAAAGTAAACAGTCGCATAAAGATTTTGAAAAGAAAACTCATTCAACCATTTGGATTTCTTTTTTTTATTGTGGTTATGGGCCTTATCTCAACAAGTTGAGATGTTGTCTTTTTTTTTGAAGGAGCAGCTGTGATATCTGTGCTGACTTACTCTGAAAGAACTCTGTTTCTCCTGTTTCTGAGCTGAATGAAAGTCTCCATGCAAGACAACAGCTGCACACAGCTGCACACAGCTTTACACTTGAACACTCATTCATACACATGAGCCTGAAGGAATAAACAGAGGTCTGTCATCAGTCAATGGCGTGAAAAAATATTTTCTGCTCCTCCTGTGTTCATAAAGAGTTTTTTTTTTATATCTTTTTTAATGTTCCCCAGTAAATTGAGTGTTATTCAAGCAGCAGAAGCAGCATCAGCAACGCCAGCAGCTGCTGAAGCACTTTAATTGGTTTGTAATCAGACTTACAAGTCTGTTTACAAACAACTTCAGACTTCAAAGCGTTTGAACGGCTTTGATCATCAGACCTAAAAGTCTGTTTACAAACAACTTCAGACTTCAAAGCGTTTGAACGGCTTTGATCATCAAACCTAAAAGTCTGTTTACAAACAACTTCAGACTTCAAAGTTTTTGAAAATGTTTCAACACGCATTCCATCACTTTGATGTCTGTTTTCTTCAAGCAGCAGCATTTTTTATTGAGCAAATTGTATTCTGTGTGGAATAACAGGTTGGATTTTTTTTTCTCTCTTGTTCCTCAGCTGAATCAAGACATCTATGAAAGTAAACAGTCGCATACAAATTTTGAAAAGAAAACTCATTCAACCACTTGGTTTTCTTCTTTTATTGTGGTTATGGGCCTTATCTCAACAAGTTGAGATGTTTTCTTTTTTGTTGAAGGAGCAGCTGTGATATCTGTGCTGACTTACTCTGAAAGAACTCTGTTTCTCCTGTTTCTGAGCTGAATGAAAGTCTCCATGCAAGACAACAGCTGCACACAGCTGCACACAGCTTTACACTTGAACACTCATTCATACACATGAGCCTGAAGGAATAAACAGAGGTCTGTCATCAGTCATGGCGTGAAAAAATATTTTCTGCTCCTCCTGTGTTCATAAAGAGCTTTTGTTTTATATCTTTTTTAATGTTCCCCAGTAAATTGAGTGTTATTCAAGCAGCAGAAGCAGCATCAGCAACGCCAGCAGCTGCTGAAGCACTTTAATTGGTTTGTAATCAGACTTACAAGTCTGTTTACAAACAACTTCAGACTTCAAAGCGTTTGAACGGCTTTGATCATCAGACCTAAAAGTCTGTTTACAAACACAACTTCAGACTTCAAAGCTTTTGCAAATGTTTCAACACGCATTCCATCACTTTGATGTCTTTTTTCTTCAAGCAGCAGCATTTTTTATTGAGCAAATTGTATTCTGTGTGGAATAACAGGTTGGATTTTTTTTTTCTCTTTTGTTCCTCAGCTGAATCAAGACATCTATGAAAGTAAACAGTCGCATACAGATTTTGAAAAGAAAACTCATTCAACCACTTGGATTTCTTCTTTTATTGTGGTTATGGGCCTTATCTCAACAAGTTGAGATGTTGTCTTTTTTTTGAAGGAGCAGCTGTGATATCTGTGCTGACTTACTCTGAAAGAACTCTGTTTCTCCTGTTTCTGAGCTGAATGAAAGTCTCCATGCAAGACAACAGCTGCACACAGCTGCACACAGCTTTACACTTGAACACTCATTCATACACATGAGCCTGGAGGAATAAACATAGCAAAACAAAGATTCAAATGAAACTGACAATACACCAGGTCAGTGTTCATCAAGCAACGGAATACGCACAGTGCCCCTCAATCTCAGACCAACAGAGAGTCGACTGTGAACGATCGTCACCTGATATTCATCATACGGTCTGTGTCTCCACCCACAGGCGTAATGGTGCCACTGCACATCACCAAACGCATAAGAACAAATCAACCATGTAAATGAATCGACACCACTGAAACAAGAGAGAAATTGTTTCATCAATAACTGGAATAATTTTATTTAAAATATAAATATATATATATATATATTTCAATAGTTATCTGCTTTAATCAATGTGTGTGGGGGGAGTGGGGGCACTGAATTAGTGAATTCAGGAATTTGTGAAAGAAAACAAGTGCTTTATGCTCATTGCGAGCATAAAAGGTGAACTTGAATGGAATTGTAATTCTCTGCTGAAAAAAATAAGGAAAAAATCTTTCCTGTTGTTCCTCTATTGTCAGTCTCATTTGAATCTTTGTTTTGCTTTGTTTATTCCTCCAGGCTGATGAGTATGAATGAGTATTCAAGTGTAAAGCTGTGTGCAGCTCTGTTTTCTTGCATAGAGACTTTAATTCAGCTCAGAAACAGGAGAAAAAGAGTTATTTCACAATTCCACTCAAGTTCACCCTTTCTGCTCACACTGCGCATAACTCAGCGAGAGAAGCACAATAGAGCAATAAAAAATGACATCCCACTGTCTGAATGAGTTTTCATGTTAAATTGAGAATTCAACTATTTCCTTATGGGGGTACCTACAATGTACTCAGGAATAACAGGAGAGATGTTTCCCTCATGTATTTCAGCAGAAAATAACAATTCCACTCAAGTTCACCCTTTCTGCTCACACTGCGCATAACTCAGCGAGAGAAGCACAATAGAGCAATAAAAAATGACATCCCACTGTCTGAATGAGTTTTCATGTTAAATTGAGAATTCAACTATTTCCTTATGGGGGAACCTACAATGTACTGAGGAACAACAGGAGAGATGTTTCCCTCATGTATTTCAGCAGAAAATAACAATTCCACTCAAGTTCACCCTTTCTGCTCACACTGCGCATAACTCAGCGAGAGAAGCACAATAGAGCAATAAAAAATGACATCCCACTGTCTGAATGAGTTTTCATGTTAAATTGAGAATTCAACTATTTCCTTATGGGGGAACCTACAATGTACTGAGGAACAACAGGAGAGATGTTTCCCTCATGTATTTCAGCAGAAAATAACAATTCCACTCAAGTTCACCCTTTCTGCTCACACTGCGCATAACTCAGCGAGAGAAGCACAATAGAGCAATAAAAAATGACATCCCACTGTCTGAATGAGTTTTTATGTTAAATTGAGAATTCAACTATTTCCTTATGGGGGGACCTACAATGTACTCAGGAATAACAGGAGAGATGTTTCCCTCATGTATTTCAGCAGAAAATAACAATTCCACTCAAGTTCACCCTTTCTGCTCACACTGCGCATAACTCAGCGAGAGAAGCACAATAGAGCAATAAAAAATGACATCCCACTGTCTGAATGAGTTTTCATGTTAAATTGAGAATTCAACTATTTCCTTATGGGGGAACCTACAATGTACTGAGGAACAACAGGAGAGATGTTTCCCTCATGTATTTCAGCAGAAAATAACAATTCCACTCAAGTTCACCCTTTCTGCTCACACTGCGCATAACTCAGCGAGAGAAGCACAATAGAGCAATAAAAAATGACATCCCACTGTCTGAATGAGTTTTCATGTTAAATTGAGAATTCAACTATTTCCTTATGGGGGAACCTACAATGTACTGAGGAACAACAGGAGAGATGTTTCCCTCATGTATTTCAGCAGAAAATAACAATTCCACTCAAGTTCACCCTTTCTGCTCACACTGCGCATAACTCAGCGAGAGAAGCACAATAGAGCAATAAAAAATGACATCCCACTGTCTGAATGAGTTTTTATGTTAAATTGAGAATTCAACTATTTCCTTATGGGGGGACCTACAATGTACTCAGGAATAACAGGAGAGATGTTTCCCTCATGTATTTCAGCAGAAAATAACAATTCCACTCAAGTTCACCCTTTCTGCTCACACTGCGCATAACTCAGCGAGAGAAGCACAATAGAGCAATAAAAAATGACATCCCACTGTCTGAATGAGTTTTCATGTTAAATTGAGAATTCAACTATTTCCTTATGGGTAACCTACAATGTACTGAGGAACAACAGGAGAGATGTTTCCCTCATGTATTTCAGCAGAAAATAACAATTCCACTCAAGTTCACCCTTTCTGCTCACACTGCGCATAACTCAGCGAGAGAAGCACAATAGAGCAATAAAAAATGACATCCCACTGTCTGAATGAGTTTTCATGTTAAATTGAGAATTCAACTATTTCCTTATGGGGGAACCTACAATGTACTGAGGAACAACAGGAGAGATGTTTCCCTCATGTATTTCAGCAGAAAATAACAATTCCACTCAAGTTCACCCTTTCTGCTCACACTGCGCATAACTCAGCGAGAGAAGCACAATAGAGCAATAAAAAATGACATCCCACTGTCTGAATGAGTTTTCATGTTAAATTGAGAATTCAACTATTTCCTTATGGGGGTACCTACAATGTACTCAGGAATAACAGGAGAGATGTTTCCCTCATGTATTTCAGCAGAAAATAACAATTCCACTCAAGTTCACCCTTTCTGCTCACACTGCGCATAACTCAGCGAGAGAAGCACAATAGAGCAATAAAAAATAACATCCCACTGTCTGAATGAGTTTTCACCCCATCAGACTTGAATTGAATTAGGGTTAACGATAAGGCTGAAACTAGGGTTAGGGTTAGGGTTAGCTGAAATTAGGGTTAGGGTTTCTGCGTTCCTCAAGTATTAGAAACCCCAAATTTGGCGTGGGCGCTTCTTTGGGGCTCTTGATGAAATAGCAAGTGGCCCCATGTCTCTAGGACAAAGTTGAAATTTCACCCCATAGACTTGCATTGAATTAGGGTTAACGTTAAGGCTGAAACTAGGGTTAGGGTTAGGGTTAGTTGAAATTAGGGTTAGGGTTTCTGCCTTCCTCAAGTATTAGAAACCCCAAATTTTGCGTGGACACTTCTTGGGGGCTCCTGATGAAAAAGCAAATGGTCCCATGTCTCTAGGACAAAGTTGAAATTTCACCCCATAGACTTGCATTGAATTAGGGTTAACGTTAAGGCTGAAACTAGGGTTAGGGTTAGGGTTAGTTGAAATTAGGGTTAGGGTTTCTGCGTTCCTCAAGTACTAGAAGACCCAAATTCGGCGTGTGCGCTTCTTTGGGGGCTCTTGATGAAAAAGCAAGTGGCCCCATGTCTCTAGGACAAAGTTGAAATGTCAACCCATAGACTTGCATTGAATGAGGGTTAAGGATAAGGCTGAAAGTAGGGTTAGGGTAGGGATGGAGTTGTTATTCTCTGCTGGAATACATGAGGGAAACATCTCTCATGTTGTTCCTCAGTACATTTTAGGTTCCCCAACAAGGAAAAAGGTGAATTCTGAATTTAACATGAAAACTCATTCAGACGTCAGGATGTCATTCTTTATGGTGTTTATTGGCCTTATCTCAACGATTTGAGAGGTTGTTTTTTTTTTTTTTTTTAAAGGAGCAGCAGTGATATCTGTGCTGACTTACTCTGAAAGAATTCTGTTTCTCCTGTTTCTGAGCTGAATTGAAAGTCTCCATGCAAGACAACAGCTGCACACAGCTGCACACAGCTTTACACTTGAACACTCATTCATACACATGAGCCTGAAGGAATAAACAGAGGTCTGTCATCAGTCATGGCGTGAAAAAATATTTTCTGCTCCTCCTGTGTTCATAAAGAGTTTTTTTTTTATATCTTTTTTAATGTTCCCCAGTAAATTGAGTGTTATTCAAGCAGCAGAAGCAGCATCAGCAACACCAGCAGCTGCTGAAGTACTTTAATTGGTTTGTAATCAGACTTACAAGTCTGTTTACAAACAACTTCAGACTTCAAAGCGTTTGAACGGCTTTGATCATCAGACCTAAAAGTCTGTTTACAAACAACTTCAGACTTCAAAGTTTTTGAAAATGTTTCAACACGCATTCCATCACTTTGATGTCTGTTTTCTTCAAGCAGCAGCATTTTTTATTGAGCAAATTGTATTCTGTGTGGAATAACAGGTTGGATTTTTTTTTCTCTCTTGTTCCTCAGCTGAATCAAGACAACTATGAAAGTAAACAGTCGCATAAAGATTTTGAAAAGAAAACTCATTCAACCATTTGGATTTCTTTTTTTTATTGTGGTTATGGGCCTTATCTCAACAAGTTGAGATGTTGTCTTTTTTTTTGAAGGAGCAGCTGTGATATCTGTGCTGACTTACTCTGAAAGAACTCTGTTTCTCCTGTTTCTGAGCTGAATGAAAGTCTCCATGCAAGACAACAGCTGCACACAGCTGCACACAGCTTTACACTTGAACACTCATTCATACACATGAGCCTGAAGGAATAAACAGAGGTCTGTCATCAGTCAATGGCGTGAAAAAATATTTTCTGCTCCTCCTGTGTTCATAAAGAGTTTTTTTTTTATATCTTTTTTAATGTTCCCCAGTAAATTGAGTGTTATTCAAGCAGCAGAAGCAGCATCAGCAACGCCAGCAGCTGCTGAAGCACTTTAATTGGTTTGTAATCAGACTTACAAGTCTGTTTACAAACAACTTCAGACTTCAAAGCGTTTGAACGGCTTTGATCATCAGACCTAAAAGTCTGTTTACAAACAACTTCAGACTTCAAAGCGTTTGAACGGCTTTGATCATCAAACCTAAAAGTCTGTTTACAAACAACTTCAGACTTCAAAGTTTTTGAAAATGTTTCAACACGCATTCCATCACTTTGATGTCTGTTTTCTTCAAGCAGCAGCATTTTTTATTGAGCAAATTGTATTCTGTGTGGAATAACAGGTTGGATTTTTTTTTCTCTCTTGTTCCTCAGCTGAATCAAGACATCTATGAAAGTAAACAGTCGCATACAAATTTTGAAAAGAAAACTCATTCAACCACTTGGTTTTCTTCTTTTATTGTGGTTATGGGCCTTATCTCAACAAGTTGAGATGTTTTCTTTTTTGTTGAAGGAGCAGCTGTGATATCTGTGCTGACTTACTCTGAAAGAACTCTGTTTCTCCTGTTTCTGAGCTGAATGAAAGTCTCCATGCAAGACAACAGCTGCACACAGCTGCACACAGCTTTACACTTGAACACTCATTCATACACATGAGCCTGAAGGAATAAACAGAGGTCTGTCATCAGTCATGGCGTGAAAAAATATTTTCTGCTCCTCCTGTGTTCATAAAGAGCTTTTGTTTTATATCTTTTTTAATGTTCCCCAGTAAATTGAGTGTTATTCAAGCAGCAGAAGCAGCATCAGCAACGCCAGCAGCTGCTGAAGCACTTTAATTGGTTTGTAATCAGACTTACAAGTCTGTTTACAAACAACTTCAGACTTCAAAGCGTTTGAACGGCTTTGATCATCAGACCTAAAAGTCTGTTTACAAACAACTTCAGACTTCAAAGCGTTTGAACGGCTTTGATCATCAAACCTAAAAGTCTGTTTACAAACAACTTCAGACTTCAAAGTTTTTGAAAATGTTTCAACACGCATTCCATCACTTTGATGTCTGTTTTCTTCAAGCAGCAGCATTTTTTATTGAGCAAATTGTATTCTGTGTGGAATAACAGGTTGGATTTTTTTTTCTCTCTTGTTCCTCAGCTGAATCAAGACATCTATGAAAGTAAACAGTCGCATACAAATTTTGAAAAGAAAACTCATTCAACCACTTGGTTTTCTTCTTTTATTGTGGTTATGGGCCTTATCTCAACAAGTTGAGATGTTTTCTTTTTTGTTGAAGGAGCAGCTGTGATATCTGTGCTGACTTACTCTGAAAGAACTCTGTTTCTCCTGTTTCTGAGCTGAATGAAAGTCTCCATGCAAGACAACAGCTGCACACAGCTGCACACAGCTTTACACTTGAACACTCATTCATACACATGAGCCTGAAGGAATAAACAGAGGTCTGTCATCAGTCATGGCGTGAAAAAATATTTTCTGCTCCTCCTGTGTTCATAAAGAGCTTTTGTTTTATATCTTTTTTAATGTTCCCCAGTAAATTGAGTGTTATTCAAGCAGCAGAAGCAGCATCAGCAACGCCAGCAGCTGCTGAAGCACTTTAATTGGTTTGTAATCAGACTTACAAGTCTGTTTACAAACAACTTCAGACTTCAAAGCGTTTGAACGGCTTTGATCATCAGACCTAAAAGTCTGTTTACAAACACAACTTCAGACTTCAAAGCTTTTGCAAATGTTTCAACACGCATTCCATCACTTTGATGTCTTTTTTCTTCAAGCAGCAGCATTTTTTATTGAGCAAATTGTATTCTGTGTGGAATAACAGGTTGGATTTTTTTTTTCTCTTTTGTTCCTCAGCTGAATCAAGACATCTATGAAAGTAAACAGTCGCATACAGATTTTGAAAAGAAAACTCATTCAACCACTTGGATTTCTTCTTTTATTGTGGTTATGGGCCTTATCTCAACAAGTTGAGATGTTGTCTTTTTTTTGAAGGAGCAGCTGTGATATCTGTGCTGACTTACTCTGAAAGAACTCTGTTTCTCCTGTTTCTGAGCTGAATGAAAGTCTCCATGCAAGACAACAGCTGCACACAGCTGCACACAGCTTTACACTTGAACACTCATTCATACACATGAGCCTGGAGGAATAAACATAGCAAAACAAAGATTCAAATGAAACTGACAATACACCAGGTCAGTGTTCATCAAGCAACGGAATACGCACAGTGCCCCTCAATCTCAGACCAACAGAGAGTCGACTGTGAACGATCGTCACCTGATATTCATCATACGGTCTGTGTCTCCACCCACAGGCGTAATGGTGCCACTGCACATCACCAAACGCATAAGAACAAATCAACCATGTAAATGAATCGACACCACTGAAACAAGAGAGAAATTGTTTCATCAATAACTGGAATAATTTTATTAAAAATATAAATATATATATATATATATTTCAATAGTTATCTGCTTTAATCAATGTGTGTGGGGGGAGTGGGGGCACTGAATTAGTGAATTCAGGAATTTGTGAAAGAAAACAAGTGCTTTATGCTCATTGCGAGCATAAAAGGTGAACTTGAATGGAATTGTAATTCTCTGCTGAAAAAAATAAGGAAAAAATCTTTCCTGTTGTTCCTCTATTGTCAGTCTCATTTGAATCTTTGTTTTGCTTTGTTTATTCCTCCAGGCTGATGAGTATGAATGAGTATTCAAGTGTAAAGCTGTGTGCAGCTCTGTTTTCTTGCATAGAGACTTTAATTCAGCTCAGAAACAGGAGAAAAAGAGTTATTTCAGAGTAAGTCAGCACAGATATCACTGCTGCTCCTTCAAAAAAAAGATTTCAACTATTTCCTTATGGGGGAACCTACAATGTAGTGAGGAACAACAGGAGAGATGTTTCCCTCATGTATTTCAGCAGAAAATAACAATTCCACTCAAGTTCACCCTTTCTGCTCACACTGCGCATAACTCAGCGAGAGACGCACAATAGAGCAATAAAAAATGACATCCCACTGTCTGAATGAGTTTTCATGTTAAATTGAGAATTCAACTATTTCCTTATGGGGGAACCTACAATGTACTGAGGAACAACAGGAGAGATGTTTCCCTCATGTATTTCAGCAGAAAATAACAATTCCACTCAAGTTCACCCTTTCTGCTCACACTGCGCATAACTCAGCGAGAGAAGCACAATAGAGCAATAAAAAATGACATCCCACTGTCTGAATGAGTTTTTATGTTAAATTGAGAATTCAACTATTTCCTTATGGGGGGACCTACAATGTACTCAGGAATAACAGGAGAGATGTTTCCCTCATGTATTTCAGCAGAAAATAACAATTCCACTCAAGTTCACCCTTTCTGCTCACACTGCGCATAACTCAGCGAGAGAAGCACAATAGAGCAATAAAAAATGACATCCCACTGTCTGAATGAGTTTTCATGTTAAATTGAGAATTCAACTATTTCCTTATGGGGGAACCTACAATGTACTGAGGAACAACAGGAGAGATGTTTCCCTCATGTATTTCAGCAGAAAATAACAATTCCACTCAAGTTCACCCTTTCTGCTCACACTGCGCATAACTCAGCGAGAGAAGCACAATAGAGCAATAAAAAATGACATCCCACTGTCTGAATGAGTTTTCATGTTAAATTGAGAATTCAACTATTTCCTTAAGGGGGAACCTACAATGTACTGAGGAACAACAGGAGAGATGTTTCCCTCATGTATTTCAGCAGAAAATAACAATTCCACTCAAGTTCACCCTTTCTGCTCACACTGCGCATAACTCAGCGAGAGAAGCACAATAGAGCAATAAAAAATGACATCCCACTGTCTGAATGAGTTTTCATGTTAAATTGAGAATTCAACTATTTCCTTATGGGGGAACCTACAATGTACTGAGGAACAACAGGAGAGATGTTTCCCTCATGTATTTCAGCAGAAAATAACAATTCCACTCAAGTTCACCCTTTCAGCTCACACTGCGCATAACTCAGCGAGAGAAGCACAATAGAGCAATAAAAAATGACATCCCACTGTCTGAATGAGTTTTCATGTTAAATTGTAAAATCAACTATTTCCTTATAGGGGACCCTACAATGTACTGAGGAACAACAGGAGAGATGTTTCCCTCATGTATTTCAGCAGAAAATAACAATTCCACTCAAGTTCACCCTTTCTGCTCACACTGCGCATAACTCAGCGAGAGAAGCACAATAGCGCAATAAAAAATGACATCCCACTGTCTGAATGAGTTTTCATGTTAAATTGAGAATTCAACTATTTCCTTATGGGGGGACCTACAATGTACTCAGGAATAACAGGAGAGATGTTTCCCTCATGTATTTCAGCAGAAAATAACAATTCCACTCAAGTTCACCCTTTCTGCTCACACTGCGCATAACTCAGCGAGAGAAGCACAATAGAGCAATAAAAAATGACATCCCACTGTCTGAATGAGTTTTTATGTTAAATTGAGAATTCAACTATTTCCTTATGGGGGGACCTACAATGTACTCAGGAATAACAGGAGAGATGTTTCCCTCATGTATTTCAGCAGAAAATAACAATTCCACTCAAGTTCACCCTTTCTGCTCACACTGCGCATAACTCAGCGAGAGAAGCACAATAGAGCAATAAAAAATGACATCCCACTGTCTGAATGAGTTTTCATGTTAAATTGAGAATTCAACTATTTCCTTATGGGGGAACCTACAATGTACTCAGGAACAACAGGAGAGATGTTTCCCTCATGTATTTCAGCAGAAAATAACAATTCCACTCAAGTTCACCCTTTCTGCTCACACTGCGCATAACTCAGCGAGAGAAGCACAATAGAGCAATAAAAAATGACATCCCACTGTCTGAATGAGTTTTCATGTTAAATTGAGAATTCAACTATTTCCTTATGGGGGAACCTACAATGTACTCAGGAACAACAGGAGAGATGTTTCCCTCATGTATTTCAGCAGAAAATAACAATTCCACTCAAGTTCACCCTTTCTGCTCACACTGCGCATAACTCAGCGAGAGAAGCACAATAGAGCAATAAAAAATGACATCCCACTGTCTGAATGAGTTTTCATGTTAAATTGAGAATTCAACTATTTCCTTATGGGGGGACCTACAATGTACTGAGGAACAACAGGAGAGATGTTTCCCTCATGTATTTCAGCAGAAAATAACAATTCCACTCAAGTTCACCCTTTCTGCTCACACTGCGCATAACTCAGCGAGAGAAGCACAATAGAGCAATAAAAAATGACATCCCACTGTCTGAATGAGTTTTCATGTTAAATTGAGAATTCAACTATTTCCTTATGGGGGAACCTACAATGTACTGAGGAACAACAGGAGAGATGTTTCCCTCATGTATTTCAGCAGAAAATAACAATTCCACTCAAGTTCACCCTTTCTGCTCACACTGCGCATAACTCAGCGAGAGAAGCACAATAGAGCAATAAAAAATGACATCCCACTGTCTGAATGAGTTTTCATGTTAAATTGAGAATTCAACTATTTCCTTATGGGGGAACCTACAATGTACTGAGGAACAACAGGAGAGATGTTTCCCTCATGTATTTCAGCAGAAAATAACAATTCCACTCAAGTTCACCATTTCTGCTCACACTGCGCATAACTCAGCGAGAGAAGCACAATAGAGCAATAAAAAATGACATCCCACTGTCTGAATGAGTTTTCATGTTAAATTGAGAATTCAACTATTTCCTTATGGGGGAACCTACAATGTACTGAGGAACAACAGGAGAGATGTTTCCCTCATGTATTTCAGCAGAAAATAACAATTCCACTCAAGTTCACCCTTTCTGCTCACACTGCGCATAACTCAGCGAGAGAAGCACAATAGAGCAATAAAAAATTTCATCCCACTGTCTGAATGAGTTTTCATGTTAAATTGTAAAATCAACTATTTCCTTATGGGGGACCCTACAATGTACTGAGGAACAACAGGAGAGATGTTTCCCTCATGTATTTCAGCAGAAAATAACAATTCCACTCAAGTTCACCCTTTCTGCTCACACTGCGCATAACTCAGCGAGAGAAGCACAATAGAGCAATAAAATATGACATCCCACTGTCTGAATGAGTTTTTATGTTAAATTGAGAATTCAACTATTTCCTTATGGGGGGACCTACAATGTACTCAGGAATAACAGGAGAGATGTTTCCCTCATGTATTTCAGCAGAAAATAACAATTCCACTCAAGTTCACCCTTTCTGCTCACACTGCGCATAACTCAGCGAGAGAAGCACAAATAGAGCAATAAAAAATGACATCCCACTGTGTGAATGAGTTTTCATGTTAAATTGAGAATTCAACTATTTCCTTATGGGGGAACCTACAATGTACTGAGGAACAACAGGAGAGATGTTTCCCTCATGTATTTCAGCAGAAAATAACAATTCCACTCAAGTTCACCCTTTCTGCTCACACTGCGCATAACTCAGCGAGAGAAGCACAATAGAGCAATAAAAAATGACATCCCACTGTCTGAATGAGTTTTCATGTTAAATTGAGAATTCAACTATTTCCTTATGGGGGAACCTACAATGTACTGAGGAACAACAGGAGAGATGTTTCCCTCATGTATTTCAGCAGAAAATAACAATTCCACTCAAGTTCACCCTTTCTGCTCACACTGCGCATAACTCAGCGAGAGAAGCACAATAGAGCAATAAAAAATGACATCCCACTGTCTGAATGAGTTTTCATGTTAAATTGAGAATTCAACTATTTCCTTATGGGGGTACCTACAATGTACTCAGGAATAACAGGAGAGATGTTTCCCTCATGTATTTCAGCAGAAAATAACAATTCCACTCAAGTTCACCCTTTCTGCTCACACTGCGCATAACTCAGCGAGAGAAGCACAATAGAGCAATAAAAAATGACATCCCACTGTCTGAATGAGTTTTTATGTTAAATTGAGAATTCAACTATTTCCTTATGGGGGGACCTACAATGTACTCAGGAATAACAGGAGAGATGTTTCCCTCATGTATTTCAGCAGAAAATAACAATTCCACTCAAGTTCACCCTTTCTGCTCACACTGCGCATAACTCAGCGAGAGAAGCACAATAGAGCAATAAAAAATGACATCCCACTGTCTGAATGAGTTTTCATGTTAAATTGAGAATTCAACTATTTCCTTATGGGGGAACCTACAATGTACTGAGGAACAACAGGAGAGATGTTTCCCTCATGTATTTCAGCAGAAAATAACAATTCCACTCAAGTTCACCCTTTCTGCTCACACTGCGCATAACTCAGCGAGAGAAGCACAATAGAGCAATAAAAAATGACATCCCACTGTCTGAATGAGTTTTCATGTTAAATTGAGAATTCAACTATTTCCTTATGGGGGGACCTACAATGTACTGAGGAACAACAGGAGAGATGTTTCCCTCATGTATTTCAGCAGAAAATAACAATTCCACTCAAGTTCACCCTTTCTGCTCACACTGCGCATAACTCAGCGAGAGAAGCACAATAGAGCAATAAAAAATGACATCCCACTGTCTGAATGAGTTTTTATGTTAAATTGAGAATTCAACTATTTCCTTATGGGGGGACCTACAATGTACTCAGGAATAACAGGAGAGATGTTTCCCTCATGTATTTCAGCAGAAAATAACAATTCCACTCAAGTTCACCCTTTCTGCTCACACTGCGCATAACTCAGCGAGAGAAGCACAATAGAGCAATAAAAAATGACATCCCACTGTCTGAATGAGTTTTCATGTTAAATTGAGAATTCAACTATTTCCTTATGGGGGAACCTACAATGTACTGAGGAACAACAGGAGAGATGTTTCCCTCATGTATTTCAGCAGAAAATAACAATTCCACTCAAGTTCACCCTTTCTGCTCACACTGCGCATAACTCAGCGAGAGAAGCACAATAGAGCAATAAAAAATGACATCCCACTGTCTGAATGAGTTTTCATGTTAAATTGAGAATTCAACTATTTCCTTATGGGGGTACCTACAATGTACTCAGGAATAACAGGAGAGATGTTTCCCTCATGTATTTCAGCAGAAAATAACAATTCCACTCAAGTTCACCCTTTCTGCTCACACTGCGCATAACTCAGCGAGAGAAGCACAATAGAGCAATAAAAAATGACATCCCACTGTCTGAATGAGTTTTTATGTTAAATTGAGAATTCAACTATTTCCTTATGGGGGGACCTACAATGTACTCAGGAATAACAGGAGAGATGTTTCCCTCATGTATTTCAGCAGAAAATAACAATTCCACTCAAGTTCACCCTTTCTGCTCACACTGCGCATAACTCAGCGAGAGAAGCACAATAGAGCAATAAAAAATGACATCCCACTGTCTGAATGAGTTTTCATGTTAAATTGAGAATTCAACTATTTCCTTATGGGGGAACCTACAATGTACTGAGGAACAACAGGAGAGATGTTTCCCTCATGTATTTCAGCAGAAAATAACAATTCCACTCAAGTTCACCCTTTCTGCTCACACTGCGCATAACTCAGCGAGAGAAGCACAATAGAGCAATAAAAAATGACATCCCACTGTCTGAATGAGTTTTCATGTTAAATTGAGAATTCAACTATTTCCTTATGGGGGAACCTACAATGTACTGATGAACAACAGGAGAGATGTTTCCCTCATGTATTTCAGCAGAAAATAACAATTCCACTCAAGTTCACCCTTTCTGCTCACACTGCGCATAACTCAGCGAGAGAAGCACAATAGAGCAATAAAAAAATGACATCCCACTGTCTGAATGAGTTTTCATGTTAAATTGAGAATTCAACTATTTCCTTATGGGGGAACCTACAATGTACTGAGGAACAACAGGAGAGATGTTTCCCTCATGTATTTCAGCAGAAAATAACAATTCCACTCAAGTTCACCCTTTCTGCTCACACTGCGCATAACTCAGCGAGAGAAGCACAATAGAGCAATAAAAAATGACATCCCACTGTCTGAATGAGTTTTCATGTTAAATTGAGAATTCAACTATTTCCTTATGGGGGAACCTACAATGTACTGAGGAACAACAGGAGAGATGTTTCCCTCATGTATTTCAGCAGAAAATAACAATTCCACTCAAGTTCACCCTTTCTGCTCACACTGCGCATAACTCAGCGAGAGAAGCACAATAGAGCAATAAAAAATGACATCCCACTGTCTGAATGAGTTTTCATGTTAAATTGAGAATTCAACTATTTCCTTATGGGGGGACCTACAATGTACTCAGGAATAACAGGAGAGATGTTTCCCTCATGTATTTCAGCAGAAAATAACAATTCCACTCAAGTTCACCCTTTCTGCTCACACTGCGCATAACTCAGCGAGAGAAGCACAATAGAGCAATAAAAAATGACATCCCACTGTCTGAATGAGTTTTCATGTTAAATTGAGAATTCAACTATTTCCTTATGGGGGAACCTACAATGTACTGAGGAACAACAGGAGAGATGTTTCCCTCATGTATTTCAGCAGAAAATAACAATTCCACTCAAGTTCACCCTTTCTGCTCACACTGCGCATAACTCAGCGAGAGAAGCACAATAGAGCAATAAAAAATGACATCCCACTGTCTGAATGAGTTTTCATGTTAAATTGTAAAATCAACTATTTCCTTATGGGGGACCCTACAATGTACTGAGGAACAACAGGAGAGATGTTTCCCTCATGTATTTCAGCAGAAAATAACAATTCCACTCAAGTTCACCCTTTCTGCTCACACTGCGCATAACTCAGCGAGAGAAGCACAATAGAGCAATAAAAAAATGACATCCCACTGTCTGAATGAGTTTTCATGTTAAATTGAGAATTCAACTATTTCCTTATGGGGGAACCTACAATGTACTGAGGAACAACAGGAGAGATGTTTCCCTCATGTATTTCAGCAGAAAATAACAATTCCACTCAAGTTCACCCTTTCTGCTCACACTGCGCATAACTCAGCGAGAGAAGCACAATAGAGCAATAAAAAATGACATCCCACTGTCTGAATGAGTTTTCATGTTAAATTGAGAATTCAACTATTTCCTTATGGGGGAACCTACAATGTACTGAGGAACAACAGGAGAGATGTTTCCCTCATGTATTTCAGCAGAAAATAACAATTCCACTCAAGTTCACCCTTTCTGCTCACACTGCGCATAACTCAGCGAGAGAAGCACAATAGAGCAATAAAAAATGACATCCCACTGTCTGAATGAGTTTTCATGTTAAATTGAGAATTCAACTATTTCCTTAAGGGGGAACCTACAATGTACTGAGGAACAACAGGAGAGATGTTTCCCTCATGTATTTCAGCAGAAAATAACAATTCCACTCAAGTTCACCCTTTCTGCTCACACTGCGCATAACTCAGCGAGACAAGCACAATAGAGCAATAAAAAATGACATCCCACTGTCTGAATGAGTTTTCATGTTAAATTGAGAATTCAACTATTTCCTTATGGGGGAACCTACAATGTACTGAGGAACAACAGGAGAGATGTTTCCCTCATGTATTTCAGCAGAAAATAACAATTCCACTCAAGTTCACCCTTTCTGCTCACACTGCGCATAACTCAGCGAGAGAAGCACAATAGAGCAATAAAAAATGACATCCCACTGTCTGAATGAGTTTTCATGTTAAATTGAGAATTCAACTATTTCCTTATGGGGGAACCTACAATGTAGTGAGGAACAACAGGAGAGATGTTTCCCTCATGTATTTCAGCAGAAAATAACAATTCCACTCAAGTTCACCCTTTCTGCTCACACTGCGCATCACTCAGCGAGAGAAGCACAATAGAGCAATAAAAAATGACATCCCACTGTCTGAATGAGTTTTCATGTTAAATTGAGAATTCAACTATTTCCTTATGGGGGAACCTACAATGTACTGAGGAACAACAGGAGAGATGTTTCCCTCATGTATTTCAGCAGAAAATAACAATTCCACTCAAGTTCACCCTTTCTGCTCACACTGCGCATAACTCAGCGAGAGAAGCACAATAGAGCAATAAAAAATGACATCCCACTGTCTGAATGAGTTTTCATGTTAAATTGAGAATTCAACTATTTCCTTATGGGGGAACCTACAATGTACTGAGGAACAACAGGAGAGATGTTTCCCTCATGTATTTCAGCAGAAAATAACAATTCCACTCAAGTTCACCCTTTCTGCTCACACTGCGCATAACTCAGCGAGAGAAGCACAATAGAGCAATAAAAAATGACATCCCACTGTCTGAATGAGTTTTCATGTTAAATTGAGAATTCAACTATTTCCTTATGGGGGGACCTACAATGTACTGAGGAACAACAGGAGAGATGTTTCCCTCATGTATTTCAGCAGAAAATAACAATTCCACTCAAGTTCACCCTTTCTGCTCACACTGCGCATAACTCAGCGAGAGAAGCACAATAGAGCAATAAAAAATGACATCCCACTGTCTGAATGAGTTTTCACCCCATCAGACTTGAATTGAATTAGGGTTAACGATAAGGCTGAAACTAGGGTTAGGGTTAGGGTTAGCTGAAATTAGGGTTAGGGTTTCTGCGTTCCTCAAGTATTAGAAACCCCAAATTTGACGTGGGCGCTTCTTTGGGGCTCTTGATGAAATAGCAAGTGGCCCCATGTCTCTAGGACAAAGTTGAAATTTCACCCCATAGACTTGCATTGAATTAGGGTTAACGTTAAGGCTGAAACTAGGGTTAGGGTTAGGGTTAGTTGAAATTAGGGTTAGGGTTTCTGCCTTCCTCAAGTATTAGAAACCCCAAATTTTGCGTGGACACTTCTTGGGGGCTCCTGATGAAAAAGCAAATGGTCCCATGTCTCTAGGACAAAGTTGAAATTTCACCCCATAGACTTGCATTGAATTAGGGTTAACGTTAAGGCTGAAACTAGGGTTAGGGTTAGGGTTAGTTGAAATTAGGGTTAGGGTTTCTGCGTTCCTCAAGTACTAGAAGACCCAAATTCGGCGTGTGCGCTTCTTTGGGGGCTCTTGATGAAAAAGCAAGTGGCCCCATGTCTCTAGGACAAAGTTGAAATGTCAACCCATAGACTTGCATTGAATGAGGGTTAAGGATAAGGCTGAAAGTAGGGTTAGGGTAGGGATGGAGTTGTTATTCTCTGCTGGAATACATGAGGGAAACATCTCTCATGTTGTTCCTCAGTACATTTTAGGTTCCCCAACAAGGAAAAAGGTGAATTCTGAATTTAACATGAAAACTCATTCAGACGTCAGGATGTCATTCTTTATGGTGTTTATTGGCCTTATCTCAACGATTTGAGAGGTTGTTTTTTTTTTTTTTTTTTAAAGGAGCAGCAGTGATATCTGTGCTGACTTACTCTGAAAGAATTCTGTTTGTCCTGTTTCTGAGCTGAATTGAAAGTCTCCATGCAAGACAACAGCTGCACACAGCTGCACACAGCTTTACACTTGAACACTCATTCATACACATGAGCCTGAAGGAATAAACAGAGGTCTGTCATCAGTCATGGCGTGAAAAAATATTTTCTGCTCCTCCTGTGTTCATAAAGAGTTTTTTTTTTATATCTTTTTTAATGTTCCCCAGTAAATTGAGTGTTATTCAAGCAGCAGAAGCAGCATCAGCAACACCAGCAGCTGCTGAAGTACTTTAATTGGTTTGTAATCAGACTTACAAGTCTGTTTACAAACAACTTCAGACTTCAAAGCGTTTGAACGGCTTTGATCATCAGACCTAAAAGTCTGTTTACAAACAACTTCAGACTTCAAAGTTTTTGAAAATGTTTCAACACGCATTCCATCACTTTGATGTCTGTTTTCTTCAAGCAGCAGCATTTTTTATTGAGCAAATTGTATTCTGTGTGGAATAACAGGTTGGATTTTTTTTTCTCTCTTGTTCCTCAGCTGAATCAAGACAACTATGAAAGTAAACAGTCGCATAAAGATTTTGAAAAGAAAACTCATTCAACCATTTGGATTTCTTTTTTTTATTGTGGTTATGGGCCTTATCTCAACAAGTTGAGATGTTGTCTTTTTTTTTGAAGGAGCAGCTGTGATATCTGTGCTGACTTACTCTGAAAGAACTCTGTTTCTCCTGTTTCTGAGCTGAATGAAAGTCTCCATGCAAGACAACAGCTGCACACAGCTGCACACAGCTTTACACTTGAACACTCATTCATACACATGAGCCTGAAGGAATAAACAGAGGTCTGTCATCAGTCAATGGCGTGAAAAAATATTTTCTGCTCCTCCTGTGTTCATAAAGAGTTTTTTTTTTATATCTTTTTTAATGTTCCCCAGTAAATTGAGTGTTATTCAAGCAGCAGAAGCAGCATCAGCAACGCCAGCAGCTGCTGAAGCACTTTAATTGGTTTGTAATCAGACTTACAAGTCTGTTTACAAACAACTTCAGACTTCAAAGCGTTTGAACGGCTTTGATCATCAGACCTAAAAGTCTGTTTACAAACAACTTCAGACTTCAAAGTTTTTGAAAATGTTTCAACACGCATTCCATCACTTTGATGTCTGTTTTCTTCAAGCAGCAGCATTTTTTATTGAGCAAATTGTATTCTGTGTGGAATAACAGGTTGGATTTTTTTTTCTCTCTTGTTCCTCAGCTGAATCAAGACAACTATGAAAGTAAACAGTCGCATAAAGATTTTGAAAAGAAAACTCATTCAACCATTTGGATTTCTTTTTTTTATTGTGGTTATGGGCCTTATCTCAACAAGTTGAGATGTTGTCTTTTTTTTTGAAGGAGCAGCTGTGATATCTGTGCTGACTTACTCTGAAAGAACTCTGTTTCTCCTGTTTCTGAGCTGAATGAAAGTCTCCATGCAAGACAACAGCTGCACACAGCTGCACACAGCTTTACACTTGAACACTCATTCATACACATGAGCCTGAAGGAATAAACAGAGGTCTGTCATCAGTCAATGGCGTGAAAAAATATTTTCTGCTCCTCCTGTGTTCATAAAGAGTTTTTTTTTTATATCTTTTTTAATGTTCCCCAATAAATTGAGTGTTATTCAAGCAGCAGAAGCAGCATCAGCAACGCCAGCAGCTGCTGAAGCACTTTAATTGGTTTGTAATCAGACTTACAAGTCTGTTTACAAACAACTTCAGACTTCAAAGCGTTTGAACGGCTTTGATCATCAGACCTAAAAGTCTGTTTACAAACAACTTCAGACTTCAAAGCGTTTGAACGGCTTTGATCATCAAACCTAAAAGTCTGTTTACAAACAACTTCAGACTTCAAAGTTTTTGAAAATGTTTCAACACGCATTCCATCACTTTGATGTCTGTTTTCTTCAAGCAGCAGCATTTTTTATTGAGCAAATTGTATTCTGTGTGGAATAACAGGTTGGATTTTTTTTTCTCTCTTGTTCCTCAGCTGAATCAAGACATCTATGAAAGTAAACAGTCGCATACAAATTTTGAAAAGAAAACTCATTCAACCACTTGGTTTTCTTCTTTTATTGTGGTTATGGGCCTTATCTCAACAAGTTGAGATGTTTTCTTTTTTGTTGAAGGAGCAGCTGTGATATCTGTGCTGACTTACTCTGAAAGAACTCTGTTTCTCCTGTTTCTGAGCTGAATGAAAGTCTCCATGCAAGACAACAGCTGCACACAGCTGCACACAGCTTTACACTTGAACACTCATTCATACACATGAGCCTGAAGGAATAAACAGAGGTCTGTCATCAGTCATGGCGTGAAAAAATATTTTCTGCTCCTCCTGTGTTCATAAAGAGCTTTTGTTTTATATCTTTTTTAATGTTCCCCAGTAAATTGAGTGTTATTCAAGCAGCAGAAGCAGCATCAGCAACGCCAGCAGCTGCTGAAGCACTTTAATTGGTTTGTAATCAGACTTACAAGTCTGTTTACAAACAACTTCAGACTTCAAAGCGTTTGAACGGCTTTGATCATCAGACCTAAAAGTCTGTTTACAAACACAACTTCAGACTTCAAAGCTTTTGCAAATGTTTCAACACGCATTCCATCACTTTGATGTCTGTTTTCTTCAAGCAGCAGCATTTTTTATTGAGCAAATTGTATTCTGTGTGGAATAACAGGTTGGATTTTTTTTTTCTCTTTTGTTCCTCAGCTGAATCAAGACATCTATGAAAGTAAACAGTCGCATACAGATTTTGAAAAGAAAACTCATTCAACCACTTGGATTTCTTCTTTTATTGTGGTTATGGGCCTTATCTCAACAAGTTGAGATGTTGTCTTTTTTTTGAAGGAGCAGCTGTGATATCTGTGCTGACTTACTCTGAAAGAACTCTGTTTCTCCTGTTTCTGAGCTGAATGAAAGTCTCCATGCAAGACAACAGCTGCACACAGCTGCACACAGCTTTACACTTGAACACTCATTCATACACATGAGCCTGGAGGAATAAACATAGCAAAACAAAGATTCAAATGAAACAATAACAATAACAATAACTGACAATACACCAGGTCAGTGTTCATCAAGCAACGGAATACGCACAGTGCCCCTCAATCTCAGACCAACAGAGAGTCGACTGTGAACGATCGTCACCTGATATTCATCATACGGTCTGTGTCTCCACCCACAGGCGTAATGGTGCCACTGCACATCACCAAACGCATAAGAACAAATCAACCATGTAAATGAATCGACACCACTGAAACAAGAGAGAAATTGTTTCATCAATAACTGGAATAATTTTATTAAAAATATAAATATATATATATATATATTTCAATAGTTATCTGCTTTAATCAATGTGTGTGGGGGGAGTGGGGGCACTGAATTAGTGAATTCAGGAATTTGTGAAAGAAAACAAGTGCTTTATGCTCATTGCGAGCATAAAAGGTGAACTTGAATGGAATTGTAATTCTCTGCTGAAAAAAATAAGGAAAAAATCTTTCCTGTTGTTCCTCTATTGTCAGTCTCATTTGAATCTTTGTTTTGCTTTGTTTATTCCTCCAGGCTGATGAGTATGAATGAGTATTCAAGTGTAAAGCTGTGTGCAGCTCTGTTTTCTTGCATAGAGACTTTAATTCAGCTCAGAAACAGGAGAAAAAGAGTTATTTCAGAGTAAGTCAGCACAGATATCACTGCTGCTCCTTCAAAAAAAAGATTTCAACTATTTCCTTATGGGGGAACCTACAATGTAGTGAGGAACAACAGGAGAGATGTTTCCCTCATGTATTTCAGCAGAAAATAACAATTCCACTCAAGTTCACCCTTTCTGCTCACACTGCGCATAACTCAGCGAGAGAAGCACAATAGAGCAATAAAAAATGACATCCCACTGTCTGAATGAGTTTTCATGTTAAATTGAGAATTCAACTATTTCCTTATGGGGGAACCTACAATGTACTGAGGAACAACAGGAGAGATGTTTCCCTCATGTATTTCAGCAGAAAATAACAATTCCACTCAAGTTCACCCTTTCTGCTCACACTGCGCATAACTCAGCGAGAGAAGCACAATAGAGCAATAAAAAATGACATCCCACTGTCTGAATGAGTTTTTATGTTAAATTGAGAATTCAACTATTTCCTTATGGGGGGACCTACAATGTACTCAGGAATAACAGGAGAGATGTTTCCCTCATGTATTTCAGCAGAAAATAACAATTCCACTCAAGTTCACCCTTTCTGCTCACACTGCGCATAACTCAGCGAGAGAAGCACAATAGAGCAATAAAAAATGACATCCCACTGTCTGAATGAGTTTTCATGTTAAATTGAGAATTCAACTATTTCCTTATGGGGGGACCTACAATGTACTCAGGAATAACAGGAGAGATGTTTCCCTCATGTATTTCAGCAGAAAATAACAATTCCACTCAAGTTCACCCTTTCTGCTCACACTGCGCATAACTCAGCGAGAGAAGCACAATAGAGCAATAAAAAATGACATCCCACTGTCTGAATGAGTTTTCATGTTAAATTGAGAATTCAACTATTTCCTTATGGGGGAACCTACAATGTACTGAGGAACAACAGGAGAGATGTTTCCCTCATGTATTTCAGCAGAAAATAACAATTCCACTCAAGTTCACCCTTTCTGCTCACACTGCGCATAACTCAGCGAGAGAAGCACAATAGAGCAATAAAAAATGACATCCCACTGTCTGAATGAGTTTTCATGTTAAATTGTAAAATCAACTATTTCCTTATGGGGGACCCTACAATGTACGGAGGAACAACAGGAGAGATGTTTCCCTCATGTATTTCAGCAGAAAATAACAATTCCACTCAAGTTCACCCTTTCTGCTCACACTGCGCATAACTCAGCGAGAGAAGCACAATAGAGCAATAAAAAATGACATCCCACTGTCTGAATGAGTTTTTATGTTAAATTGAGAATTCAACTATTTCCTTATGGGGGGACCTACAATGTACTCAGGAATAACAGGAGAGATGTTTCCCTCATGTATTTCAGCAGAAAATAACAATTCCACTCAAGTTCACCCTTTCTGCTCACACTGCGCATAACTCAGCGAGAGAAGCACAATAGAGCAATAAAAAATGACATCCCACTGTCTGAATGAGTTTTCATGTTAAATTGAGAATTCAACTATTTCCTTATGGGGGTACCTACAATGTACTCAGGAATAACAGGAGAGATGTTTCCCTCATGTATTTCAGCAGAAAATAACAATTCCACTCAAGTTCACCCTTTCTGCTCACACTGCGCATAACTCAGCGAGAGAAGCACAATAGAGCAATAAAAAATAACATCCCACTGTCTGAATGAGTTTTCATGTTAAATTGTAAAATCAACTATTTCCTTATGGGGGACCCTACAATGTACTGAGGAACAACAGGAGAGATGTTTCCCTCATGTATTTCAGCAGAAAATAACAATTCCACTCAAGTTCACCCTTTCTGCTCACACTGCGCATAACTCAGCGAGAGAAGCACAATAGCGCAATAAAAAATGACATCCCACTGTCTGAATGAGTTTTCATGTTAAATTGAGAATTCAACTATTTCCTTATGGGGGCACCTACAATGTACTCAGGAATAACAGGAGAGATGTTTCCCTCATGTATTTCAGCAGAAAATAACAATTCCACTCAAGTTCACCCTTTCTGCTCACACTGCGCATAACTCAGCGAGAGAAGCACAATAGAGCAATAAAAAATGACATCCCACTGTCTGAATGAGTTTTCATGTTAAATTGTAAAATCAACTATTTCCTTATGGGGGGACCTACAATGTACTGAGGAACAACAGGAGAGATGTTTCCCTCATGTATTTCAGCAGAAAATAACAATTCCACTCAAGTTCACCCTTTCTGCTCACACTGCGCATAACTCAGCGAGAGAAGCACAATAGAGCAATAAAAAATGACATCCCACTGTCTGAATGAGTTTTCATGTTAAATTGAGAATTCAACTATTTCCTTATGGGGGAACCTACAATGTACTGAGGAACAACAGGAGAGATGTTTCCCTCATGTATTTCAGCAGAAAATAACAATTCCACTCAAGTTCACCCTTTCTGCTCACACTGCGCATAACTCAGTTAGAGAAGCACAATAGAGCAATAAAAAATGACATCCCACTGTCTGAATGAGTTTTCATGTTAAATTGTAAAATCAACTATTTCCTTATGGGGGACCCTACAATGTACTGAGGAACAACAGGAGAGATGTTTCCCTCATGTATTTCAGCAGAAAATAACAATTCCACTCAAGTTCACCCTTTCTGCTCACACTGCGCATAACTCAGCGAGAGAAGCACAATAGAGCAATAAAAAAATGACATCCCACTGTCTGAATGAGTTTTCATGTTAAATTGAGAATTCAACTATTTCCTTATGGGGGAACCTACAATGTACTGAGGAACAACAGGAGAGATGTTTCCCTCATGTATTTCAGCAGAAAATAACAATTCCACTCAAGTTCACCCTTTCTGCTCACACTGCGCATAACTCAGCGAGAGAAGCACAATAGAGCAATAAAAAATGACATCCCACTGTCTGAATGAGTTTTCATGTTAAATTGAGAATTCAACTATTTCCTTATGGGGGAACCTACAATGTACTGAGGAACAACAGGAGAGATGTTTCCCTCATGTATTTCAGCAGAAAATAACAATTCCACTCAAGTTCACCCTTTCTGCTCACACTGCGCATAAACTCAGCGAGAGAAGCACAATAGAGCAATAAAAAATGACATCCCACTGTCTGAATGAGTTTTCATGTTAAATTGAGAATTCAACTATTTCCTTATGGGGGAACCTACAATGTACTGAGGAACAACAGGAGAGATGTTTCCCTCATGTATTTCAGCAGAAAATAACAATTCCACTCAAGTTCACCCTTTCTGCTCACACTGCGCATAACTCAGCGAGAGAAGCACAATAGAGCAATAAAAAATGACATCCCACTGTCTGAATGAGTTTTCATGTTAAATTGAGAATTCAACTATTTCCTTATGGGGGAACCTACAATGTACTGAGGAACAACAGGAGAGATGTTTCCCTCATGTATTTCAGCAGAAAATAACAATTCCACTCAAGTTCACCCTTTCTGCTCACACTGCGCATAACTCAGCGAGAGAAGCACAATAGAGCAATAAAAAATGACATCCCACTGTCTGAATGAGTTTTCATGTTGAATTGAGAATTCAACTATTTCCTTATGGGGGGACCTACAATGTACTGAGGAACAACAGGAGAGATGTTTCCCTCATGTATTTCAGCAGAAAATAACAATTCCACTCAAGTTCACCCTTTCTGCTCACACTGCGCATAACTCAGCGAGAGAAGCACAATAGAGCAATAAAAAATGACATCCCACTGTCTGAATGAGTTTTTATGTTAAATTGAGAATTCAACTATTTCCTTATGGGGGGACCTACAATGTACTCAGGAATAACAGGAGAGATGTTTCCCTCATGTATTTCAGCAGAAAATAACAATTCCACTCAAGTTCACCCTTTCTGCTCACACTGCGCATAACTCAGCGAGAGAAGCACAATAGAGCAATAAAAAATGACATCCCACTGTCTGAATGAGTTTTCATGTTAAATTGAGAATTCAACTATTTCCTTATGGGGGAACCTACAATGTACTGAGGAACAACAGGAGAGATGTTTCCCTCATGTATTTCAGCAGAAAATAACAATTCCACTCAAGTTCACCCTTTCTGCTCACACTGCGCATAACTCAGCGAGAGAAGCACAATAGAGCAATAAAAAATGACATCCCACTGTCTGAATGAGTTTTCATGTTAAATTGAGAATTCAACTATTTCCTTATGGGGGAACCTACAATGTACTGAGGAACAACAGGAGAGATGTTTCCCTCATGTATTTCAGCAGAAAATAACAATTCCACTCAAGTTCACCCTTTCTGCTCACACTGCGCATAACTCAGCGAGAGAAGCACAATAGAGCAATAAAAAATGAAATCCCACTGTCTGAATGAGTTTTCATGTTAAATTGAGAATTCAACTATTTCCTTATGGGGGGACCTACAATGTACTGAGGAACAACAGGAGAGATGTTTCCCTCATGTATTTCAGCAGAAAATAACAATTCCACTCAAGTTCACCCTTTCTGCTCACACTGCGCATAACTCAGCGAGAGAAGCACAATAGAGCAATAAAAAATGACATCCCACTGTCTGAATGAGTTTTCACCCCATCAGACTTGAATTGAATTAGGGTTAACGATAAGGCTGAAACTAGGGTTAGGGTTAGGGTTAGCTGAAATTAGGGTTAGGGTTTCTGCGTTCCTCAAGTATTAGAAACCCCAAATTTGACGTGGGCGCTTCTTTGGGGCTCTTGATGAAATAGCAAGTGGCCCCATGTCTCTAGGACAAAGTTGAAATTTCACCCCATAGACTTGCATTGAATTAGGGTTAACGTTAAGGCTGAAACTAGGGTTAGGGTTAGGGTTAGTTGAAATTAGGGTTAGGGTTTCTGCCTTCCTCAAGTATTAGAAACCCCAAATTTTGCGTGGACACTTCTTGGGGGCTCCTGATGAAAAAGCAAATGGTCCCATGTCTCTAGGACAAAGTTGAAATTTCACCCCATAGACTTGCATTGAATTAGGGTTAACGTTAAGGCTGAAACTAGGGTTAGGGTTAGGGTTAGTTGAAATTAGGGTTAGGGTTTCTGCGTTCCTCAAGTACTAGAAGACCCAAATTCGGCGTGTGCGCTTCTTTGGGGGCTCTTGATGAAAAAGCAAGTGGCCCCATGTCTCTAGGACAAAGTTGAAATGTCAACCCATAGACTTGCATTGAATGAGGGTTAAGGATAAGGCTGAAAGTAGGGTTAGGGTAGGGATGGAGTTGTTATTCTCTGCTGGAATACATGAGGGAAACATCTCTCATGTTGTTCCTCAGTACATTTTAGGTTCCCCAACAAGGAAAAAGGTGAATTCTGAATTTAACATGAAAACTCATTCAGACGTCAGGATGTCATTCTTTATGGTGTTTATTGGCCTTATCTCAACGATTTGAGAGGTTGTTTTTTTTTTTTTTTTTAAAGGAGCAGCAGTGATATCTGTGCTGACTTACTCTGAAAGAATTCTGTTTGTCCTGTTTCTGAGCTGAATTGAAAGTCTCCATGCAAGACAACAGCTGCACACAGCTGCACACAGCTTTACACTTGAACACTCATTCATACACATGAGCCTGAAGGAATAAACAGAGGTCTGTCATCAGTCATGGCGTGAAAAAATATTTTCTGCTCCTCCTGTGTTCATAAAGAGTTTTTTTTTTATATCTTTTTTAATGTTCCCCAGTAAATTGAGTGTTATTCAAGCAGCAGAAGCAGCATCAGCAACACCAGCAGCTGCTGAAGTACTTTAATTGGTTTGTAATCAGACTTACAAGTCTGTTTACAAACAACTTCAGACTTCAAAGCGTTTGAACGGCTTTGATCATCAGACCTAAAAGTCTGTTTACAAACAACTTCAGACTTCAAAGTTTTTGAAAATGTTTCAACACGCATTCCATCACTTTGATGTCTGTTTTCTTCAAGCAGCAGCATTTTTTATTGAGCAAATTGTATTCTGTGTGGAATAACAGGTTGGATTTTTTTTTCTCTCTTGTTCCTCAGCTGAATCAAGACAACTATGAAAGTAAACAGTCGCATAAAGATTTTGAAAAGAAAACTCATTCAACCATTTGGATTTCTTTTTTTTATTGTGGTTATGGGCCTTATCTCAACAAGTTGAGATGTTGTCTTTTTTTTTGAAGGAGCAGCTGTGATATCTGTGCTGACTTACTCTGAAAGAACTCTGTTTCTCCTGTTTCTGAGCTGAATGAAAGTCTCCATGCAAGACAACAGCTGCACACAGCTGCACACAGCTTTACACTTGAACACTCATTCATACACATGAGCCTGAAGGAATAAACAGAGGTCTGTCATCAGTCAATGGCGTGAAAAAATATTTTCTGCTCCTCCTGTGTTCATAAAGAGTTTTTTTTTTATATCTTTTTTAATGTTCCCCAGTAAATTGAGTGTTATTCAAGCAGCAGAAGCAGCATCAGCAACACCAGCAGCTGCTGAAGCACTTTAATTGGTTTGTAATCAGACTTACAAGTCTGTTTACAAACAACTTCAGACTTCAAAGCGTTTGAACGGCTTTGATCATCAGACCTAAAAGTCTGTTTACAAACAACTTCAGACTTCAAAGTTTTTGAAAATGTTTCAACACGCATTCCATCACTTTGATGTCTGTTTTCTTCAAGCAGCAGCATTTTTTATTGAGCAAATTGTATTCTGTGTGGAATAACAGGTTGGATTTTTTTTTCTCTCTTGTTCCTCAGCTGAATCAAGACAACTATGAAAGTAAACAGTCGCATAAAGATTTTGAAAAGAAAACTCATTCAACCATTTGGATTTCTTTTTTTTATTGTGGTTATGGGCCTTATCTCAACAAGTTGAGATGTTGTCTTTTTTTTTGAAGGAGCAGCTGTGATATCTGTGCTGACTTACTCTGAAAGAACTCTGTTTCTCCTGTTTCTGAGCTGAATGAAAGTCTCCATGCAAGACAACAGCTGCACACAGCTGCACACAGCTTTACACTTGAACACTCATTCATACACATGAGCCTGAAGGAATAAACAGAGGTCTGTCATCAGTCAATGGCGTGAAAAAATATTTTCTGCTCCTCCTGTGTTCATAAAGAGTTTTTTTTTTATATCTTTTTTAATGTTCCCCAGTAAATTGAGTGTTATTCAAGCAGCAGAAGCAGCATCAGCAACGCCAGCAGCTGCTGAAGCACTTTAATTGGTTTGTAATCAGACTTACAAGTCTGTTTACAAACAACTTCAGACTTCAAAGCGTTTGAACGGCTTTGATCATCAGACCTAAAAGTCTGTTTACAAACAACTTCAGACTTCAAAGCGTTTGAACGGCTTTGATCATCAAACCTAAAAGTCTGTTTACAAACAACTTCAGACTTCAAAGTTTTTGAAAATGTTTCAACACGCATTCCATCACTTTGATGTCTGTTTTCTTCAAGCAGCAGCATTTTTTATTGAGCAAATTGTATTCTGTGTGGAATAACAGGTTGGATTTTTTTTTCTCTCTTGTTCCTCAGCTGAATCAAGACATCTATGAAAGTAAACAGTCGCATACAAATTTTGAAAAGAAAACTCATTCAACCACTTGGTTTTCTTCTTTTATTGTGGTTATGGGCCTTATCTCAACAAGTTGAGATGTTTTCTTTTTTGTTGAAGGAGCAGCTGTGATATCTGTGCTGACTTACTCTGAAAGAACTCTGTTTCTCCTGTTTCTGAGCTGAATGAAAGTCTCCATGCAAGACAACAGCTGCACACAGCTGCACACAGCTTTACACTTGAACACTCATTCATACACATGAGCCTGAAGGAATAAACAGAGGTCTGTCATCAGTCATGGCGTGAAAAAATATTTTCTGCTCCTCCTGTGTTCATAAAGAGCTTTTGTTTTATATCTTTTTTAATGTTCCCCAGTAAATTGAGTGTTATTCAAGCAGCAGAAGCAGCATCAGCAACGCCAGCAGCTGCTGAAGCACTTTAATTGGTTTGTAATCAGACTTACAAGTCTGTTTACAAACAACTTCAGACTTCAAAGCGTTTGAACGGCTTTGATCATCAGACCTAAAAGTCTGTTTACAAACACAACTTCAGACTTCAAAGCTTTTGCAAATGTTTCAACACGCATTCCATCACTTTGATGTCTTTTTTCTTCAAGCAGCAGCATTTTTTATTGAGCAAATTGTATTCTGTGTGGAATAACAGGTTGGATTTTTTTTTTCTCTTTTGTTCCTCAGCTGAATCAAGACATCTATGAAAGTAAACAGTCGCATACAGATTTTGAAAAGAAAACTCATTCAACCACTTGGATTTCTTCTTTTATTGTGGTTATGGGCCTTATCTCAACAAGTTGAGATGTTGTCTTTTTTTTGAAGGAGCAGCTGTGATATCTGTGCTGACTTACTCTGAAAGAACTCTGTTTCTCCTGTTTCTGAGCTGAATGAAAGTCTCCATGCAAGACAACAGCTGCACACAGCTGCACACAGCTTTACACTTGAACACTCATTCATACACATGAGCCTGGAGGAATAAACATAGCAAAACAAAGATTCAAATGAAACTGACAATACACCAGGTCAGTGTTCATCAAGCAACGGAATACGCACAGTGCCCCTCAATCTCAGACCAACAGAGAGTCGACTGTGAACGATCGTCACCTGATATTCATCATACGGTCTGTGTCTCCACCCACAGGCGTAATGGTGCCACTGCACATCACCAAACGCATAAGAACAAATCAACCATGTAAATGAATCGACACCACTGAAACAAGAGAGAAATTGTTTCATCAATAACTGGAATAATTTTATTAAAAATATAAATATATATATATATATATTTCAATAGTTATCTGCTTTAATCAATGTGTGTGGGGGGAGTGGGGGCACTGAATTAGTGAATTCAGGAATTTGTGAAAGAAAACAAGTGCTTTATGCTCATTGCGAGCATAAAAGGTGAACTTGAATGGAATTGTAATTCTCTGCTGAAAAAAATAAGGAAAAAATCTTTCCTGTTGTTCCTCTATTGTCAGTCTCATTTGAATCTTTGTTTTGCTTTGTTTATTCCTCCAGGCTGATGAGTATGAATGAGTATTCAAGTGTAAAGCTGTGTGCAGCTCTGTTTTCTTGCATAGAGACTTTAATTCAGCTCAGAAACAGGAGAAAAAGAGTTATTTCAGAGTAAGTCAGCACAGATATCACTGCTGCTCCTTCAAAAAAAAGATTTCAACTATTTCCTTATGGGGGAACCTACAATGTAGTGAGGAACAACAGGAGAGATGTTTCCCTCATGTATTTCAGCAGAAAATAACAATTCCACTCAAGTTCACCCTTTCTGCTCACACTGCGCATAACTCAGCGAGAGAAGCACAATAGAGCAATAAAAAATGACATCCCACTGTCTGAATGAGTTTTCATGTTAAATTGAGAATTCAACTATTTCCTTAAGGGGGAACCTACAATGTACTGAGGAACAACAGGAGAGATGTTTCCCTCATGTATTTCAGCAGAAAATAACAATTCCACTCAAGTTCACCCTTTCTGCTCACACTGCGCATAACTCAGCGAGAGAAGCACAATAGAGCAATAAAAAATGACATCCCACTGTCTGAATGAGTTTTCATGTTAAATTGAGAATTCAACTATTTCCTTAAGGGGGAACCTACAATGTACTGAGGAACAACAGGAGAGATGTTTCCCTCATGTATTTCAGCAGAAAATAACAATTCCACTCAAGTTCACCCTTTCTGCTCACACTGCGCATAACTCAGCGAGAGAAGCACAATAGAGCAATAAAAAATGACATCCCACTGTCTGAATGAGTTTTCATGTTAAATTGAGAATTCAACTATTTCCTTATGGGGGGACCTACAATGTACTCAGGAATAACAGGAGAGATGTTTCCCTCATGTATTTCAGCAGAAAATAACAATTCCACTCAAGTTCACCCTTTCTGCTCACACTGCGCATAACTCAGCGAGAGAAGCACAATAGAGCAATAAAAAATGACATCCCACTGTCTGAATGAGTTTTCATGTTAAATTGTAAAATCAACTATTTCCTTATGGGGGAACCTACAATGTACTCAGGAACAACAGGAGAGATGTTTCCCTCATGTATTTCAGCAGAAAATAACAATTCCACTCAAGTTCACCCTTTCTGCTCACACTGCGCATAACTCAGCGAGAGAAGCACAATAGAGCAATAAAAAATGACATCCCACTGTCTGAATGAGTTTTCATGTTAAATTGAGAATTCAACTATTTCCTTATGGGGGGACCTACAATGTACTGAGGAACAACAGGAGAGATGTTTCCCTCATGTATTTCAGCAGAAAATAACAATTCCACTCAAGTTCACCCTTTCTGCTCACACTGCGCATAACTCAGCGAGAGAAGCACAATAGAGCAATAAAAAATGACATCCCACTGTCTGAATGAGTTTTTATGTTAAATTGAGAATTCAACTATTTCCTTATGGGGGGACCTACAATGTACTCAGGAATAACAGGAGAGATGTTTCCCTCATGTATTTCAGCAGAAAATAACAATTCCACTCAAGTTCACCCTTTCTGCTCACACTGCGCATAACTCAGCGAGAGAAGCACAATAGAGCAATAAAAAATGACATCCCACTGTCTGAATGAGTTTTCATGTTAAATTGAGAATTCAACTATTTCCTTATGGGGGAACCTACAATGTACTGAGGAACAACAGGAGAGATGTTTCCCTCATGTATTTCAGCAGAAAATAACAATTCCACTCAAGTTCACCCTTTCTGCTCACACTGCGCATAACTCAGCGAGAGAAGCACAATAGAGCAATAAAAAATGACATCCCACTGTCTGAATGAGTTTTCATGTTAAATTGAGAATTCAACTATTTCCTTATGGGGGAACCTACAATGTACTGAGGAACAACAGGACAGATGTTTCCCTCATGTATTTCAGCAGAAAATAACAATTCCACTCAAGTTCACCCTTTCTGCTCACACTGCGCATAACTCAGCGAGAGAAGCACAATAGAGCAATAAAAAATGACATCCCACTGTCTGAATGAGTTTTTATGTTAAATTGAGAATTCAACTATTTCCTTATGGGGGGACCTACAATGTACTCAGGAATAACAGGAGAGATGTTTCCCTCATGTATTTCAGCAGAAAATAACAATTCCACTCAAGTTCACCCTTTCTGCTCACACTGCGCATAACTCAGCGAGAGAAGCACAATAGAGCAATAAAAAATGACATCCCACTGTCTGAATGAGTTTTCATGTTAAATTGAGAATTCAACTATTTCCTTATGGGGGAACCTACAATGTACTGAGGAACAACAGGAGAGATGTTTCCCTCATGTATTTCAGCAGAAAATAACAATTCCACTCAAGTTCACCCTTTCTGCTCACACTGCGCATAACTCAGCGAGAGAAGCACAATAGAGCAATAAAAAATGACATCCCACTGTCTGAATGAGTTTTCATGTTAAATTGAGAATTCAACTATTTCCTTATGGGGGAACCTACAATGTACTGAGGAACAACAGGAGAGATGTTTCCCTCATGTATTTCAGCAGAAAATAACAATTCCACTCAAGTTCACCCTTTCTGCTCACACTGCGCATAACTCAGCGAGAGAAGCACAATAGAGCAATAAAAAATGACATCCCACTGTCTGAATGAGTTTTCATGTTAAATTGAGAATTCAACTATTTCCTTATGGGGGTACCTACAATGTACTCAGGAATAACAGGAGAGATGTTTCCCTCATGTATTTCAGCAGAAAATAACAATTCCACTCAAGTTCACCCTTTCTGCTCACACTGCGCATAACTCAGCGAGAGAAGCACAATAGAGCAATAAAAAATAACATCCCACTGTCTGAATGAGTTTTCATGTTAAATTGTAAAATCAACTATTTCCTTATGGGGGACCCTACAATGTACTGAGGAACAACAGGAGAGATGTTTCCCTCATGTATTTCAGCAGAAAATAACAATTCCACTCAAGTTCACCCTTTCTGCTCACACTGCGCATAACTCAGCGAGAGAAGCACAATAGAGCAATAAAAAATGACATCCCACTGTCTGAATGAGTTTTCATGTTAAATTGAGAATTCAACTATTTCCTTATGGGGGGACCTACAATGTACTCAGGAATAACAGGAGAGATGTTTCCCTCATGTATTTCAGCAGAAAATAACAATTCCACTCAAGTTCACCCTTTCTGCTCACACTGCGCATAACTCAGCGAGAGAAGCACAATAGAGCAATAAAAAATGACATCCCACTGTCTGAATGAGTTTTCATGTTAAATTGAGAATTCAACTATTTCCTTATGGGGGAACCTACAATGTACTGAGGAACAACAGGAGAGATGTTTCCCTCATGTATTTCAGCAGAAAATAACAATTCCACTCAAGTTCACCCTTTCTGCTCACACTGCGCATAACTCAGCGAGAGAAGCACAATAGAGCAATAAAAAATGACATCCCACTGTCTGAATGAGTTTTCATGTTAAATTGAGAATTCAACTATTTCCTTATGGGGGAACCTACAATGTACTGAGGAACAACAGGAGAGATGTTTCCCTCATGTATTTCAGCAGAAAATAACAATTCCACTCAAGTTCACCATTTCTGCTCACACTGCGCATAACTCAGCGAGAGAAGCACAATAGAGCAATAAAAAATGACATCCCACTGTCTGAATGAGTTTTCATGTTAAATTGAGAATTCAACTATTTCCTTATGGGGGAACCTACAATGTACTGAGGAACAACAGGAGAGATGTTTCCCTCATGTATTTCAGCAGAAAATAACAATTCCACTCAAGTTCACCCTTTCTGCTCACACTGCGCATAACTCAGCGAGAGAAGCACAATAGAGCAATAAAAAATGACATCCCACTGTCTGAATGAGTTTTCATGTTAAATTGTAAAATCAACTATTTCCTTATGGGGGACCCTACAATGTACTGAGGAACAACAGGAGAGATGTTTCCCTCATGTATTTCAGCAGAAAATAACAATTCCACTCAAGTTCACCCTTTCTGCTCACACTGCGCATAACTCAGCGAGAGAAGCACAATAGAGCAATAAAAAATGACATCCCACTGTCTGAATGAGTTTTTATGTTAAATTGAAAATTCAACTATTTCCTTATGGGGGGACCTACAATGTACTCAGGAATAACGGGAGAGATGTTTCCCTCATGTATTTCAGCAGAAAATAACAATTCCACTCAAGTTCACCCTTTCTGCTCACACTGCGCATAACTCAGCGAGAGAAGCACAATAGAGCAATAAAAAATGACATCCCACTGTCTGAATGAGTTTTCATGTTAAATTGAGAATTCAACTATTTCCTTATGGGGGAACCTACAATGTACTGAGGAACAACAGGAGAGATGTTTCCCTCATGTATTTCAGCAGAAAATAACAATTCCACTCAAGTTCACCATTTCTGCTCACACTGCGCATAACTCAGCGAGAGAAGCACAATAGAGCAATAAAAAATGACATCCCACTGTCTGAATGAGTTTTCATGTTAAATTGAGAATTCAACTATTTCCTTATGGGGGAACCTACAATGTACTGAGGAACAACAGGAGAGATGTTTCCCTCATGTATTTCAGCAGAAAATAACAATTCCACTCAAGTTCACCCTTTCTGCTCACACTGCGCATAACTCAGCGAGAGAAGCACAATAGAGCAATAAAAAATGACATCCCACTGTCTGAATGAGTTTTCATGTTAAATTGAGAATTCAACTATTTCCTTATGGGGGAACCTACAATGTACTGAGGAACAACAGGAGAGATGTTTCCCTCATGTATTTCAGCAGAAAATAACAATTCCACTCAAGTTCACCCTTTCTGCTCACACTGCGCATAACTCAGCGAGAGAAGCACAATAGAGCAATAAAAAATGACATCCCACTGTCTGAATGAGTTTTCATGTTGAATTGAGAATTCAACTATTTCCTTATGGGGGGACCTACAATGTACTGAGGAACAACAGGAGAGATGTTTCCCTCATGTATTTCAGCAGAAAATAACAATTCCACTCAAGTTCACCCTTTCTGCTCACACTGCGCATAACTCAGCGAGAGAAGCACAATAGAGCAATAAAAAATGACATCCCACTGTCTGAATGAGTTTTCATGTTAAATTGAGAATTCAACTATTTCCTTATGGGGGAACCTACAATGTACTGAGGAACAACAGGAGAGATGTTTCCCTCATGTATTTCAGCAGAAAATAACAATTCCACTCAAGTTCACCCTTTCTGCTCACACTGCGCATAACTCAGCGAGAGAAGCACAATAGAGCAATAAAAAATGACATCCCACTGTCTGAATGAGTTTTTATGTTAAATTGAGAATTCAACTATTTCCTTATGGGGGGACCTACAATGTACTCAGGAATAACAGGAGAGATGTTTCCCTCATGTATTTCAGCAGAAAAAAACAATTCCACTCAAGTTCACCCTTTCTGCTCACACTGCGCATAACTCAGCGAGAGAAGCACAATAGAGCAATAAAAAATGACATCCCACTGTCTGAATGAGTTTTCATGTTAAATTGAGAATTCAACTATTTCCTTATGGGGGAACCTACAATGTACTGAGGAACAACAGGAAAGATGTTTCCCTCATGTATTTCAGCAGAAAATAACAATTCCACTCAAGTTCACCCTTTCTGCTCACACTGCGCATAACTCAGCGAGAGAAGCACAATAGAGCAATAAAAAATGACATCCCACTGTCTGAATGAGTTTTCATGTTAAATTGAGAATTCAACTATTTCCTTATGGGGGAACCTACAATGTACTCAGGAATAACAGGAGAGATGTTTCCCTCATGTATTTCAGCAGAAAATAACAATTCCACTCAAGTTCACCCTTTCTGCTCACACTGCGCATAACTCAGCGAGAGAAGCACAATAGAGCAATAAAAAATGACATCCCACTGTCTGAATGAGTTTTCATGTTAAATTGAGAATTCAACTATTTCCTTATGGGGGGACCTACAATGTACTCAGGAACAACATGAGAGATGTTTCCCTCATGTATTTCAGCAGAAAATAACAATTCCACTCAAGTTCACCCTTTCTGCTCACACTGCGCATAACTCAGCGAGAGAAGCACAATAGAGCAATAAAAAATGACATCCCACTGTCTGAATGAGTTTTTATGTTAAATTGAGAATTCAACTATTTCCTTATGGGGGGACCTACAATGTACTCAGGAACAACAGGAGAGATGTTTCCCTCATGTATTTCAGCAGAAAATAACACTTCCACTCAAGTTCACCCTTTCTGCTCACACTGCGCATAACTCAGCGAGAAAAGCACAATAGAGCAATAAAAAATGACATCCCACTGTCTGAATGAGTTTTCACCCCATCAGACTTGAATTGAATTAGGGTTAACGATAAGGCTGAAACTAGGGTTAGGGTTAGGGTTAGCTGAAATTAGGGTTAGGGTTTCTGCGTTCCTCAAGTATTAGAAACCCCAAATTTGGCGTGGGCGCTTCTTTGGGGCTCTTGATGAAATAGCAAGTGGCCCCATGTCTCTAGGACAAAGTTGAAATTTCACCCCATAGACTTGCATTGAATTAGGGTTAACGTTAAGGCTGAAACTAGGGTTTGGGTTAGGGTTAGTTGAAATTAGGGTTAGGGTTTCTGCCTTCCTCAAGTATTAGAAACCCCAAATTTTGCGTGGACACTTCTTGGGGGCTCCTGATGAAAAAGCAAATGGTCCCATGTCTCTAGGACAAAGTTGAAATTTCACCCCATAGACTTGCATTGAATTAGGGTTAACGTTAAGGCTGAAACTAGGGTTAGGGTTAGGGTTAGTTGAAATTAGGGTTAGGGTTTCTGCGTTCCTCAAGTACTAGAAGACCCAAATTCGGCGTGTGCGCTTCTTTGGGGGCTCTTGATGAAAAAGCAAGTGGCCCCATGTCTCTAGGACAAAGTTGAAATGTCAACCCATAGACTTGCATTGAATGAGGGTTAAGGATAAGGCTGAAAGTAGGGTTAGGGTAGGGATGGAGTTGTTATTCTCTGCTGCAATACATGAGGGAAACATCTCTCATGTTGTTCCTCAGTACATTTTAGGTTCCCCAACAAGGAAAAAGGTGAATTCTGAATTTAACATGAAAACTCATTCAGACGTCAGGATGTCATTCTTTATGGTGTTTATTGGCCTTATCTCAACGATTTGAGAGGTTGTTTTTTTTTTTTTTTTTAAAGGAGCAGCAGTGATATCTGTGCTGACTTACTCTGAAAGAATTCTGTTTCTCCTGTTTCTGAGCTGAATTGAAAGTCTCCATGCAAGACAACAGCTGCACACAGCTGCACACAGCTTTACACTTGAACACTCATTCATACACATGAGCCTGAAGGAATAAACAGAGGTCTGTCATCAGTCATGGCGTGAAAAAATATTTTCTGCTCCTCCTGTGTTCATAAAGAGTTTTTTTTTTATATCTTTTTTAATGTTCCCCAGTAAATTGAGTGTTATTCAAGCAGCAGAAGCAGCATCAGCAACACCAGCAGCTGCTGAAGTACTTTAATTGGTTTGTAATCAGACTTACAAGTCTGTTTACAAACAACTTCAGACTTCAAAGCGTTTGAACGGCTTTGATCATCAGACCTAAAAGTCTGTTTACAAACAACTTCAGACTTCAAAGTTTTTGAAAATGTTTCAACACGCATTCCATCACTTTGATGTCTGTTTTCTTCAAGCAGCAGCATTTTTTATTGAGCAAATTGTATTCTGTGTGGAATAACAGGTTGGATTTTTTTTTCTCTCTTGTTCCTCAGCTGAATCAAGACAACTATGAAAGTAAACAGTCGCATAAAGATTTTGAAAAGAAAACTCATTCAACCATTTGGATTTCTTTTTTTTATTGTGGTTATGGGCCTTATCTCAACAAGTTGAGATGTTGTCTTTTTTTTTGAAGGAGCAGCTGTGATATCTGTGCTGACTTACTCTGAAAGAACTCTGTTTCTCCTGTTTCTGAGCTGAATGAAAGTCTCCATGCAAGACAACAGCTGCACACAGCTGCACACAGCTTTACACTTGAACACTCATTCATACACATGAGCCTGAAGGAATAAACAGAGGTCTGTCATCAGTCAATGGCGTGAAAAAATATTTTCTGCTCCTCCTGTGTTCATAAAGAGTTTATTTTTTATATCTTTTTTAATGTTCCCCAGTAAATTGAGTGTTATTCAAGCAGCAGAAGCAGCATCAGCAACGCCAGCAGCTGCTGAAGCACTTTAATTGGTTTGTAATCAGACTTACAAGTCTGTTTACAAACAACTTCAGACTTCAAAGCGTTTGAACGGATTTGATCATCAGACCTAAAAGTCTGTTTACAAACAACTTCAGACTTCAAAGCGTTTGAACGGCTTTGATCATCAAACCTAAAAGTCTGTTTACAAACAACTTCAGACTTCAAAGTTTTTGAAAATGTTTCAACACGCATTCCATCACTTTGATGTCTGTTTTCTTCAAGCAGCAGCATTTTTTATTGAGCAAATTGTATTCTGTGTGGAATAACAGGTTGGATTTTTTTTTCTCTCTTGTTCCTCAGCTGAATCAAGACATCTATGAAAGTAAACAGTCGCATACAAATTTTGAAAAGAAAACTCATTCAACCACTTGGTTTTCTTCTTTTATTGTGGTTATGGGCCTTATCTCAACAAGTTGAGATGTTTTCTTTTTTGTTGAAGGAGCAGCTGTGATATCTGTGCTGACTTACTCTGAAAGAACTCTGTTTCTCCTGTTTCTGAGCTGAATGAAAGTCTCCATGCAAGACAACAGCTGCACACAGCTGCACACAGCTTTACACTTGAACACTCATTCATACACATGAGCCTGAAGGAATAAACAGAGGTCTGTCATCAGTCATGGCGTGAAAAAATATTTTCTGCTCCTCCTGTGTTCATAAAGAGCTTTTGTTTTATATCTTTTTTAATGTTCCCCAGTAAATTGAGTGTTATTCAAGCAGCAGAAGCAGCATCAGCAACGCCAGCAGCTGCTGAAGCACTTTAATTGGTTTGTAATCAGACTTACAAGTCTGTTTACAAACAACTTCAGACTTCAAAGCGTTTGAACGGCTTTGATCATCAAACCTAAAAGTCTGTTTACAAACAACTTCAGACTTCAAAGTTTTTGAAAATGTTTCAACACGCATTCCATCACTTTGATGTCTGTTTTCTTCAAGCAGCAGCATTTTTTATTGAGCAAATTGTATTCTGTGTGGAATAACAGGTTGGATTTTTTTTTCTCTCTTGTTCCTCAGCTGAATCAAGACATCTATGAAAGTAAACAGTCGCATACAAATTTTGAAAAGAAAACTCATTCAACCACTTGGTTTTCTTCTTTTATTGTGGTTATGGGCCTTATCTCAACAAGTTGAGATGTTTTCTTTTTTGTTGAAGGAGCAGCTGTGATATCTGTGCTGACTTACTCTGAAAGAACTCTGTTTCTCCTGTTTCTGAGCTGAATGAAAGTCTCCATGCAAGACAACAGCTGCACACAGCTGCACACAGCTTTACACTTGAACACTCATTCATACACATGAGCCTGAAGGAATAAACAGAGGTCTGTCATCAGTCATGGCGTGAAAAAATATTTTCTGCTCCTCCTGTGTTCATAAAGAGCTTTTGTTTTATATCTTTTTTAATGTTCCCCAGTAAATTGAGTGTTATTCAAGCAGCAGAAGCAGCATCAGCAACGCCAGCAGCTGCTGAAGCACTTTAATTGGTTTGTAATCAGACTTACAAGTCTGTTTACAAACAACTTCAGACTTCAAAGCGTTTGAACGGCTTTGATCATCAGACCTAAAAGTCTGTTTACAAACACAACTTCAGACTTCAAAGCTTTTGCAAATGTTTCAACACGCATTCCATCACTTTGATGTCTTTTTTCTTCAAGCAGCAGCATTTTTTATTGAGCAAATTGTATTCTGTGTGGAATAACAGGTTGGATTTTTTTTTTGTCTTTTGTTCCTCAGCTGAATCAAGACATCTATGAAAGTAAACAGTCGCATACAGATTTTGAAAAGAAAACTCATTCAACCACTTGGATTTCTTCTTTTATTGTGGTTATGGGCCTTATCTCAACAAGTTGAGATGTTGTCTTTTTTTTGAAGGAGCAGCTGTGATATCTGTGCTGACTTACTCTGAAAGAACTCTGTTTCTCCTGTTTCTGAGCTGAATGAAAGTCTCCATGCAAGACAACAGCTGCACAGAGCTGAACACAGCTTTACACTTGAACACTCATTCATACACATGAGCCTGGAGGAATAAACATAGCAAAACAAAGATTCAAATGAAACTGACAATACACCAGGTCAGTGTTCATCAAGCAACGGAATACGCACAGTGCCCCTCAATCTCAGACCAACAGAGAGTCGACTGTGAACGATCGTCACCTGATATTCATCATACGGTCTGTGTCTCCACCCACAGGCGTAATGGTGCCACTGCACATCACCAAACGCATAAGAACAAATCAACCATGTAAATGAATCGACACCACTGAAACAAGAGAGAAATTGTTTCATCAATAACTGGAATAATTTTATTAAAAATATAAATATATATATATATATATATATATATATATATATATATATATATATATATATATATATATATATATATATATATATATATATATATATTTCAATAGTTATCTGCTTTAATCAATGTGTGTGGGGGGAGTGGGGGCACTGAATTAGTGAATTCAGGAATTTGTGAAAGAAAACAAGTGCTTTATGCTCATTGCGAGCATAAAAGGTGAACTTGAATGGAATTGTAATTCTCTGCTGAAAAAAATAAGGAAAAAATCTTTCCTGTTGTTCCTCTATTGTCAGTCTCATTTGAATCTTTGTTTTGCTTTGTTTATTCCTCCAGGCTGATGAGTATGAATGAGTATTCAAGTGTAAAGCTGTGTGCAGCTCTGTTTTCTTGCATAGAGACTTTAATTCAGCTCAGAAACAGGAGAAAAAGAGTTATTTCAGAGTAAGTCAGCACAGATATCACTGCTGCTCCTTCAAAAAAAAGATTTCAACTATTTCCTTATGGGGGAACCTACAATGTAGTGAGGAACAACAGGAGAGATGTTTCCCTCATGTATTTCAGCAGAAAATAACAATTCCACTCAAGTTCACCCTTTCTGCTCACACTGCGCATAACTCAGCGAGAGAAGCACAATAGAGCAATAAAAAATTACATCCCACTGTCTGAATGAGTTTTCATGTTAAATTGAGAATTCAACTATTTCCTTATGGGGGAACCTACAATGTACTGAGGAACAACAGGAGAGATGTTTCCCTCATGTATTTCAACAGAAAATAACAATTCCACTCAAGTTCACCCTTTCTGCTCACACTGCACATAACTCAGCGAGAGAAGCACAATAGAGCAATAAAAAATGACATCCCACTGTCTGAATGAGTTTTCATGTTAAATTGAGAATTCAACTATTTCCTTATGGGGGAACCTACAATGTATTGAGGAACAACAGGAGAGATGTTTCCCTCATTTATTTCAGCAGAAAATAAAAATTCCACTCAAGTTCACCCTTTCTGCTCACACTGCACATAACTCAGCGAGAGAAGCACAATAGAGCAATAAAAAATGACATCCCACTGTCTGAATGAGTTTTCATGTTAAATTGAGTATTCAACTATTTCCTTATGGGGGAACCTACAATGTACTGAGGAACAACAGGAGAGATGTTTCCCTCATGTATTTCAGCAGAAAATAACAATTCCACTCAAGTTCACCCTTTCTGCTCACACTGCGCATAACTCAGCGAGAGAAGCACAATAGAGCAATAAAAAATGACATCCCACTGTCTGAATGAGTTTTTATGTTAAATTGTAAAATCAACTATTTCCTTATGGGGGACCCTACAATGTACTGAGGAACAACAGGAGAGATGTTTCCCTCATGTATTTCAGCAGAAAATAACAATTCCACTCAAGTTCACCCTTTCTGCTCACACTGCGCATAACTCAGCGAGAGAAGCACAATAGAGCAATAAAAAATGACATCCCACTGTCTGAATGAGTTTTCATGTTAAATTGAGAACTCAACTATTTCCTTATGGGGGAACCTACAATGTACTGAGGAACAACAGGAGAGATGTTTCCCTCATGTATTTCAGCAGAAAATAACAATTCCACTCAAGTTCACCCTTTCTGCTCACACTGCGCATAACTCAGCGAGAGAAGCACAATAGAGCAATAAAAAATGACATCCCACTGTCTGAATGAGTTTTTATGTTAAATTGAGAATTCAACTATTTCCTTATGGGGGGACCTACAATGTACTCAGGAATAACAGGAGAGATGTTTCCCTCATGTATTTCAGCAGAAAATAACAATTCCACTCAAGTTCACCCTTTCTGCTCACACTGCGCATAACTCAGCGAGAGAAGCACAATAGAGCAATAAAAAATGACATCCCACTGTCTGAATGAGTTTTCATGTTAAATTGAGAATTCAACTATTTCCTTATGGGGGGACCTACAATGTACTCAGGAATAACAGGAGAGATGTTTCCCTCATGTATTTCAGCAGAAAATAACAATTCCACTCAAGTTCACCATTTCTGCTCACACTGCGCATAACTCAGCGAGAGAAGCACAATAGAGCAATAAAAAATGACATCCCACTGTCTGAATGAGTTTTCATGTTAAATTGAGAATTCAACTATTTCCTTATGGGGGAACCTACAATGTACTGAGGAACAACAGGAGAGATGTTTCCCTCATGTATTTCAGCAGAAAATAACAATTCCACTCAAGTTCACCCTTTCTGCTCACACTGCGCATAACTCAGCGAGAGAAGCACAATAGAGCAATAAAAAATGACATCCCACTGTCTGAATGAGTTTTCATGTTAAATTGTAAAATCAACTATTTCCTTATGGGGGACCCTACAATGTACTGAGGAACAACAGGAGAGATGTTTCCCTCATGTATTTCAGCAGAAAATAACAATTCCACTCAAGTTCACCCTTTCTGCTCACACTGCGCATAACTCAGCGAGAGAAGCACAATAGAGCAATAAAAAATGACATCCCACTGTCTGAATGAGTTTTTATGTTAAATTGAGAATTCAACTATTTCCTTATGGGGGGACCTACAATGTACTCAGGAATAACAGGAGAGATGTTTCCCTCATGTATTTCAGCAGAAAATAACAATTCCACTCAAGTTCACCCTTTCTGCTCACACTGCACATAACTCAGCGAGAGAAGCACAATAGAGCAATAAAAAATGACATCCCACTGTCTGAATGAGTTTTCATGTTAAATTGAGAATTCAACTATTTCCTTATGGGGGGACCTACAATGTACTCAGGAACAACAGGAGAGATGTTTCCCTCATGTATTTCAGCAGAAAATAACAATTGCACTCAAGTTCACCCTTTCTGCTCACACTGCGCATAACTCAGCGAGAGAAGCACAATAGAGCAATAAAAAATGACATCCCACTGTCTGAATGACTTTTTGTGTTAAATTGTGATATCAACTATTTCCTTGTGGGGGAACCTACAATGTACTGAGGAACAACAGGAGAGATGTTTCCCTCATGTATTTCAGCAGAAAATAACAATTCCACTCAAGTTCACCCTTTCTGCTCACACTGCGCATAACTCAGCGAGAGAAGCACAATAGAGCAATAAAAAATGACATCCCACTGTCTGAATGAGTTTTCATGTTAAATTGAGAATTCAACTATTTACTTATGGGGGAACCTACAATGTACTGAGGAACAACAGGAGAGATGTTTCCCTCATGTATTTCAGCAGAAAATAACAATTCCAATCAAGTTCACCATTTCTGCTCACACTGCGCATAACTCAGCGAGAGAAGCACAATAGAGCAATAAAAAATGACATCCCACTGTCTGAATGAGTTTTCATGTTGAATTGAGAATTCAACTATTTCCTTATGGGGGGACCTACAATGTACTCAGGAACAACAGGAGAGATGTTTCCCTCATGTATGTCAGCAGAAAATAACAATTCCACTCAAGTTCACCCTTTCTGCTCACACTGCGCATAACTCAGCGAGAGAAGCACAATAGAGCAATAAAAAATGACATCCCACTGTCTGAATGAGTTTTCATGTTAAATTGAGAATTCAACTATTTCCTTATGGGGGAACCTACAATGTACTGAGGAACAACAGGAGAGATGTTTCCCTCATGTATTTCAGCAGAAAATAACAATTCCACTCAAGTTCACCCTTTCTGCTCACACTGCGCATAACTCAGCGAGAGAAGCACAATAGAGCAATAAAAAATGACATCCCACTGTCTGAATGAGTTTTCATGTTAAATTGAGAATTGAACTATTTCCTTATGGGGGAACCTACAATGTACTGAGGAACAACAGGAGAGATGTTTCCCTCATGTATTTCAGCAGAAAATAACAATTCCACTCAAGTTCACCATTTCTGCTCACACTGCGCATAACTCAGCGAGAGAAGCACAATAGAGCAATAAAAAATGACATCCCACTGTCTGAATGAGTTTTCATGTTAAATTGAGAATTCAACTATTTCCTTATGGGGGAACCTACAATGTACTGAGGAACAACAGGAGAGATGTTTCCCTCATGTATTTCAGCAGAAAATAACAATTCCACTCAAGTTCACCCTTTCTGCTCACACTGCGCATAACTCAGCGAGAGAAGCACAATAGAGCAATAAAAAATGACATCCCACTGTCTGAATGAGTTTTTATGTTAAATTGAGAATTCAACTATTTCCTTATGGGGGGACCTACAATGTACTCAGGAATAACAGGAGAGATGTTTCCCTCATGTATTTCAGCAGAAAATAACAATTCCACTCAAGTTCACCCTTTCTGCTCACACTGCGCATAACTCAGCGAGAGAAGCACAATAGAGCAATAAAAAATGACATCCCACTGTCTGAATGAGTTTTCATGTTAAATTGAGAATTCAACTATTTCCTTATGGGGGGACCTACAATGTACTCAGGAATAACAGGAGAGATGTTTCCCTCATGTATTTCAGCAGAAAATAACAATTCCACTCAAGTTCACCCTTTCTGCTCACACTGCGCATAACTCAGCGAGAGAAGCACAATAGAGCAATAAAAAATGACATCCCACTGTCTGAATGAGTTTTCATGTTAAATTGAGAATTCAACTATTTCCTTATGGGGGAACCTACAATGTACTGAGGAACAACAGGAGAGATGTTTCCCTCATGTATTTCAGCAGAAAATAACAATTCCACTCAAGTTCACCCTTTCTGCTCACACTGCGCATAACTCAGCGAGAGAAGCACAATAGAGCAATAAAAAATGACATCCCACTGTCTGAATGAGTTTTCATGTTAAATTGTAAAATCAACTATTTCCTTATGGGGGACCCTACAATGTACTGAGGAACAACAGGAGAGATGTTTCCCTCATGTATTTCAGCAGAAAATAACAATTCCACTCAAGTTCACCCTTTCTGCTCACACTGCGCATAACTCAGCGAGAGAAGCACAATAGAGCAATAAAAAATGACATCCCACTGTCTGAATGAGTTTTTATGTTAAATTGAGAATTCAACTATTTCCTTATGGGGGGACCTACAATGTACTCAGGAATAACAGGAGAGATGTTTCCCTCATGTATTTCAGCAGAAAATAACAATTCCACTCAAGTTCACCCTTTCTGCTCACACTGCGCATAACTCAGCGAGAGAAGCACAATAGAGCAATAAAAAATGACATCCCACTGTCTGAATGAGTTTTCATGTTAAATTGAGAATTCAACTATTTCCTTATGGGGGTACCTACAATGTACTCAGGAATAACAGGAGAGATGTTTCCCTCATGTATTTCAGCAGAAAATAACAATTCCACTCAAGTTCACCCTTTCTGCTCACACTGCGCATAACTCAGCGAGAGAAGCACAATAGAGCAATAAAAAATGACATCCCACTGTCTGAATGAGTTTTCATGTTAAATTGAGAATTCAACTATTTCCTTATGGGGGTACCTACAATGTACTCAGGAATAACAGGAGAGATGTTTCCCTCATGTATTTCAGCAGAAAATAACAATTCCACTCAAGTTCACCCTTTCTGCTCACACTGCGCATAACTCAGCGAGAGAAGCACAATAGAGCAATAAAAAATAACATCCCACTGTCTGAATGAGTTTTCATGTTAAATTGTAAAATCAACTATTTCCTTATGGGGGACCCTACAATGTACTGAGGAACAACAGGAGAGATGTTTCCCTCATGTATTTCACCAGAAAATAACAATTCCACTCAAGTTCACCCTTTCTGCTCACACTGCGCATAACTCAGCGAGAGAAGCACAATAGCGCAATAAAAAATGACATCCCACTGTCTGAATGAGTTTTCATGTTAAATTGAGAATTCAACTATTTCCTTATGGGGGGACCTACAATGTACTCAGGAATAACAGGAGAGATGTTTCCCTCATGTATTTCAGCAGAAAATAACAATTCCACTCAAGTTCACCCTTTCTGCTCACACTGCGCATAACTCAGCGAGAGAAGCACAATAGAGCAATAAAAAATGACATCCCACTGTCTGAATGAGTTTTCATGTTAAATTGTAAAATCAACTATTTCCTTATGGGGGAACCTACAATGTACTCAGGAACAACAGGAGAGATGTTTCCCTCATGTATTTCAGCAGAAAATAACAATTCCACTCAAGTTCACCCTTTCTGCTCACACTGCGCATAACTCAGCGAGAGAAGCACAATAGAGCAATAAAAAATGACATCCCACTGTCTGAATGAGTTTTTATGTTAAATTGAGAATTCAACTATTTCCTTATGGGGGACCCTACAATGTACTGAGGAACAACAGGAGAGATGTTTCCCTCATGTATTTCAGCAGAAAATAACAATTCCACTCAAGTTCACCGTTTCTGCTCACACTGCGTATAACTCAGCGAGAGAAGCACAATAGAGCAATAAAAAATGACATCCCACTGTCTGAATGAGTTTTCACCCCATCAGACTTGAATTGAATTAGGGTTAACGATAAGGCTGAAACTAGGGTTAGGGTTAGGGTTAGCTGAAATTAGGGTTAGGGTTTCTGCGTTCCTCAAGTATTAGAAACCCCAAATTTGGCGTGGGCACTTCTTTGGGGCTCTTGATGAAATAGCAAGTGGCCCCATGTCTCTAGGACAAAGTTGAAATTTCACCCCATAGACTTGAATTGAATTAGGGTTAACGTTAAGGCTGAAACTAGGGTTAGGGTTAGGGTTAGTTGAAATTAGGGTTAGGGTTTCTGCCTTCCTCAAGTATTAGAAACCCCAAATTTTGCGTGGACACTTCTTGGGGGCTCCTGATGAAAAAGCAAATGGTCCCATGTCTCTAGGACAAAGTTGAAATTTCACCCCATAGACTTGCATTGAATTAGGGTTAACGTTAAGGCTGAAACTAGGGTTAGGGTTAGGGTTAGTTGAAATTAGGGTTAGGGTTTCTGCGTTCCTCAAGTACAAGAAGACCCAAATTCGGCGTGTGCGCTTCTTTGGGGGCTCTTGATGAAAAAGCAAGTGGCCCCATGTCTCTAGGACAAAGTTGAAATGTCAACCCATAGACTTGCATTGAATGAGGGTTAAGGATAAGGCTGAAAGTAGGGTTAGGGTAGGGATGGAGTTGTTATTCTCTGCTGCAATACATGAGGGAAACATCTCTCATGTTGTTCCTCAGTACATTTTAGGTTCCCCAACAAGGAAAAAGGTGAATTCTGAATTTAACATGAAAACTCATTCAGACGTCAGGATGTCATTCTTTATGGTGTTTATTGGCCTTATCTCAACGATTTGAGAGGTTGTTTTTTTTTTTTTTTTTAAAGGAGCAGCAGTGATATCTGTGCTGACTTACTCTGAAAGAATTCTGTTTCTCCTGTTTCTGAGCTGAATTGAAAGTCTCCATGCAAGACAACAGCTGCACACAGCTGCACACAGCTTTACACTTGAACACTCATTCATACACATGAGCCTGAAGGAATAAACAGAGGTCTGTCATCAGTCATGGCGTGAAAAAATATTTTCTGCTCCTCCTGTGTTCATAAAGAGTTTTTTTTTTATATCTTTTTTAATGTTCCCCAGTAAATTGAGTGTTATTCAAGCAGCAGAAGCAGCATCAGCAACACCAGCAGCTGCTGAAGTACTTTAATTGGTTTGTAATCAGACTTACAAGTCTGTTTACAAACAACTTCAGACTTCAAAGCGTTTGAACGGCTTTGATCATCAGACCTAAAAGTCTGTTTACAAACAACTTCAGACTTCAAAGTTTTTGAAAATGTTTCAACACGCATTCCATCACTTTGATGTCTGTTTTCTTCAAGCAGCAGCATTTTTTATTGAGCAAATTGTATTCTGTGTGGAATAACAGGTTGGATTTTTTTTTCTCTCTTGTTCCTCAGCTGAATCAAGACAACTATGAAAGTAAACAGTCGCATAAAGATTTTGAAAAGAAAACTCATTCAACCATTTGGATTTCTTTTTTTTATTGTGGTTATGGGCCTTATCTCAACAAGTTGAGATGTTGTCTTTTTTTTTGAAGGAGCAGCTGTGATATCTGTGCTGACTTACTCTGAAAGAACTCTGTTTCTCCTGTTTCTGAGCTGAATGAAAGTCTCCATGCAAGACAACAGCTGCACACAGCTGCACACAGCTTTACACTTGAACACTCATTCATACACATGAGCCTGAAGGAATAAACAGAGGTCTGTCATCAGTCAATGGCGTGAAAAAATATTTTCTGCTCCTCCTGTGTTCATAAAGAGTTTATTTTTTATATCTTTTTTAATGTTCCCCAGTAAATTGAGTGTTATTCAAGCAGCAGAAGCAGCATCAGCAACGCCAGCAGCTGCTGAAGCACTTTAATTGGTTTGTAATCAGACTTACAAGTCTGTTTACAAACAACTTCAGACTTCAAAGCGTTTGAACGGATTTGATCATCAGACCTAAAAGTCTGTTTACAAACAACTTCAGACTTCAAAGCGTTTGAACGGCTTTGATCATCAAACCTAAAAGTCTGTTTACAAACAACTTCAGACTTCAAAGTTTTTGAAAATGTTTCAACACGCATTCCATCACTTTGATGTCTGTTTTCTTCAAGCAGCAGCATTTTTTATTGAGCAAATTGTATTCTGTGTGGAATAACAGGTTGGATTTTTTTTTCTCTCTTGTTCCTCAGCTGAATCAAGACATCTATGAAAGTAAACAGTCGCATACAAATTTTGAAAAGAAAACTCATTCAACCACTTGGTTTTCTTCTTTTATTGTGGTTATGGGCCTTATCTCAACAAGTTGAGATGTTTTCTTTTTTGTTGAAGGAGCAGCTGTGATATCTGTGCTGACTTACTCTGAAAGAACTCTGTTTCTCCTGTTTCTGAGCTGAATGAAAGTCTCCATGCAAGACAACAGCTGCACACAGCTGCACACAGCTTTACACTTGAACACTCATTCATACACATGAGCCTGAAGGAATAAACAGAGGTCTGTCATCAGTCATGGCGTGAAAAAATATTTTCTGCTCCTCCTGTGTTCATAAAGAGCTTTTGTTTTATATCTTTTTTAATGTTCCCCAGTAAATTGAGTGTTATTCAAGCAGCAGAAGCAGCATCAGCAACGCCAGCAGCTGCTGAAGCACTTTAATTGGTTTGTAATCAGACTTACAAGTCTGTTTACAAACAACTTCAGACTTCAAAGCGTTTGAACGGCTTTGATCATCAGACCTAAAAGTCTGTTTACAAACACAACTTCAGACTTCAAAGCTTTTGCAAATGTTTCAACACGCATTCCATCACTTTGATGTCTTTTTTCTTCAAGCAGCAGCATTTTTTATTGAGCAAATTGTATTCTGTGTGGAATAACAGGTTGGATTTTTTTTTTCTCTTTTGTTCCTCAGCTGAATCAAGACATCTATGAAAGTAAACAGTCGCATACAGATTTTGAAAAGAAAACTCATTCAACCACTTGGATTTCTTCTTTTATTGTGGTTATGGGCCTTATCTCAACAAGTTGAGATGTTGTCTTTTTTTTGAAGGAGCAGCTGTGATATCTGTGCTGACTTACTCTGAAAGAACTCTGTTTCTCCTGTTTCTGAGCTGAATGAAAGTCTCCATGCAAGACAACAGCTGCACAGAGCTGAACACAGCTTTACACTTGAACACTCATTCATACACATGAGCCTGGAGGAATAAACATAGCAAAACAAAGATTCAAATGAAACTGACAATACACCAGGTCAGTGTTCATCAAGCAACGGAATACGCACAGTGCCCCTCAATCTCAGACCAACAGAGAGTCGACTGTGAACGATCGTCACCTGATATTCATCATACGGTCTGTGTCTCCACCCACAGGCGTAATGGTGCCACTGCACATCACCAAACGCATAAGAACAAATCAACCATGTAAATGAATCGACACCACTGAAACAAGAGAGAAATTGTTTCATCAATAACTGGAATAATTTTATTAAAAATATAAATATATATATATATATATATATTTCAATAGTTATCTGCTTTAATCAATGTGTGTGGGGGGAGTGGGGGCACTGAATTAGTGAATTCAGGAATTTGTGAAAGAAAACAAGTGCTTTATGCTCATTGCGAGCATAAAAGGTGAACTTGAATGGAATTGTAATTCTCTGCTGAAAAAAATAAGGAAAAAATCTTTCCTGTTGTTCCTCTATTGTCAGTCTCATTTGAATCTTTGTTTTGCTTTGTTTATTCCTCCAGGCTGATGAGTATGAATGAGTATTCAAGTGTAAAGCTGTGTGCAGCTCTGTTTTCTTGCATAGAGACTTTAATTCAGCTCAGAAACAGGAGAAAAAGAGTTATTTCAGAGTAAGTCAGCACAGATATCACTGCTGCTCCTTCAAAAAAAAGATTTCAACTATTTCCTTATGGGGGAACCTACAATGTAGTGAGGAACAACAGGAGAGATGTTTCCCTCATGTATTTCAGCAGAAAATAACAATTCCACTCAAGTTCACCCTTTCTGCTCACAATGCGCATAACTCAGCGAGAGAAGCACAATAGAGCAATAAAAAATGACATCCCACTGTCTGAATGAGTTTTCATGTTAAATTGAGAATTCAACTATTTCCTTATGGGGGAACCTACAATGTACTGAGGAACAACAGGAGAGATGTTTCCCTCATGTATTTCAACAGAAAATAACAATTCCACTCAAGTTCACCCTTTCTGCTCACACTGCACATAACTCAGCGAGAGAAGCACAATAGAGCAATAAAAAATGACATCCCACTGTCTGAATGAGTTTTCATGTTAAATTGAGAATTCAACTATTTCCTTATGGGGGAACCTACAATGTACTGAGGAACAACAGGAGAGATGTTTCCCTCATTTATTTCAGCAGAAAATAACAATTCCACTCAAGTTCACCCTTTCTGCTCACACTGCACATAACTCAGCGAGAGAAGCACAATAGAGCAATAAAAAATGACATCCCACTGTGTGAATGAGTTTTCATGTTAAATTGAGTATTCAACTATTTCCTTATGGGGGAACCTACAATGTACTGAGGAACAACAGGAGAGATGTTTCCCTCATGTATTTCAGCAGAAAATAACAATTCCACTCAAGTTCACCCTTTCTGCTCACACTGCGCATAACTCAGCGAGAGAAGCACAATAGAGCAATAAAAAATGACATCCCACTGTCTGAATGAGTTTTTATGTTAAATTGTAAAATCAACTATTTCCTTATGGGGGACCCTACAATGTACTGAGGAACAACAGGAGAGATGTTTCCCTCATGTATTTCAGCAGAAAATAACAATTCCACTCAAGTTCACCCTTTCTGCTCACACTGCGCATAACTCAGCGAGAGAAGCACAATAGAGCAATAAAAAATGACATCCCGCTGTCTGAATGAGTTTTCATGTTAAATTGAGAATTCAACTATTTCCTTATGGGGGAACCTACAATGTAGTGAGGAACAACAGGAGAGATGTTTCCCTCATGTATTTCAGCAGAAAATAACAATTCCACTCAAGTTCACCCTTTCTGCTCACACTGCGCATAACTCAGCGAGAGAAGCACAATAGAGCAATAAAAAATGACATCCCACTGTCTGAATGAGTTTTTATGTTAAATTGAGAATTCAACTATTTCCTTATGGGGGAACTTACAATGTACTGAGGAACAACAGGAGAGATGTTTCCCTCATGTATTTCAGCAGAAAATAACAATTCCACTCAAGTTCACCCTTTCTGCTCACACTGCACATAACTCAGCGAGAGAAGCACAATAGAGCAATAAAAAATGACATCCCACTGTCTGAATGAGTTTTCATGTTAAATTGAGAATTCAACTATTTCCTTATGGGGGGACCTACAATGTACTGAGGAACAACAGGAGAGATGTTTCCCTCATGTATTTCAGAAGAAAATAACAATTCCACTCAAGTTCACCCTTTCTGCTCACACTGCGCATAACTCAGCGAGAGAAGCACAATAGAGCAATAAAAAATGACATCCCACTGTGTGAATGAGTTTTCATGTTAAATTGAGAATTCAACTATTTCCTTATGGGGGAACCTACAATGTACTGAGGAACAACAGGAGAGATGTTTCCCTCATGTATTTCAGCAGAAAATAACAATTCCACTCAAGTTCACCCTTTCTGCTCACACTGCGCATAATTCAGCGAGAGAAGCACAATAGAGCAATCAAAAAATGACATCCCACTGTCTGAATGAGTTTTCATGTTAAATTTTGAAATCAACTATTTCCTTGTGGGGGAACCTACAATGTACTGAGGAACAACAGGAGAGATGTTTCCCTCATGTATTTCAGCAGAAAATAACAATTGCACTCAAGTTCACCCTTTCTGCTCACACTGCGCATAACTCAGCGAGAGAAGCACAATAGAGCAATAAAAAATGACATCCCACTGTCTGAATGACTTTTTGTGTTAAATTGTGATATCAACTATTTCCTTATGGGGGAACCTACAATGTACTGAGGAACAACAGGAGAGATGTTTCCCTCATGTATTTCACCAGAAAATAACACTTCCACTCAAGTTCACCCTTTCTGCTCACACTGCGCATAACTCAGCGAGAGAAGCACAATAGAGCAATAAAAAATGACATCCCACTGTCTGAATGAGTTTTCATGTTAAATTGAGTATTCAACTATTTCCTTATGGGGGACCCTACAATGTACTGAGGAACAACAGGAGAGATGTTTCCCTCATGTATTTCAGCAGAAAATAACAATTCCACTCAAGTTCACCCTTTCTGCTCACACTGCACATAACTCAGCGAGAGAAGCACAATAGAGCAATAAAAAATGACATCCCACTGTCTGAATGAGTTTTCATGTTAAATTGAGAATTCAACTATTTCCTTATGGGGGGACCTACAATGTACTGAGGAACAACAGGAGAGATGTTTCCCTCATGTATTTCAGAAGAAAATAACAATTCCACTCAAGTTCACCCTTTCTGCTCACACTGCGCATAACTCAGCGAGAGAAGCACAATAGAGCAATAAAAAATGACATCCCACTGTGTGAATGAGTTTTCATGTTAAATTGAGAATTCAACTATTTCCTTATGGGGGAACCTACAATGTACTGAGGAACAACAGGAGAGATGTTTCCCTCATGTATTTCAGCAGAAAATAACAATTCCACTCAAGTTCACCCTTTCTGCTCACACTGCGCATAACTCAGCGAGAGAAGCACAATAGAGCAATAAAAAATGACATCCCACTGTCTGAATGAGTTTTCATGTTAAATTGAGTATTCAACTATTTCCTTATGGGGGAACCTACAATGTACTGAGGAACAACAGGAGAGATGTTTCCCTCATGTATTTCAGCAGAAAATAACAATTCCACTCAAGTTCACCCTTTCTGCTCACACTGCGCATAACTCAGCGAGAGAAGCACAATAGAGCAATAAAAAATGACATCCCACTGTCTGAATGAGTTTTCATGTTAAATTGAGAATTCAACTATTTCCTTATGGGGGGACCTAAAATGTACTGAGGAACAACAGGAGAGATGTTTCCCTCATGTATTTCAGCAGAAAATAACAATTCCACTCAAGTTCACCCTTTCTGCTCGCACTGCGCATAACTCAGCGAGAGAAGCACAATAGAGCAATAAAAAATGACATCCCACTGTCTGAATGAGTTTTTATGTTAAATTGAGAATTCAACTATTTCCTTATGGGGGGGACCTACAATGTACTCAGGAAAAACAGGAGAGATGTTTCCCTCATGTATTTCTTCAGAAAATAACAATTCCACTCAAGTTCACCCTTTCTGCTCACACTGCGCATAACTCAGCGAGAGAAGCACAATAGAGCAATAAAAAATGACATCCCACTGTCTGAATGAGTTTTCATGTTAAATTGAGAATTCAACTATTTCCTTATGGGGGAACCTACAATGTACTGAGGAACAATAGGAGAGATGTTTCCCTCATGTATTTCAGCAGAAAATAACAATTCCACTCAAGTTCACCCTTTCTGCTCACACTGCACATAACTCAGCGAGAGAAGCACAATGGCGCAATAAAAAATGACATCCCACTGTCTGAATGAGTTTTCATGTTAAATTGAGAATTCAACTATTTCCTTATGGGGGGACCTACAATGTACTGAGGAACAACAGGAGAGATGTTTCCCTCATGTATTTCAGCAGAAAATAACAATTCCACTCAAGTTCACCCTTTCTGCTCACACTGCACATAACTCAGCGAGAGAAGCACAATAGAGCAATAAAAAATGACATCCCACTGTCTGAATGAGTTTTCATGTTAAATTGAGAATTCAACTATTTCCTTATGGGGGGACCTACAATGTACTCAGGAACAACAGGAGAGATGTTTCCCTCATGTATTTCAGCAGAAAATAACAATTGCACTCAAGTTCACCCTTTCTGCTCACACTGCGCATAACTCAGCGAGAGAAGCACAATAGAGCAATAAAAAATGACATCCCACTGTCTGAATGACTTTTTGTGTTAAATTGTGATATCAACTATTTCCTTGTGGGGGAACCTACAATGTACTGAGGAACAACAGGAGAGATGTTTCCCTCATGTATTTCAGCAGAAAATAACACTTCCACTCAAGTTCACCCTTTCTGCTCACACTGCACATAACTCAGCGAGAGAAGCACAATAGAGCAATAAAAAATGACATCCCACTGTCTGAATGAGTTTTCATGTTAATTTGAGAATTCAACTATTTCCTTATGGGGGAACCTACAATGTACTCAGGAACAACAGGAGAGATGTTTCCCTCATGTATTTCAGCAGAAAATAACAATTGCACTCAAGTTCACCCTTTCTGCTCACACTGCGCATAACTCAGCGAGAGAAGCACAATAGAGCAATAAAAAATGACATCCCACTGTCTGAATGACTTTTTGTGTTAAATTGTGATATCAACTATTTCCTTATGGGGGAACCTACAATGTACTGAGGAACAACAGGAGAGATGTTTCCCTCATGTATTTCAGCAGAAAATAACACTTCCACTCAAGTTCACCCTTTCTGCTCACACTGCGCATAACTCAGCGAGAGAAGCACAATAGAGCAATAAAAAATGACATCCCACTGTCTGAATGAGTTTTCATGTTAAATTGAGTATTCAACTATTTCCTTATGGGGGAACCTACAATGTACTGAGGAACAACAGGAGAGATGTTTCCCTCATGTATTTCAGCAGAAAATAACAATTCCACTCAAGTTCACCCTTTCTGCTCACACTGTGCATAACTCAGCGAGAGAAGCACAATAGAGCAATAAAAAATGACATCCCACTGTCTGAATGAGTTTTCATGTTAAATTGAGAATTCAACTATTTCCTTATGGGGGGACCTACAATGTACTGAGGAACAACAGGAGAGATGTTTCCCTCATGTATTTCAGCAGAAAATAACAATTGCACTCAAGTGCACCCTTTCTGCTCACACTGCGCATAACTCAGCGAGAGAAGCACAATAGAGCAATAAAAAATGACATCCCACTGTCTGAATGACTTTTTGTGTTAAATTGTGATATCAACTATTTCCTTGTGGGGGAACCTACAATGTACTGAGGAACAACAGGAGAGATGTTTCCCTCATGTATTTCAGCAGAAAATAACACTTCCACTCAAGTTCACCCTTTCTGCTCACACTGCACATAACTCAGCGAGAGAAGCACAATAGAGCAATAAAAAATGACATCCCACTGTCTGAATGAGTTTTCATGTTAAATTGAGAATTCAACTATTTCCTTATGGGGGAACCTACAATGTACTCAGGAACAACAGGAGAGATGTTTCCCTCATGTATTTCAGCAGAAAATAACAATTGCACTCAAGTTCACCCTTTCTGCTCACACTGCGCATAACTCAGCGAGAGAAGCACAATAGAGCAATAAAAAATGACATCCCACTGTCTGAATGACTTTTTGTGTTAAATTGTGATATCAACTATTTCCTTATGGGGGAACCTACAATGTACTGAGGAACAACAGGAGAGATGTTTCCCTCATGTATTTCAGCAGAAAATAACACTTCCACTCAAGTTCACCCTTTCTGCTCACACTGCGCATAACTTAGCGAGAGAAGCACAATAGAGCAATAAAAAATGACATCCCACTGTCTGAATGAGTTTTCATGTTAAATTGAGTATTCAACTATTTCCTTATGGGGGAACCTACAATGTACTGAGGAACAACAGGAGAGATGTTTCCCTCATGTATTTCAGCAGAAAATAACAATTCCACTCAAGTTCACCCTTTCTGCTCACACTGCACATAACTCAGCGAGAGAAGCACAATGGCGCAATAAAAAATGACATCCCACTGTCTGAATGAGTTTTCATGTTAAATTGAGAATTCAACTATTTCCTTATGGGGGGACCTACAATGTACTGAGGAACAACAGGAGAGATGTTTCCCTCATGTATTTCAGCAGAAAATAACAATTGCACTCAAGTGCACCCTTTCTGCTCACACTGCGCATAACTCAGCGAGAGAAGCACAATAGAGCAATAAAAAATGACATCCCACTGTCTGAATGACTTTTTGTGTTAAATTGTGATATCAACTATTTCCTTGTGGGGGAACCTACAATGTACTGAGGAACAACAGGAGAGATGTTTCCCTCATGTATTTCAGCAGAAAATAACACTTCCACTCAAGTTCACCCTTTCTGCTCACACTGCACATAACTCAGCGAGAGAAGCACAATAGAGCAATAAAAAATGACATCCCACTGTCTGAATGAGTTTTCATGTTAAATTGAGAATTCAACTATTTCCTTATGGGGGAACCTACAATGTACTCAGGAACAACAGGAGAGATGTTTCCCTCATGTATTTCAGCAGAAAATAACAATTGCACTCAAGTTCACCCTTTCTGCTCACACTGCGCATAACTCAGCGAGAGAAGCACAATAGAGCAATAAAAAATGACATCCCACTGTCTGAATGACTTTTTGTGTTAAATTGTGATATCAACTATTTCCTTATGGGGGAACCTACAATGTACTGAGGAACAACAGGAGAGATGTTTCCCTCATGTATTTCAGCAGAAAATAACACTTCCACTCAAGTTCACCCTTTCTGCTCACACTGCGCATAACTTAGCGAGAGAAGCACAATAGAGCAATAAAAAATGACATCCCACTGTCTGAATGAGTTTTCATGTTAAATTGAGTATTCAACTATTTCCTTATGGGGGAACCTACAATGTACTGAGGAACAACAGGAGAGATGTTTCCCTCATGTATTTCAGCAGAAAATAACAATTCCACTCAAGTTCACCCTTTCTGCTCACACTGCACATAACTCAGCGAGAGAAGCACAATGGCGCAATAAAAAATGACATCCCACTGTCTGAATGAGTTTTCATGTTAAATTGAGAATTCAACTATTTCCTTATGGGGGGACCTACAATGTACTGAGGAACAACAGGAGAGATGTTTCCCTCATGTATTTCAGCAGAAATAACAATTCCACTCAAGTTCACCCTTTCTGCTCAAACTGCGCATAACTCAGCGAGAGAAGCACAATAGAGCAATAAAAAATGACATCCCACTGTCTGAATGAGTTTTCATGTTGAATTGAGAATTCAACTATTTCCTTATGGGGGGACCTACAATGTACTCAGGAACAACAGGAGAGATGTTTCCCTCATGTATTTCAGCAGAAAATAACAATTCCACTCAAGTTCACCCTTTCTGCTCACACTGCACATAACTCAGCGAGAGAAGCACAATAGAGCAATAAAAAATGACATCCCACTGTCTGAATGAGTTTTCATGTTAAATTGAGAATTCAACTATTTCCTTCTGGGGGGACCTACAATGTACTGAGGAACAACAGGAGAGATGTTTCCCTCATGTATTTCAGCAGAAAATAACAATTCCACTCAAGTTCACCCTTTCTGCTCAAACTGCGCATAACTCAGCGAGAGAAGCACAATAGAGCAATAAAAAATGACATCCCACTGTCTGAATGAGTTTTTATGTTAAATTGTGAATTCAACTATTTCCTTCTGGGGGAACTTACAATGTACTGAGGAACAACAGGAGAGATGTTTCCCTCATGTATTTCAGCAGAAAATAACAATTCCACTCAAGTTCACCCTTTCTGCTCACACTGCGCATAACTCAGCGAGAGAAGCACAATAGAGCAATAAAAAATGACATCCCACTGTCTGAATGAGTTTTCATGTTGAATTGAGAATTCAACTATTTCCTTATGGGGGGACCTACAATGTACTCAGGAACAACAGGAGAGATGTTTCCCTCATGTATTTCAGCAGAAAATAACAATTCCACTCAAGTTCACCCTTTCTGCTCACACTGCGCATAACTCAGCGAGAGAAGCACAATAGAGCAATAAAAAATGACATCCCACTGTCTGAATGAGTTTTTGTGTTAAATTGAGTATTCAACTATTTCCTTATGGGGGAACCTACAATGTACTGAGGAACAACAGGAGAGATGTTTCCCTCATGTATTTCAGCAGAAAATAACAATTCCACTCAAGTTCACCCTTTCTGCTCACACTGCGCATAACTCAGCGAGAGAAGCACAATAGAGCAATAAAAAATGACATCCCACTGTCTGAATGAGTTTTTATGTTAAATTGAGTATTCAACTATTTCCTTATGGGGGAACCTACAATGTACTGAGGAACAACAGGAGAGATGTTTCCCTCATGTATTTCAGCAGAAAATAACAATTCCACTCAAGTTCACCCTTTCTGCTCACACTGCGCATAACTCAGCAAGAGAAGCACAATAGAGCAATAAAAAATGACATCCCACTGTCTGAATGAGTTTTTATGTTAAATTGAGAATTCAACTATTTCCTTATGGGGGGACCTACAATGTACTCAGGAACAACAGGAGAGATGTTTCCCTCATGTATTTCAGCAGAAAATAACAATTCCACTCAAGTTCACCCTTTCTGCTCACACTGCGCATAACTCAGCGAGAGAAGCACAATAGAGCAATAAAAAATGACATCCTACTGTCTGAATGAGTTTTCACCCCATCAGACTTGAATTGAATTAGGGTTAACGATAAGGCTGAAACTAGGGTTAGGGTTAGGGTTAGCTGAAATTAGGGTTAGGGTTTCTGCCTTCCTCAAGTACTAGAAGACCCAAATTCGGCGTGTGCGCTTCTTTGGGGGCTCTTGATGAAATAACAAGTGGCCCCATGTCTCTAGGACAAAGTTGAAATGTCAACCCATAGACTTGCATTGAATGAGGGTTAAGGATAAGGCTGAAAGTAGGGTTAGGGTAGGGATGGAGTTGTTATTCTCTGCTGGAATACATGAGGGAAACATCTCTCATGTTGTTCCTCAGTACATTTTAGGTTCCCCAACAAGGAAAAAGGTGAATTCTGGATTTAACATGAAAACTCATTCAGACGTCAGGATGTCATTCTTTATGGTGTTTATTGGCCTTATCTCAACAATTTGAGAGTTTTTTTTTTTTTTTTTTTTAAAGGAGCAGCAGTGATATCTGTGCTGACTTACTCTGAAAGAATTCTGTTTCTCCTGTTTCTGAGCTGAATTGAAAGTCTCCATGCAAGACAACAGCTGCACACAGCTGCACACAGCTTTACACTTGAACACTCATTCATACACATGAGCCTGAAGGAATAAACAGAGGTCTGTCATCAGTCATGGCGTGAAAAAATATTTTCTGCTCCTCCTGTGTTCATAAAGAGTTTTTTTTTTATATCTTTTTTAATGTTCCCCAGTAAATTGAGTGTTATTCAAGCAGCAGAAGCAGCATCAGCAACACCAGCAGCTGCTGAAGTACTTTAATTGGTTTGTAATCAGACTTACAAGTCTGTTTACAAACAACTTCAGACTTCAAAGCGTTTGAACGGCTTTGATCATCAGACCTAAAAGTCTGTTTACAAACAACTTCAGACTTCAAAGTTTTTGAAAATGTTTCAACACGCATTCCATCACTTTGATGTCTGTTTTCTTCAAGCAGCAGCATTTTTTATTGAGCAAATTGTATTCTGAGTGGAATAACAGGTTGGATTTTTTTTTCTCTCTTGTTCCTCAGCTGAATCAAGACATCTATGAAAGTAAACAGTCGCATACAGATTTTGAAAAGAAAACTCATTCAACCACTTGGATTTCTTCTTTTATTGTGGTTATGGGCCTTATCTCAACAAGTTGAGATGTTGTCTTTTTTTTGAAGGAGCAGCTGTGATATCTGTGCTGACTTACTCTGAAAGAACTCTGTTTCTCTTGTTTCTGAGCTGAATGAAAGTCTCCATGCAAGACAACAGCTGCACAGAGCTGCACACAGCTTTACACTTGAACACTCATTCATACACATGAGCCTGGAGAAATAAACATAGCAAAACAAAGATTCAAATGAAACTGACAATACACCAGGTCAGTGTTCATCAATCTCAGACCAACAGAGAGTCGACTGTGAACGATCGTCACCTGATATTCATCATACGGTCTGTGTCTCCACCCACAGGCGAAATGGTGCCACTGCACATCACCAAACGCATAAGAACAAATCAACCATGTAAATGAATCGACACCACTGAAACAAGAGAGAAATTGTTTCATCAATAACTGGAATAATGTTATTATTAAAAAATATATATATATATTTCAATAGTTATCTGCTTTAATCAATGTGTGTGGGGGGAGTGGGGGCACTGAATTAGTGAATTCAGGAATTTGTGAAAGAAAACAAGTGCTTTATGCTCATTGCGAGCATAAAAGGTGAACTTGAATGGAATTGTAATTCTCTGCTGAAAAAAATAAGGAAAAAAACTTTCCTGTTGTTCCTCTATTGTCAGTCTCATTTGAATCTTTGTTTTGCATTGTTTATTCCTCCATGCTGATGAGTATGAATGAGTGTTCAAGTGTAAAGCTGTGTGCAGCTCTGTGCAGCTGTTTTCTTGCATAGAGACTTTAATTCAGCTCAGAAACAGGAGAAAAAGAGTTATTTCAGAGTAAGTCAGCACAGATATCACTGCTGCTCCTTCAAAAAAAAGATTTCAACTATTTCCTTATGGGGGAACCTACAATGTAGTGAGGAACAACAGGAGAGATGTTTCCCTCATGTATTTCAGCAGAAAATAACAATTCAACTCAAGTTCACCCTTTCTGCTCACACTGCGCATAACTCAGCGAGAGAAGCACAATAGAGCAATAAAAAATGACATCCCACTGTCTGAATGAGTTTTCATGTTAAATTGTAAAATCAACTATTTCCTTATGGGGGAACCTACAATGTACTGAGGAACAACAGGAGAGATGTTTCCCTCATGTATTTCAGCAGAAAATAACAATTCCACTCAAGTTCACCCTTTCTGCTCACACTGCACATAACTCAGCGAGAGAAGCACAATAGAGCAATAAAAAATGACATCCCACTGTCTGAATGAGTTTTCATGTTAAATTGAGAATTCAACTATTTCCTTATGGGGGGACCTACAATGTACTGAGGAACAACAGGAGAGATGTTTCCCTCATGTATTTCAGCAGAAAATAACAATTCCACTCAAGTTCACCCTTTCTGCTCACACTGCGCATAACTCAGCGAGAGAAGCACAATAGAGCAATAAAAAATGACATCCCACTGTCTGAATGAGTTTTCATGTTAAATTGAGAATTCAACTATTTCCTTCTGGGGGGACCTACAATGTACTGAGGAACAACAGGAGAGATGTTTCCCTCATGTATTTCAGCAGAAAATAACAATTCCACTCAAGTTCACCCTTTCTGCTCACACTGCGCATAACTCAGCGAGAGAAGCACAATAGAGCAATAAAAAATGACATCCCACTGTCTGAATGATTTTTTATGTTAAATTGTGAATTCAACTATTTCCTTCTGGGGGAACTTACAATGTACTGAGGAACAACAGGAGAGATGTTTCCCTCATGTATTTCAGCAGAAAATAACAATTCCACTCAAGTTCACCCTTTCTGCTCACACTGCGCATAACTCAGCGAGAGAAGCACAATAGAGCAATAAAAAATGACATCCCACTGTCTGAATGAGTTTTCATGTTGAATTGAGAATTCAACTATTTCCTTATGGGGGGACCTACAATGTACTGAGGAACAACAGCAGAGATGTTTCCCTCATGTATTTCAGCAGAAAATAACAATTCCACTCAAGTTCACCCTTTCTGCTCACACTGCGCATAACTCAGCGAGAGAAGCACAATAGAGCAATAAAAAATGACATCCCACTGTCTGAATGAGTTTTCATGTTAAATTGAGAATTCAACTATTTCCTTATGGGGGGACCTACAATGTACTCAGGAAAAACAGGAGAGATGTTTCCCTCATGCATTTCAGCAGAAAATAACAATTCCACTCAAGTTCACCCTTTCTGCTCACACTGCGCATAACTCAGCGAGAGAAGCACAATAGAGCAATAAAAAATGACATCCCACTGTCTGAATGAGTTTTCATGTTAAATTGAGTATTCAACTATTTCCTTATGGGGGAACCTACAATGTACTGAGGAACAACAGGAGAGATGTTTCCCTCATGTATTTCAGCAGAAAATAACAATTCCACTCAAGTTCACCCTTTCTGCTCACACTACGCATAACTCAGCGAGAGAAGCACAATAGAGCAATAAAAAATGACATCCCACTGTCTGAATGAGTTTTTATGTTAAATTGTGAATTCAACTATTTCCTTCTGGGGGAACTTACAATGTACTGAGGAACAACAGGAGAGATGTTTCCCTCATGTATTTCAGCAGAAAATAACAATTCCACTCAAGTTCACCCTTTCTGCTCACACTGCGCATAACTCAGCGAGAGAAGCACAATAGAGCAATAAAAAATGACATCCCACTGTCTGAATGAGTTTTCATGTTGAATTGAGAATTCAACTATTTCCTTATGGGGGGACCTACAATGTACTGAGGAACAACAGGAGAGATGTTTCCCTCATGTATTTCAGCAGAAAATAACAATTCCACTCAAGTTCACCCTTTCTGCTCACACTGCGCATAACTCAGCGAGAGAAGCACAATAGAGCAATAAAAAATGACATCCCACTGTCTGAATGAGTTTTTATGTTAAATTGAGAATTCAACTATTTCCTTATGGGGGGACCTACAATGTACTCAGGAAAAACAGGAGAGATGTTTCCCTCATGCATTTCAGCAGAAAATAACAATTCCACTCAAGTTCACCCTTTCTGCTCACACTGCGCATAACTCAGCGAGAGAAGCACAATAGAGCAATAAAAAATGACATCCCACTGTCTGAATGAGTTTTCATGTTAAATTGAGTATTCAACTATTTCCTTATGGGGGAACCTACAATGTACTGAGGAACAACAGGAGAGATGTTTCCCTCATGTATTTCAGCAGAAAATAACAATTCCACTCAAGTTCACCCTTTCTGCTCACACTGCGCATAACTCAGCGAGAGAAGCACAATAGAGCAATAAAAAATGACATCCCACTGTCTGAATGAGTTTTCATGTTGAATTGAGAATTCAACTATTTCCTTATGGGGGGACCTACAATGTACTGAGGAACAACAGGAGAGATGTTTCCCTCATGTATTTCAGCAGAAAATAACAATTCCACTCAAGTTCACCCTTTCTGCTCACACTGCGCATAACTCAGCGAGAGAAGCACAATAGAGCAATAAAAAATGACATCCCACTGTCTGAATGAGTTTTCATGTTGAATTGAGAATTCAACTATTTCCTTATGGGGGGACCTACAATGTACTGAGGAACAACAGGAGAGATGTTTCCCTCATGTATTTCAGCAGAAAATAACAATTCCACTCAAGTTCACCCTTTCTGCTCACACTGCGCATAACTCAGCGAGAGAAGCACAATAGAGCAATAAAAAATGACATCCCACTGTCTGAATGAGTTTTTGTGTTAAATTGAGTATTCAACTATTTCCTTATGGGGGAACCTACAATGTACTGAGGAACAACAGGAGAGATGTTTCCCTCATGTATTTCAGCAGAAAATAACAATTCCACTCAAGTTCACCCTTTCTGCTCACACTGCGCATAACTCAGCGAGAGAAGCACAATAGAGCAATAAAAAATGACATCCCACTGTCTGAATGAGTTTTTGTGTTAAATTGAGTATTCAACTATTTCCTTATGGGGGAACCTACAATGTACTGAGGAACAACAGGAGAGATGTTTCCCTCATGTATTTCAGCAGAAAATAACAATTCCACTCAAGTTCACCCTTTCTGCTCACACTGCGCATAACTCAGCGAGAGAAGCACAATAGAGCAATAAAAAATGACATCCCACTGTCTGAATGAGTTTTTATGTTAAATTGAGTATTCAACTATTTCCTTATGGGGGAACCTACAATGTACTGAGGAACAACAGGAGAGATGTTTCCCTCATGTATTTCAGCAGAAAATAACAATTCCACTCAAGTTCACCCTTTCTGCTCACACTGCGCATAACTCAGCAAGAGAAGCACAATAGAGCAATAAAAAATGACATCCCACTGTCTGAATGAGTTTTTATGTTAAATTGAGAATTCAACTATTTCCTTATGGGGGGACCTACAATGTACTCAGGAACAACAGGAGAGATGTTTCCCTCATGTATTTCAGCAGAAAATAACAATTCCACTCAAGTTCACCCTTTCTGCTCACACTGCGCATAACTCAGCGAGAGAAGCACAATAGAGCAATAAAAAATGACATCCTACTGTCTGAATGAGTTTTCACCCCATCAGACTTGAATTGAATTAGGGTTAACGATAAGGCTGAAACTAGGGTTAGGGTTAGGGTTAGCTGAAATTAGGGTTAGGGTTTCTGCCTTCCTCAAGTACTAGAAGACCCAAATTCGGCGTGTGCGCTTCTTTGGGGGCTCTTGATGAAATAACAAGTGGCCCCATGTCTCTAGGACAAAGTTGAAATGTCAACCCATAGACTTGCATTGAATGAGGGTTAAGGATAAGGCTGAAAGTAGGGTTAGGGTAGGGATGGAGTTGTTATTCTCTGCTGGAATACATGAGGGAAACATCTCTCATGTTGTTCCTCAGTACATTTTAGGTTCCCCAACAAGGAAAAAGGTGAATTCTGGATTTAACATGAAAACTCATTCAGACGTCAGGATGTCATTCTTTATGGTGTTTATTGGCCTTATCTCAACAATTTGAGAGGTTTTTTTTTTTTTTTTTTTTAAAGGAGCAGCAGTGATATCTGTGCTGACTTACTCTGAAAGAATTCTGTTTCTCCTGTTTCTGAGCTGAATTGAAAGTCTCCATGCAAGACAACAGCTGCACACAGCTGCACACAGCTTTACACTTGAACACTCATTCATACACATGAGCCTGAAGGAATAAACAGAGGTCTGTCATCAGTCATGGCGTGAAAAAATATTTTCTGCTCCTCCTGTGTTCATAAAGAGTTTTTTTTTTATATCTTTTTTAATGTTCCCCAGTAAATTGAGTGTTATTCAAGCAGCAGAAGCAGCATCAGCAACACCAGCAGCTGCTGAAGTACTTTAATTGGTTTGTAATCAGACTTACAAGTCTGTTTACAAACAACTTCAGACTTCAAAGCGTTTGAACGGCTTTGATCATCAGACCTAAAAGTCTGTTTACAAACAACTTCAGACTTCAAAGTTTTTGAAAATGTTTCAACACGCATTCCATCACTTTGATGTCTGTTTTCTTCAAGCAGCAGCATTTTTTATTGAGCAAATTGTATTCTGAGTGGAATAACAGGTTGGATTTTTTTTTCTCTCTTGTTCCTCAGCTGAATCAAGACATCTATGAAAGTAAACAGTCGCATACAGATTTTGAAAAGAAAACTCATTCAACCACTTGGATTTCTTCTTTTATTGTGGTTATGGGCCTTATCTCAACAAGTTGAGATGTTGTCTTTTTTTTGAAGGAGCAGCTGTGATATCTGTGCTGACTTACTCTGAAAGAACTCTGTTTCTCTTGTTTCTGAGCTGAATGAAAGTCTCCATGCAAGACAACAGCTGCACAGAGCTGCACACAGCTTTACACTTGAACACTCATTCATACACATGAGCCTGGAGAAATAAACATAGCAAAACAAAGATTCAAATGAAACTGACAATACACCAGGTCAGTGTTCATCAATCTCAGACCAACAGAGAGTCGACTGTGAACGATCGTCACCTGATATTCATCATACGGTCTGTGTCTCCACCCACAGGCGAAATGGTGCCACTGCACATCACCAAACGCATAAGAACAAATCAACCATGTAAATGAATCGACACCACTGAAACAAGAGAGAAATTGTTTCATCAATAACTGGAATAATGTTATTATTAAAAAATATATATATATATTTCAATAGTTATCTGCTTTAATCAATGTGTGTGGGGGGAGTGGGGGCACTGAATTAGTGAATTCAGGAATTTGTGAAAGAAAACAAGTGCTTTATGCTCATTGCGAGCATAAAAGGTGAACTTGAATGGAATTGTAATTCTCTGCTGAAAAAAATAAGGAAAAAAACTTTCCTGTTGTTCCTCTATTGTCAGTCTCATTTGAATCTTTGTTTTGCATTGTTTATTCCTCCATGCTGATGAGTATGAATGAGTGTTCAAGTGTAAAGCTGTGTGCAGCTCTGTGCAGCTGTTTTCTTGCATAGAGACTTTAATTCAGCTCAGAAACAGGAGAAAAAGAGTTATTTCAGAGTAAGTCAGCACAGATATCACTGCTGCTCCTTCAAAAAAAAGATTTCAACTATTTCCTTATGGGGGAACCTACAATGTAGTGAGGAACAACAGGAGAGATATTTCCCTCATGTATTTCAGCAGAAAATAACAATTCAACTCAAGTTCACCCTTTCTGCTCACACTGCGCATAACTCAGCGAGAGAAGCACAATAGAGCAATAAAAAATGACATCCCACTGTCTGAATGAGTTTTCATGTTAAATTGTAAAATCAACTATTTCCTTATGGGGGAACCTACAATGTACTGAGGAACAACAGGAGAGATGTTTCCCTCATGTATTTCAGCAGAAAATAACAATTCCACTCAAGTTCACCCTTTCTGCTCACACTGCGCATAACTCAGCGAGAGAAGCACAATAGAGCAATAAAAAATGACATCCCACTGTCTGAATGAGTTTTTATGTTAAATTGAGAATTCAACTATTTCCTTATGGGGGGACCTACAATGTACTGAGGAACAACAGGAGAGATGTTTCCCTCATGTATTTCAGCAGAAAATAACAATTCCACTCAAGTTCACCCTTTCTGCTCACACTGCGCATAACTCAGCGAGAGAAGCACAATAGAGCAATAAAAAATGACATCCCACTGTCTGAATGAGTTTTCATGTTAAATTGAGAATTCAACTATTTCCTTATGGGGGGACCTACAATGTATTCAGGAACAACAGGAGAGATGTTTCCCTCATGTATTTCAGCAGAAAATAACAATTCCACTCAAGTTCACCCTTTCTGCTCACACTGCACATAACTCAGCGAGAGAAGCACAATGGCGCAATAAAAAATGACATCCCACTGTCTGAATGAGTTTTCATGTTAAATTGAGAATTCAACTATTTCCTTATGGGGGGACCTACAATGTACTGAGGAACAACAGGAGAGATGTTTCCCTCATGTATTTCAGCAGAAAATAACAATTCCACTCAAGTTCACCCTTTCTGCTCACACTGCACATAACTCAGCGAGAGAAGCACAATAGAGCAATAAAAAATGACATCCCACTTGTCTGAATGAGTTTTCATGTTAAATTGAGAATTCAACTATTTCCTTATGGGGGGACCTACAATGTACTGAGGAACAACAGGAGAGATGTTTCCCTCATGTATTTCAGCAGAAAATAACAATTCCACTCAAGTTCACCCTTTCTGCTCACACTGCACATAACTCAGCGAGAGAAGCACAATAGAGCAATAAAAAATGACATCCCACTGTCTGAATGAGTTTTCATGTTAAATTGAGAATTCAACTATTTCCTTCTGGGGGGACCTACAATGTACTGAGGAACAACAGGAGAGATGTTTCCCTCATGTATTTCAGCAGAAAATAACAATTCCACTCAAGTTCACCCTTTCTGCTCACACTGCGCATAACTCAGCGAGAGAAGCACAATAGAGCAATAAAAAATGACATCCCACTGTCTGAATGAGTTTTCATGTTGAATTGAGAATTCAACTATTTCCTTATGGGGGGACCTACAATGTACTGAGGAACAACAGGAGAGATGATTCCCTCATGTATTTCAGCAGAAAATAACAATTCCACTCAAGTTCACCCTTTCTGCTCACACTGCGCATAACTCAGCGAGAGAAGCACAATAGAGCAATAAAAAATGACATCCCACTGTCTGAATGAGTTTTCATGTTAAATTGAGAATTCAACTATTTCCTTATGGGGGGACCTACAATGTACTCAGGAAAAACAGGAGAGATGTTTCCCTCATGCATTTCAGCAGAAAATAACAATTCCACTCAAGTTCACCCTTTCTGCTCACACTGCGCATAACTCAGCGAGAGAAGCACAATAGAGCAATAAAAAATGACATCCCACTGTCTGAATGAGTTTTCATGTTAAATTGAGTATTCAACTATTTCCTTATGGGGGAACCTACAATGTACTGAGGAACAACAGGAGAGATGTTTCCCTCATGTATTTCAGCAGAAAATAACAATTCCACTCAAGTTCACCCTTTCTGCTCACACTACGCATAACTCAGCGAGAGAAGCACAATAGAGCAATAAAAAATGACATCCCACTGTCTGAATGAGTTTTTATGTTAAATTGTGAATTCAACTATTTCCTTCTGGGGGAACTTACAATGTACTGAGGAACAACAGGAGAGATGTTTCCCTCATGTATTTCAGCAGAAAATAACAATTCCACTCAAGTTCACCCTTTCTGCTCACACTGCGCATAACTCAGCGAGAGAAGCACAATAGAGCAATAAAAAATGACATCCCACTGTCTGAATGAGTTTTCATGTTGAATTGAGAATTCAACTATTTCCTTATGGGGGGACCTACAATGTACTGAGGAACAACAGGAGAGATGTTTCCCTCATGTATTTCAGCAGAAAATAACAATTCCACTCAAGTTCACCCTTTCTGCTCACACTGCGCATAACTCAGCGAGAGAAGCACAATAGAGCAATAAAAAATGACATCCCACTGTCTGAATGAGTTTTTATGTTAAATTGAGAATTCAACTATTTCCTTATGGGGGGACCTACAATGTACTCAGGAAAAACAGGAGAGATGTTTCCCTCATGCATTTCAGCAGAAAATAACAATTCCACTCAAGTTCACCCTTTCTGCTCACACTGCGCATAACTCAGCGAGAGAAGCACAATAGAGCAATAAAAAATGACATCCCACTGTCTGAATGAGTTTTCATGTTAAATTGAGTATTCAACTATTTCCTTATGGGGGAACCTACAATGTACTGAGGAACAACAGGAGAGATGTTTCCCTCATGTATTTCAGCAGAAAATAACAATTCCACTCAAGTTCACCCTTTCTGCTCACACTGCGCATAACTCAGCGAGAGAAGCACAATAGAGCAATAAAAAATGACATCCCACTGTCTGAATGAGTTTTCATGTTGAATTGAGAATTCAACTATTTCCTTATGGGGGGACCTACAATGTACTGAGGAACAACAGGAGAGATGTTTCCCTCATGTATTTCAGCAGAAAATAACAATTCCACTCAAGTTCACCCTTTCTGCTCACACTGCGCATAACTCAGCGAGAGAAGCACAATAGAGCAATAAAAAATGACATCCCACTGTCTGAATGAGTTTTTATGTTAAATTGAGAATTCAACTATTTCCTTATGGGGGGACCTACAATGTACTCAGGAAAAACAGGAGAGATGTTTCCCTCATGCATTTCAGCAGAAAATAACAATTCCACTCAAGTTCACCCTTTCTGCTCACACTGCGCATAACTCAGCGAGAGAAGCACAATAGAGCAATAAAAAATGACATCCCACTGTCTGAATGAGTTTTCATGTTAAATTGAGTATTCAACTATTTCCTTATGGGGGAACCTACAATGTACTGAGGAACAACAGGAGAGATGTTTCCCTCATGTATTTCAGCAGAAAATAACAATTCCACTCAAGTTCACCCTTTCTGCTCACACTGCGCATAACTCAGCGAGAGAAGCACAATAGAGCAATAAAAAATGACATCCCACTGTCTGAATGAGTTTTTATGTTAAATTGAGAATTCAACTATTTCCTTATGGGGGGACCTACAATGTACTCAGGAACAACAGGAGAGATGTTTCCCTCATGTATTTCAGCAGAAAATAACAATTCCACTCAAGTTCACCCTTTCTGCTCACACTGCGCATAACTCAGCGAGAGAAGCACAATAGAGCAATAAAAAATGACATCCCACTGTCTGAATGAGTTTTCATGTTAAATTGAGAATTCAACTATTTCCTTATGGGGGGACCTACAATGTACTGAGGAACAACAGGAGAGATGTTTCCCTCATGTATTTCACCAGAAAATAACAATTCCACTCAAGTTCACCCTTTCTGCTCACACTGCGCATAACTCAGCGAGAGAAGCACAATAGAGCAATAAAAAATGACATCCCACTGTCTGAATGAGTTTTTATGTTAAATTGAGAATTCAACTATTTCCTTATGGGGGGACCTACAATGTACTCAGGAAAAACAGAAGAGATGTTTCCCTCATGCATTTCAGCAGAAAATAACAATTCCACTCAAGTTCACCCTTTCTGCTCACACTGCGCATAACTCAGCGAGAGAAGCACAATAGAGCAATAAAAAATGACATCCCACTGTCTGAATGAGTTTTCATGTTAAATTGAGTATTCAACTATTTCCTTATGGGGGAACCTACAATGTACTGAGGAACAACAGGAGAGATGTTTCCCTCATGTATTTCAGCAGAAAATAACAATTCCACTCAAGTTCACCCTTTCTGCTCACACTGCGCATAACTCAGCGAGAGAAGCACAATAGAGAAATAAAAAATGACATCCCACTGTCTGAATGAGTTTTTATGTTAAATTGAGAATTCAACTATTTCCTTATGGGGGAACCTACAATGTACTGAGGAACAACAGGAGAGATGTTTCCCTCATGTATTTCAGCAGAAAATAACAATTCCACTCAAGTTCACCCTTTCTGCTCACACTGCGCATAACTCAGCAAGAGAAGCACAATAGAGCAATAAAAAATGACATCCCACTGTCTGAATGAGTTTTCACCCCATCAGACTTGAATTGAATTAGGGTTAACGATAAGGCTGAAACTAGGGTTAGGGTTAGGGTTAGCTGAAATTAGGGTTAGGGTTTCTGCGTTCCTCAAGTACTAGAAGACCCAAATTTGGCGTGGGCGCTTCTTTGGGGCTCTTGATGAAATAGCAAGTGGCCCCATGTCTCTATGACAAAGTTGAAATGTCAACCCATAGACTTGCATTGAATGAGGGTTAAGGATAAGGCTTGAAAGTAGGGTTAGGGTAGGGATGGAGTTGTTATTCTCTGCTGGAATACATGAGGGAAACATCTCTCATGTTGTTCCTCAGTACATTTTAGGTTCCCCAACAAGGAAAAAGGTGAATTCTGAATTTAACATGAAAACTCATTCAGACGTCAGGATGTCATTCTTTATGGTGTTTATTGGCCTTATCTCAACGATTTGAGAGGTTGTTTTTTTTTTTTTTTTTAAAGGAGCAGCAGTGATATCTGTGCTGACTTACTCTGAAAGAATTCTGTTTCTCCTGTTTCTGAGCTGAATTGAAAGTCTCCATGCAAGACAACAGCTGCACACAGCTGCACACAGCTTTACACTTGAACACTCATTCATACACATGAGCCTGAAGGAATAAACAGAGGTCTGTCATCAGTCATGGCGTGAAAAAATATTTTCTGCTCCTCCTGTGTTCATAAAGAGTTTTTTTTTTATATCTTTTTTAATGTTCCCCAGTAAATTGAGTGTTATTCAAGCAGCAGAAGCAGCATCAGCAACACCAGCAGCTGCTGAAGTACTTTAATTGGTTTGTAATCAGACTTACAAGTCTGTTTACAAACAACTTCAGACTTCAAAGCGTTTGAACGGCTTTGATCATCAGACCTAAAAGTCTGTTTACAAACAACTTCAGACTTCAAAGTTTTTGAAAATGTTTCAACACGCATTCCATCACTTTGATGTCTGTTTTCTTCAAGCAGCAGCATTTTTTATTGAGCAAATTGTATTCTGTGTGGAATAACAGGTTGGATTTTTTTTTCTCTCTTGTTCCTCAGCTGAATCAAGACATCTATGAAAGTAAACAGTCGCATACAGATTTTGAAAAGAAAACTCATTCAACCACTTGGATTTCTTCTTTTATTGTGGTTATGGGCCTTATCTCAACAAGTTGAGATGTTGTCTTTTTTTTGAAGGAGCAGCTGTGATATCTGTGCTGACTTACTCTGAAAGAACTCTGTTTCTCTTGTTTCTGAGCTGAATGAAAGTCTCCATGCAAGACAACAGCTGCACAGAGCTGCACACAGCTTTACACTTGAACACTCATTCATACACATGAGCCTGGAGAAATAAACATAGCAAAACAAAGATTCAAATGAAACTGACAATACACCAGGTCAGTGTTCATCAATCTCAGACCAACAGAGAGTCGACTGTGAACGATCGTCACCTGATATTCATCATACGGTCTGTGTCTCCACCCACAGGCGAAATGGTGCCACTGCACATCACCAAACGCATAAGAACAAATCAACCATGTAAATGAATCGACACCACTGAAACAAGAGAGAAATTGTTTCATCAATAACTGGAATAATGTTATTATTAAAATATATATATATATATATTTCAATAGTTAGCTGCTTTAATCAATGTGTGTGGGGGGAGTGGGGGCACTGAATTAGTGAATTCAGGAATTTGTGAAAGAAAACAAGTGCTTTATGCTCATTGCGAGCATAAAAGGTGAACTTGAATGGAATTGTAATTCTCTGCTGAAAAAAATAAGGAAAAAAATTTTCCTGTTGTTCCTCTATTGTCAGTCTCATTTGAATCTTTGTTTTGCATTGTTTATTCCTCCATGCTGATGAGTATGAATGAGTGTTCAAGTGTAAAGCTGTGTGCAGCTCTGTGCAGCTGTTTTCTTGCATAGAGACTTTAATTCAGCTCAGAAACAGGAGAAAAAGAGTTATTTCAGAGTAAGTCAGCACAGATATCACTGCTGCTCCTTCAAAAAAAAGATTTCAACTATTTCCTTATGGGGGAACCTACAATGTAGTGAGGAACAACAGGAGAGATGTTTCCCTCATGTATTTCAGCAGAAAATAACAATTCCACTCAAGTTCACCCTTTCTGCTCACACTGCGCATAACTCAGCGAGAGAAGCACAATAGAGCAATAAAAAATGACATCCCACTGTCTGAATGAGTTTTTGTGTTAAATTGAGAAATCAACTATTTCCTCATGGGGGAACCTACAATGTACTGAGGAACAACAGGAGAGATGTTTCCCTCATGTATTTCAGCAGAAAATAACAATTCCACTCAAGTTCACCCTTTCTGCTCGCACTGCGCATAACTCAGCGAGAGAAGCACAATAGAGCAATAAAAAATGACATCCCACTGTCTGAATGAGTTTTTATGTTAAATTGAGAATTCAACTATTTCCTTATGGGGGGGATCTACAATGTACTCAGGAAAAACAGGAGAGATGTTTCCCTCATGTATTTCTTCAGAAAATAACAATTCCACTCAAGTTCACCCTTTCTGCTCACACTGCGCATAACTCAGCGAGAGAAGCACAATAGAGCAATAAAAAATGACATCCCACTGTCTGAATGAGTTTTCATGTTAAATTGAGTATTCAACTATTTCCTTATGGGGGAACCTACAATGTACTGAGGAACAACAGGAGAGATGTTTCCCTCATGTATTTCAGCAGAAAATAACAATTCCACTCAAGTTCACCCTTTCTGCTCACACTGCGCATAACTCAGCGAGAGAAGCACAATAGAGCAATAAAAAATGACATCCCACTGTCTGAATGAGTTTTCATGTTAAATTGAGAATTCAACTATTTCCTTATGGGGGGACCTACAATGTACTCAGGAACAACAGGAGAGATGTTTCCCTCATGTATTTCAGCAGAAAATAACAATTCCACTCAAGTTCACCCTTTCTGCTCCCACTGCGCATAACTCAGCGAGAGAAGCACAATAGAGCAATAAAAAATGACATCCCACTGTCTGAATGAGTTTTCATGTTAAATTGAGTATTCAACTATTTCCTTATGGGGGAACCTACAATGTACTGAGGAACAACAGGACAGATGTTTCCCTCATGTATTTCAGCAGAAAATAACAATTCCACTCAAGTTCACCCTTTCTGCTCACACTGCGCATAACTCAGCGAGAGAAGCACAATAGAGCAATAAAAAATGACATCCCACTGTCTGAATGAGTTTTTATGTTAAATTGAGAATTCAACTATTTCCTTATGGGGGGACCTACAATGTACTCAGGAACAACAGGAGAGATGTTTCCCTCATGCATTTCAGCAGAAAATAACAATTCCACTCAAGTTCACCCTTTCTGCTCACACTGCGCATAACTCAGCGAGAGAAGCACAATAGAGCAATAAAAAATGACATCCCACTGTCTGAATGAGTTTTTATGTTAAATTGAGAATTCAACTATTTCCTTATGGGGGACCCTACAATGTACTGAGGAACAACAGGAGAGATGTTTCCCTCATGTATTTCACCAGAAAATAACAATTCCACTCAAGTTCACCCTTTCTGCTCACACTGCGCATAACTCAGCGAGAGAAGCACAATAGAGCAATAAAAAATGACATCCCACTGTCTGAATGAGTTTTTATGTTAAATTGAGAATTCAACTATTTCCTTATGGGGGGACCTACAATGTATTCAGGAATAACAGGAGAGATGTTTCCCTCATGTATTTCAGCAGAAAATAACAATTCCACTCAAGTTCATCCTTTCTGCTCACACTGCGCATAACTCAGCGAGAGAAGCACAATAGAGCAATAAAAAATGACATCCCACTGTGTGAATGAGTTTTCATGTTAAATTGAGAATTCAACTATTTCCTTATGGGGGAACCTACAATGTACTGAGGAACAACAGGAGAGATGTTTCCCTCATGTATTTCAGCAGAAAATAACAATTCCACTCAAGTTCACCCTTTCTGCTCCCACTGCGCATAACTCAGCGAGAGAAGCACAATAGAGCAATAAAAAATGACATCCCACTGTCTGAATGAGTTTTCATGTTAAATTGAGTATTCAACTATTTCCTTATGGGGGAACCTACAATGTACTGAGGAACAACAGGAGAGATGTTTCCCTCATGTATTTCAGCAGAAAATAACAATTCCACTCAAGTTCACCCTTTCTGCTCACACTGCGCATAACTCAGCGAGAGAAGCACAATAGAGCAATAAAAAATGACATCCCACTGTCTGAATGAGTTTTCATGTTAAATTGAGAATTCAACTATTTCCTTATGGGGGGACCTACAATGTACTCAGGAACAACAGGAGAGATGTTTCCCTCATGTATTTCAGCAGAAAATAACAATTCCACTCAAGTTCACCCTTTCTGCTCACACTGCGCATAACTCAGCGAGAGAAGCACAATAGAGCAATAAAAAATGACATCCCACTGTCTGAATGAGTTTTCATGTTAAATTGAGAATTCAACTATTTCCTTATGGGGGAACCTACAATGTACTGAGGAACAACAGGAGAGATGTTTCCCTCATGTATTTCAGCAGAAAATAACAATTCCACTCAAGTTCACCCTTTCTGCTCACACTGCGCATAACTCAGCGAGAGAAGCACAATAGAGCAATAAAAAATGACATCCCACTGTCTGAATGAGTTTTTATGTTAAATTGAGAATTCAACTATTTCCTTATGGGGGGACCTACAATGTACTCAGGAACAACAGGAGAGATGTTTCCCTCATGCATTTCAGCAGAAAATAACAATTCCACTCAAGTTCACCCTTTCTGCTCCCACTGCGCATAACTCAGCGAGAGAAGCACAATAGAGCAATAAAAAATGACATCCCACTGTCTGAATGAGTTTTTATGTTAAATTGAGAATTCAACTATTTCCTTATGGGGGACCCTACAATGTACTGAGGAACAACAGGAGAGATGTTTCCCTCATGTATTTCACCAGAAAATAACAATTCCACTCAAGTTCACCCTTTCTGCTCACACTGCGCATAACTCAGCGAGAGAAGCACAATAGAGCAATAAAAAATGACATCCCACTGTCTGAATGAGTTTTTATGTTAAATTGAGAATTCAACTATTTCCTTATGGGGGGACCTACAATGTATTCAGGAATAACAGGAGAGATGTTTCCCTCATGTATTTCAGCAGAAAATAACAATTCCACTCAAGTTCATCCTTTCTGCTCACACTGCGCATAACTCAGCGAGAGAAGCACAATAGAGCAATAAAAAATGACATCCCACTGTGTGAATGAGTTTTCATGTTAAATTGAGAATTCAACTATTTCCTTATGGGGGAACCTACAATGTACTGAGGAACAACAGGAGAGATGTTTCCCTCATGTATTTCAGCAGAAAATAACAATTCCACTCAAGTTCACCCTTTCTGCTCACACTGCGCATAACTCAGCGAGAGAAGCACAATAGAGCAATAAAAAATGACATCCCACTGTCTGAATGAGTTTTCATGTTAAATTGAGTATTCAACTATTTCCTTATGGGGGAACCTACAATGTACTGAGGAACAACAGGAGAGATGTTTCCCTCATGTATTTCAACAGAAAATAACAATTCCACTCAAGTTCACCCTTTCTGCTCACACTGCGCATAACTCAGCGAGAGAAGCACAATAGAGCAATAAAAAATGACATCCCACTGTCTGAATGAGTTTTCATGTTAAATTGTAAAATCAACTATTTCCTTATGGGGGACCCTACAATGTACTGAGGAACAACAGGAGAGATGTTTCCCTCATGTATTTCAGCAGAAAATAACAATTCCACTCAAGTTCACCCTTTCTGCTCACACTGCGCATAACTCAGCGAGAGAAGCACAATAGAGCAATAAAAAATGACATCCCACTGTCTGAATGAGTTTTCACCCCATCAGACTTGAATTGAATTAGGGTTAACGTTAAGGCTGAAACTAGGGTTAGGGTTAGGGTTAGCTGAAATTAGGGTTAGGGTTTCTGCGTTCCTCAAGTACTAGAAGACCCAAATTCGGCGTGTGCGCTTCTTTGGGGGCTCTTGATGAAAAAGCAAGTGGCCCCATGTCTCTAGGACAAAGTTGAAATGTCAACCCATAGACTTGCATTGAATGATGGTTAAGGATAAAGCTGAAAGTAGGGTTAGGGTAGGGATGGAGTTGTTATTCTCTGCTGGAATACATGAGGGAAACATCTCTCATATTGTTCCTCAGTACATTTTAGGTTCCCCAACAAGGTTAAAGGTGAATTCTGAATTTAACATGAAAACTCATTCAGACGTCAGGATGTCATTCTTTATGGTGTTTATTGGCCTTATCTCAACGATTTGAGAGGTTGTTTTTTTTTTTTTTTTTAAAGGAGCAGCAGTGATATCTGTGCTGACTTACTCTGAAAGAACTCTGTTTCTCCTGTTTCTGAGCTGAATGAAAGTCTCCATGCAAGACAACGGCTGCACACAGCTGCACACAGCTTTACACTTGAACACTCATTCATACACATGAGCCTGAAGGAATAAACAGAGGTCTGTCATCAGTCATGGCGTGAAAAAATATTTTCTGCTCCTCCTGTGTTCATAAAGAGTTTTTGTTTTATATCTTTTTTAATGTTCCCCAGTAAATTGAGTGTTATTCAAGCAGCAGAAGCAGCATCAGCAACGCCAGCAGCTGCTGAAGCACTTTAATTGGTTTGTAATCAGACTTACAAGTCTGTTTACAAACAACTTCAGACTTCAAAGCATTTGAACGGCTTTGATCATCAGACCTAAAAGTCTCTTTACAAACAACTTCAGACTTCAAAGTTTTTGAAAATGTGTGAACACGCATTCCATCACTTTGATGTCTGTTTTCTTCAAGCAGCAGCATTTTTTATTGAGCAAATTGTATTCTGAGTGGAATAACAGGTTGGATTTTTTTTTCTCTCTTGTTCCTCAGCTGAATCAAGACATCTATGAAAGTAAACAGTCGCATACAGATTTTGAAAAGAAAACTCATTCAACCACTTGGATTTCTTCTTTTATTGTGGTTATGGGCCTTATCTCAACAAGTTGAGATGTTGTCTTTTTTTTGAAGGAGCAGCTGTGATATCTGTGCTGACTTACTCTGAAAGAACTCTGTTTCTCCTGTTTCTGAGCTGAATGAAAGTCTCCATGCAAGACAACAGCTGCACAGAGCTGCACACAGCTTTACACTTGAACACTCATTCATACACATGAGCCTGGAGGAATAAACATAGCAAAACAAAGATTCAAATGAAACTGACAATACACCAGGTCAGTGTTCATCAAGCAACGGAATACGCACAGTGCCCCTCAATCTCAGACCAACAGAGAGTCGACTGTGAACGAGCGTCACCTGATATTCATCATACGGTCTGTGTCTCCACCCACAGGCGTAATGGTGCCACTGCACATCACCAAACGCATAAGAACAAATCAACCATGTAAATGAATCGACACCACTGAAACAAGAGAGAAATTTTTTCATCAATAACTGGAATAATTTTATTAAAAAAAAAAAAAAAAAAAAAAAAATATATATATATATATATATATATATATATATATATATATATATATATATATATATATATATTTCAATAGTTATCTGCTTTAATCAATGTGTGTGGGGGGAGTGGGGGCACTGAATTAGTGAATTCAGGAATTTGTGAAAGAAAACAAGTGCTTTATGCTCATTGCGAGAATAAAAGGTGAACTTGAATGGAATTGTTATTCTCTGCTGAAAAAAATGAGGAAAAAATCTTTCCTGTTGTTCCTCTATTGTCAGTCTCATTTGAATCTTTGTTTTGCATTGTTTATTCCTCCAGGCTGATGAGTATGAATGAGTGTTCAAGTGTAAAGCTGTGTGCAGCTCTGTGCAGCTGTTTTCTTGCATAGAGACTTTAATTCAGCTCAGAAACAGGAGAAAAAGAGTTATTTCAGAGTAAGTCAGCACAGATATCACTGCTGCTCCTTCAAAAAAAAGATTTCAACTATTTCCTTATGGGGGAACCTACAATGTAGTGAGGAACAACAGGAGAGATGTTTCCCTCATGCATTTCAGCAGAAAATAACAATTCCACTCAAGTTCACCCTTTCTGCTCACACTGCGCATAACTCAGCGAGAGAAGCACAATAGAGCAATAAAAAATGACATCCCACTGTCTGAATGAGTTTTCATGTTAAATTGAGAATTCAACTATTTCCTTATGGGGGGACCTACAATGTACTCAGGAACAACAGGAGAGATGTTTCCCTCATGTATTTCAGCAGAAAATAACAATTCCACTCAAGTTCACCCTTTCTGCTCACACTGCACATAACTCAGCGAGAGAAGCACAATAGAGCAATAAAAAATGACATCCCACTGTCTGAATGAGTTTTCATGTTAAATTGAGAATTCAACTATTTCCTTATGGGGGGACCTACAATGTACTCAGGAACAACAGGAGAGATGTTTCCCTCATGTATTTCAGCAGAAAATAACAATTCCACTCAAGTTCACCCTTTCTGCTCACACTGCGCATAACTCAGCGAGAGAAGCACAATAGAGCAATAAGAAATGACATCCCACTGTCTGAATGAGTTTTAATGTTAAATTGAGAATTCAACTATTTCCTTATGGGGGGACCTACAATGTACTCAGGAACAACAGGAGAGATGTTTCCCACATGTATTTCAGCAGAAAATAACAATTCCACTCAAGTTCACCCTTTCTGCTCACACTGTGCATAACTCAGCGAGAGAAGCACAATAGAGCAATAAAAAATGACATCCCACTGTCTGAATGAGTTTTCATGTTAAATTGAGAATTCAACTATTTCCTTGTGGGGGAACCTACAATGTACTAAGGAACAACAGGAGAGATGTTTCCCTCATGTATTTCAGCAGAAAATAACAATTCCACTCAAGTTCACCCTTTCTGCTCACACTGCGCATAACTCAGCGAGAGAAGCACAATAGAGCAATAAAAAATGACATCCCACTTTCTGAATGAGTTTTCATGTTAAATTGTGAAATCAACTATTTCCTTGTGGGGGAACCTACAATGTACTGAGGAACAACAGGAGAGATGTTTCCCTCATGTATTTCAGCAGAAAATAACAATTCCACTCAAGTTCACCCTTTCTGCTCACACTGCGCATAACTCAGCGAAAGAAGCACAATAGAGCAATAAAAAATGACATCCCACTGTCTGAATGAGTTTTCACCCCATCAGACTTGAATTGAATTAGGGTTAACGATAAGGCTGAAACTAGGGTTAGGGTTAGGGTTAGCTGAAATTAGGGTTAGGGTTTCTGCGTTCCTCAAGTACTAGAAGACCCAAATTTGGCTTGGGCGCTTCTTTGGGGCTCTTGATGAAATAACAAGTGGCATGTCTCTAGGACAAAGTTGAAATTTCACCCCATAGACTTGCATTGAATGAGGGTTAAGGATAAGGCTGAAAGTAGGGTTCGGGTAGGGATGGAATTGTTATTCTCTGTTGGAATACATGAGGGAAACATCTCTCATGTTGTTCCTCAGTACATTGTAGGTTCCCCAATAAGGAAACAGGTGAATTCTGAATTTAACATGAAAACTCATTCAGACGTCAGGATGTCATTTTTTATTGTGTTTATTGGCCTTATCTCAACGATTTGAGAGGTTGTTTTTTTTTTTTTTTTTAAAGGAGCAGCAGTGATATCTGTGCTGACTTACTCTGAATGAACTTTGTGTCTCCTGTTTCTGATCTGAATTAAAGTCTCTATGCAAAAAACAGCTGCAAAGAGCTCTGCACAGCTTTACATTTGAACACTCATTCATACACATGAGCCTGAAGGAATAAACAGAGGTCTGTCATCAGTCATGGCGTGAAAAAATATTTTCTGCTCCTCCTGTGTTCATAAAGAGTTTTTTTTATATATCTTTTTTAGTGTTCCCCAGTAAATTGAGTGTTATTCAAGCAGCAGAAGCAGCATCAGCAACGCCAGCAGCTGCAGAAGCGCTTTAATTGTTTTGTAATCAGACTTACAAGTCTGTTTACAAACAACTTCAGACTTCAAAGCGTTTGAACGGCTTTGATCATCAGACCTAAAAGTCTCTTTACAAACAACTTCAGACTTCAAAGCGTTTGAATGGCTTTGATCATCAGACCTAAAAGTTTCTTTACAAACAACTTCAGACTTCAAAGTTTTTGAAAATGTTTGAACACGCATTCCATCACTTTGATGTCTGTTTTCTTCAAGCAGCAGCATTTTTTATTGAGCAAATTGTATTCTGTGTGGAATAACAGGTTGGATTTTTTTTTTCTCTCTTGTTCCTCAGCTGAATCAAGACATCTATGAAAGTAAACAGTCGCATACAGATTTTGAAAAGAAAACTCATTCAACCACTTGGATTTCTTTTTTTATTGTGGTTATGGGCCTTATCTCAACAAGTTGAGATGTTGTCTTTTTTTTTGAAGGAGCAGCTGTGATATCTGTGCTGACTTACTCTGAATGAACTCTGTTTCTTCTGTTTCTGAGCTGAATGAATGTCTCCATGCAAGACAACAGCTGCACAGAGCTGCACACAGCTTTGCACTTGAACACTCATTCATACACATGAGCCTGAAGGAATAAACATAGCAAAACAAAGATTCAAATGAAACTGACAATACACCAGGTCAGTGTACATTCAGCAACGGAATACGCACAGTGCCCCTCCCTCTCAGACCAACAGAGGTCTGTCATCAGTCATGGCGTGAAAAAATATTTTCTGCTCCTCCTGTGTTCATAAAGAGTTTTTTTTATATCTTTTTTAGTGTTCCCCAGTAAATTGAGTGTTATTCAAGCAGCAGAAGCAGCATCAGAAACGCCAGCAGTTTCAGAAGAATTTTAATTGGTTTGTAATCAGACTTACAAGTCTGTTTACAAACAACTTCAGACTTCAAAGCGTTTGAACGGCTTTGATTATCAGACCTACAAGTCTGTTTACAAACAACTTCAGACTTCAAAGTTTTTGAAAATGTTTGCACACGCATTCCATCACTTTGATGTCTGTTTTCTTCAAGCAGCAGCATTTTTTATTGAGCAAATTGTATTCTGTGTGGAATAACAGCTTGGATTTTTTTTTTCTCTCTTGTTCCTCAGCTGAATCAAGACATCTATGAAAGGAAACAGTCGCATACAGATTTTGAAAAGAAAACTCATTCAACCACTTGGATTTCTTTTTTTATTATGGTTATGGGCCTTATCTCAACAAGTTGAGATGTTGTCTTTTTTTTTGAAGGAGCAGCTGTGATATCTGTGCTGACTTACTCTGAAAGAACTCTGTTTCTCCTGTTTCTGAGCTGAATGAAAGTCTCCATGCAAGACAACAGCTGCACAGAGCTGCACACAGCTTTACACTTGAACACTCATTCATACACATGAGCCTGAAGGAATAAAAATAGCAAAACAAAGATTCAAATGAAACTGACAATACACCAGGTCAGTGTACATTCAGCAACGGAATACGCACAGTGCCCCTCCCTCTCAGACCAACAGAGGTCTGTCATTAGTCATGGCGTGAAAAAATATTTTCTGCTCCTCCGGTGTTCATAAAGAGTTTTTTTTTATATCTTTTTTAGTGTTCCCCAGTAAATTGAGTGTTATTCAAGCAGCAGAAGCAGCATCAGCAACGCCAGCAACTGCAGAAGAACTTTAATTGGTTTGTAATCAGACTTACAAGTCTGTTTACAAACAACTTCAGACTTCAAAGCGTTTGAACGGCTTTGATTATCAGACCTACAAGTCTGTTTACAAACAACTTCAGACTTCAAAGTTTTTGAAAATGTTTGCACACGCATTCCATCACTTTGATGTCTGTTTTCTTCAAGCAGCAGCATTTTTTATTGAGCAAATTGTATTCTGTGTGGAATAACAGCTTGGATTTTTTTTTCTCTCTTGTTCCTCAGCTGAATCAAGACATCTATGAAAGTAAACAGTCGCATACAGATTTTGAAAAGAAAACTCATTCAACCACTTGGATTTCTTTTTTTATTGTGGTTATGGGCCTTATCTCAACAAGTTGAGATGTTGTCTTTTTTTTTGAAGGAGCAGCTGTGATATCTGTGCTGACTTACTCTGAATGAACTCTGTTTCTCCTATTTCTGAGCTGAATGAAAGTCTCCATGCAAGACAACAGCTGCACAGAGCTGCACACAGCTTTGCACTTGAACACTCATTCATACACATGAGCCTAAAGGAATAAACATAGAAAAACAAAGATTCAAATGAAACTGACAATACACCAGGTCAGTGTACATTAAGCAACGGAATACGCACAGTGCCCCTCCCTCTCAGACCAACAGAGGTCTGTCATCAGTCATGGCGTGAAAAAATATTTTCTGCTCCTCCTCTGTTCATAAAGAGTTTTTTTTTATATCTTTTTTAGTGTTCCCCAGTAAATTGAGTGTTATTCAAGCAGCAGAAGCAGCATCAGCAACGCCAGCAGCTGCAGAAGCACTTTAATTGTTTTGTAATCAGACTTACAAGTCTGTTTACAAACAACTTCAGACTTCAAAGCGTTTGAATGGCTTTGATCATCAGACCTAAAAGTTTCTTTACAAACAACTTCAGACTTCAAAGTTTTTGAAAATGTTTGAACACGCATTCCATCACTTTGATGTCTGTTTTCTTCAAGCAGCAGCATTTTTTATTGAGCAAATTGTATTCTGTGTGGAATAACAGGTTGGATTTTTTTTTTCTCTCTTGTTCCTCAGCTGAATCAAGACATCTATGAAAGTAAACAGTCGCATACAGATTTTGAAAAGAAAACTCATTCAACCACTTGGATTTCTTTTTTTATCGTGGTTATGGGCCTTATCTCAACAAGTTGAGATGTTGTCTTTTTTTTTGAAGGAGCAGCTGTGATATCTGTGCTGACTTATTCTGAATGAACTCTGTTTCTCCTGTTTCTGAGCTGAATGAAAGTCTCCATGCAAGACAACAGCTGCACAGAGCTGCACACAGCTTTACACTTGAACACTCATTCATACACATGAGCCTGAAGGAATAAACATAGCAAAACAAAGATTCAAATGAAACTGACAATACACTAGGTCAGTGTACATTAAGCAACAGAATACGCACAGTGCCCCTCAATCTCAGACCAACAGAGAGTCGACTGTGTTCGATCGTCACCTGATATTCATCACACGGTCTGTGTCTCCACCCAGAGGCGTAATGGTGCCACTGCACATCACCAAACGCATTAGAACAAATCAACAATGCAAATGAATTGACACCACTGAAACAAGAGAGAAATTGTTTCATCAATAACTGGAATAATTTTATTAAAAAACAACAACAAAAAGATGTCAAAAATTATCTGCTTTAAACAGTGTGTGTGGGGGGAGTGGGGGCACTGAATTAGTGAATTCAGGAATTTGTGAAAGAAAACAAGTGACAAATACACCAGGTCAGTGTACATTAAGCAACGGAATACGCACAGTGCCCCTCCCTCTCAGACCAACAGAGGTCTGTCATCAGTCATGGCGTGAAAAAATATTTTCTGCTCCTCCGGTGATCATAAAGAGTTTTTTTTTATATCTTTTTTAGTGTTCCCCAGTAAATTGAGTGCTATTCAAGCAGCAGAAGCAGCATCAGCAACGCCAGCAACTGCAGAAGAACTTTAATTGGTTTGTAATCAGACTTACAAGTCTGTTTACAAACAACTTCAGACTTCAAAGCGTTTGAATGGCTTTGATCATCAGACCTAAAAGTTTCTTTACAAACAACTTCAGACTTCAAAGTTTTTGAAAATGTTTGAACACGCATTCCATCACTTTGATGTCTGTTTTCTTCAAGCAGCAGCATTTTTTATTGAGCAAATTGTATTCTGTGTGGAATAACAGGTTGGATTTTTTTTTCTCTCTTGTTCCTCAGCTGAATCAAGACATCTATGAAAGTAAACAGTCGCATACAGATTTTGAAAAGAAAACTCATTCAACCACTTGGATTTCTTTTTTTATTGTGGTTATGGGCCTTATCTCAACAAGTTGAGATGTTGTCTTTTTTTTTGAAGGAGCAGCTGTGATATCTGTGCTGACTTACTCTGAATGAACTCTGTTTCTTCTGTTTCTGAGCTGAATGAATGTCTCCATGCAAGACAACAGCTGCACAGAGCTGCACACAGCTTTACACTTGAACACTCATTCATACACATGAGCCTGAAGGAATAAAAATAGCAAAACAAAGATTCAAATGAAACTGACAATACACCAGGTCAGTGTACATTCAGCAACGGAATACGCACAGTGCCCCTCCCTCTCAGACCAACAGAGGTCTGTCATCAGTCATGGCGTGAAAAAATATTTTCTGCTCCTCCGGTGTTCATAAAGAGTTTTTTTTTATATCTTTTTTAGTGTTCCCCAGTAAATTGAGTGTTATTCAAGCAGCAGAAGCAGCATCAGCAACGCCAGCAACTGCAGAAGAACTTTAATTGGTTTGTAATCAGACTTACAAGTCAGTTTACAAACAACTTCAGACTTCAAAGCGTTTGAACGGCTTTGATTATCAGACCTACAAGTCTGTTTACAAACAACTTCAGACTTCAAAGTTTTTGAAAATGTTTGCACACGCATTCCATCACTTTGATGTCTGTTTTCTTCAAGCAGCAGCATTTTTTATTGAGCAAATTGTATTCTGTGTGGAATAACAGCTTGGATTTTTTTTTCTCTCTTGTTCCTCAGCTGAATCAAGACATCTATGAAAGTAAACAGTCGCATACAGATTTTGAAAAGAAAACTCATTCAACCACTTGGATTTCTTTTTTTATTGTGGTTATGGGCCTTATCTCAACAAGTTGAGATGTTGTCTTTTTTTTTGAAGGAGCAGCTGTGATATCTGTGCTGACTTACTCTGAATGAACTCTGTTTCTCCTATTTCTGAGCTGAATGAAAGTCTCCATGCAAGACAACAGCTGCACAGAGCTGCACACAGCTTTGCACTTGAACACTCATTCATACACATGAGCCTGAAGGAATAAACATAGAAAAACAAAGATTCAAATGAAACTGACAATACACCAGGTCAGTGTACATTAAGCAACGGAATACGCACAGTGCCCCTCCCTCTCAGACCAACAGAGGTCTGTCATCAGTCATGGCGTGAAAAAATATTTTCTGCTCCTCCGGTGATCATAAAGAGTTTTTTTTTATATCTTTTTTAGTGTTCCCCAGTAAATTGAGTGTTATTCAAGCAGCAGAAGCAGCATCAGCAACGCCAGCAACTGCAGAAGAACTTTAATTGGTTTGTAATCAGACTTACAAGTCTGTTTACAAACAACTTCAGACTTCAAAGCGTTTGAATGGCTTTGATCATCAGACCTAAAAGTTTCTTTACAAACAACTTCAGACTTCAAAGTTTTTGAAAATGTTTGAACACGCATTCCATCACTTTGATGTCTGTTTTCTTCAAGCAGCAGCATTTTTTATTGAGCAAATTGTATTCTGTGTGGAATAACAGGTTGGATTTTTTTTTCTCTCTTGTTCCTCAGCTGAATCAAGACATCTATGAAAGTAAACAGTCGCATACAGATTTTGAAAAGAAAACTCATTCAACCACTTGGATTTCTTTTTTTATTGTGGTTATGGGCCTTATCTCAACAAGTTGAGATGTTGTCTTTTTTTTTGAAGGAGCAGCTGTGATATCTGTGCTGACTTACTCTGAATGAACTCTGTTTCTTCTGTTTCTGAGCTGAATGAATGTCTCCATGCAAGACAACAGCTGCACAGAGCTGCACACAGCTTTGCACTTGAACACTCATTCATACACATGAGCCTGAAGGAATAAACATAGCAAAACAAAGATTCAAATGAAACTGACAATACACCAGGTCAGTGTACATTGAGCAACGGAATACGCACAGTGCCCCTCCCTCTCAGACCAACAGAGGTCTGTCATCAGTCATGGCGTGAAAAAATATTTTCTGCTCCTCCTGTGTTCATAAAGAGTTTTTTTTTAAATCTTTTTTAGTGTTCCCCAGTAAATTGAGTGTTATTCGAGCAGCAGAAGCAGCATCAGCAACGCCAGCAGCTGCAGAAGCACTTTAATTGGTTTGTAATCAGACTTACAAGTCTGTTTACAAACAACTTCAGACTTCAAAGCGTTTGAACGGCTTTGATCATCAGACCTAAAAGTCTTTTTACAAACAACTTCAGACTTCAAAGTTTTTGAAAATGTTTGAACACGCATTCCATCACTTTGATGTCTGTTTTCTTCAAGCAGCAGCATTTTTTATTGAGCAAATTGTATTCTGTGTGGAATAACAGGTTGGATTTTTTTTTCTCTCTTGTTCCTCAGCTTAATCAAGACATCTATGAAAGTAAACAGTCGCATACAGATTTTGAAAAGAAAACTCATTCAACCACTTGGATTTCTTTTTTTATCGTGGTTATGGGCCTTATCTCAACAAGTTGAGATGTTGTCTTTTTTTTTGAAGGAGCAGCTGTGATATCTGTGCTGACTTATTCTGAATGAACTCTGTTTCTCCTGTTTCTGAGCTGAATGAAAGTCTCCATGCAAGACAACAGCTGCACAGAGCTGCACACAGCTTTACACTTGAACACTCATTCATACACATGAGCCTGAAGGAATAAAAATAGCAAAACAAAGATTCAAATGAAACTGACAATACACTAGGTCAGTGTACATTAAGCAACAGAATACGCACAGTGCCCCTCCCTCTCAGACCAACAGAGGTCTGTCATCAGTCATGGCGTGAAAAAATATTTTCTGCTCCTCCTCTGTTCATAAAGAGTTTTTTTTTATATCTTTTTTAGTGTTCCCCAGTAAATTGAGTGTTATTCAAGCAGCAGAAGCAGCATCAGCAACGCCAGCAGCTGCAGAAGCACTTTAATTGTTTTGTAATCAGACTTACAAGTCTGTTTACAAACAACTTCAGACTTCAAAGCGTTTGAACGGCTTTGAACATCAGACCTAAAAGTCTCTTTACAAACAACTTCAGACTTCAAAGCGTTTGAATGGCTTTGATCATCAGACCTAAAAGTTTCTTTACAAACAACTTCAGACTTCAAAGTTTTTGAAAATGTTTGAACACGCATTCCATCACTTTGATGTCTGTTTTCTTCAAGCAGCAGCATTTTTTATTGAGCAAATTGTATTCTGTGTGGAATAACAGGTTGGATTTTTTTTTTCTCTCTTGTTCCTGACCTGAATCAAGACATCTATGAAAGTAAACAGTCGCATACAGATTTTGAAAAGAAAACTCATTCAACCACTTGGATTTCTTTTTTTATTGTGGTTATGGGCCTTATCTCAACAAGTTGAGATGTTGTCTTTTTTTTTGAAGGAGCAGCTGTGATATCTGTGCTGACTTACACTGAATGAACTCTGTTTCTTCTGTTTCTGAGCTGAATGAATGTCTCCATGCAAGACAACAGCTGCACAGAGCTGCACACAGCTTTGCACTTGAACACTCATTCATACACATGAGCCTGAAGGAATAAACATAGCAAAACAAAGATTCAAATGAAACTGACAATACACCAGGTCAGTGTACATTGAGCAACGGAATACGCACAGTGCCCCTCCCTCTCAGACCAACAGAGGTCTGTCATCAGTCATGGCGTGAAAAAATATTTTCTGCTCCTCCTGTGTTCATAAAGAGTTTTTTTTTAAATCTTTTTTAGTGTTCCCCAGTAAATTGAGTGTTATTCAAGCAGCAGAAGCAGCATCAGCAACGCCAGCAGCTGCAGAAGCACTTTAATTGGTTTGTAATCAGACTTACAAGTCTGTTTACAAACAACTTCAGACTTCAAAGCGTTTGAACGGCTTTGATCATCAGACCTAAAAGTCTCTTTACAAACAACTTCAGACTTCAAAGTTTTTGAAAATGTTTGAACACGCATTCCATCACTTTGATGTCTGTTTTCTTCAAGCAGTAGCATTTTTTATTGAGCAAATTGTATTCTGTGTGGAATAACTGGTTGGATTTTTTTTTCTCTCTTTTCCTCTGCTGAATCAAGACATCTATGAAAGGAAACAGTCGCATACAGATTTTGAAAAGAAAACTCATTCAACCACTTGGATTTCTTTTTTTATTGTGGTTATGGGCCTTATCTCAACAAGCTGAGATGTTGTCTTTTTTTTTGAAGGAGCAGCTGTGATATCTGTGCTGACTTACTCTGAAAGAACTCTGTTTCTCCTGTTTCTGAGCTGAATGAAAGTCTCCATGCAAGACAACAGCTGCACAGAGCTGCACACAGCTTTACACTTGAACACTCATTCATACACATGAGCCTGAAGGAATAAAAATAGCAAAACAAAGATTCAAATGAAACTGACAATACACTAGGTCAGTGTACATTAAGCAACAGAATACGCACAGTGCCCCTCCCTCTCAGACCAACAGAGGTCTGTCATCAGTCATGGCGTGAAAAAATATTTTCTGCTCCTCCGGTGTTCATAAAGAGTTTTTTTTTTATATCTTTTTTAGTGTTCCCCAGTAAATTGAGTGTTATTCAAGCAGCAGAAGCAGCATCAGCAACGCCAGCAGCTGCAGAAGCACTTTAATTGGTTTGTAATCAGACTTACAAGTCTGTTTACAAACAACTTCAGACTTCAAAGCGTTTGAACGGCTTTGATTATCAGACCTACAAGTCTGTTTACAAACAACTTCAGACTTCAAAGTTTTTGAAAATGTTTGAACACGCATTCCATCACTTTGATGTCTGTTTTCTTCAAGCAGCAGCATTTTTTATTGAGCAAATTGTATTCTGTGTGGAATAACAGGTTGGATTTTTTTTTCTCTCTTGTTCCTCAGCTTAATCAAGACATCTATGAAAGTAAACAGTCGCATACAGATTTTGAAAAGAAAACTCATTCAACCACTTGGATTTCTTTTTTTATTGTGGTTATGGGCCTTATCTCAACAAGTTGAGATGTTGTCTTTTTTTTTGAAGGAGCAGCTGTGATATCTGTGCTGACTTACTCTGAATGAACTCTGTTTCTCCTGTTTCTGAGCTGAATGAAAGTCTCCATGCAAGACAACAGCTGCACAGAGCTGCACACAGCTTTGCACTTGAACACTCATTCATACACATGAGCCTGAAGGAATAAACATAGCAAAACAAAGATTCAAATGAAACTGACAATACACCAGGTCAGTGTACATTAAGCAACGGAATACGCACAGTGCCCCTCCCTCTCAGACCAACAGAGGTCTGTCATCAGTCATGGCGTGAAAAAATATTTTCTGCTCCTCCTCTGTTCATAAAGAGTTTTTTTTATATCTTTTTTAGTGTTCCCCAGTAAATTGAGTGTTATTCAAGCAGCAGAAGCAGCATCAGCAACGCCAGCAGCTGCAGAAGCACTTTAATTGGTTTGTAATCAGACTTACAAGTCTGTTTACAAACAACTTCAGACTTCAAAGCGTTTGAACGGCTTTGATCATCAGACCTAAAAGTCTCTTTACAAACAACTTCAGACTTCAAAGTTTTTGAAAATGTTTGAACACGCATTCCATCACTTTGATGTCTGTTTTCTTCAAGCAGCAGCATTTTTTATTGAGCAAATTGTATTCTGTGTGGAATAACAGGTTGGATTTTTTTTTCTCTCTTGTTCCTCAGCTTAATCAAGACATCTATGAAAGTAAACAGTCGCATACAGATTTTGAAAAGAAAACTCATTCAACCACTTGGATTTCTTTTTTTATTGTGGTTATGGGCCTTATCTCAACAAGTTGAGATGTTGTCTTTTTTTTTGAAGGAGCAGCTGTGATATCTGTGCTGACTTATTCTGAATGAACTCTGTTTCTCCTGTTTCTGAGCTGAATGAAAGTCTCCATGCAAGACAACAGCTGCACAGAACTGCACACAGCTTTGCACTTGAACACTAATTCATACAAATGAGCCTGAAGGAATAAAAATAGCAAAACAAAGCTTCAAATGAAACTGACAATACACCAGGTCAGTGTACATTAAGCAACGGAATACGCACAGTGCCCCTCCCTCTCAGACCAACAGAGGTCTGTCATCAGTCATGGCGTGAAAAAATATTTTCTATCCTTCTGTGTTCATAAAGAGTTTTTTTTTATATCTTTTTTAGTGTTCCCCAGTAAATTGAGTGTTATTCAAGCAGCAGAAGCAGCATCAGCAACGCCAGCAACTGCAGAAGAACTTTAATTGGTTTGTAATCAGACTTACAAGTCAGTTTACAAACAACTTCAGACTTCAAAGCGTTTGAACGGCTTTGATTATCAGACCTACAAGTCTGTTTACAAACAACTTCAGACTTCAAAGTTTTTGAAAATGTTTGCACACGCATTCCATCACTTTGATGTCTGTTTTCTTCAAGCAGCAGCATTTTTTATTGAGCAAATTGTATTCTGTGTGGAATAACAGCTTGGATTTTTTTTTCTCTCTTGTTCCTCAGCTGAATCAAGACATCTATGAAAGTAAACAGTCGCATACAGATTTTGAAAAGAAAACTCATTCAACCACTTGGATTTCTTTTTTTATTGTGGTTATGGGCCTTATCTCAACAAGTTGAGATGTTGTCTTTTTTTTTGAAGGAGCAGCTGTGATATCTGTGCTGACTTACTCTGAATGAACTCTGTTTCTCCTATTTCTGAGCTGAATGAAAGTCTCCATGCAAGACAACAGCTGCACAGAGCTGCACACAGCTTTGCACTTGAACACTCATTCATACACATGAGCCTGAAGGAATAAACATAGAAAAACAAAGATTCAAATGAAACTGACAATACACCAGGTCAGTGTACATTAAGCAACGGAATACGCACAGTGCCCCTCCCTCTCAGACCAACAGAGGTCTGTCATCAGTCATGGCGTGAAAAAATATTTTCTGCTCCTCCGGTGATCATAAAGAGTTTTTTTTTATATCTTTTTTAGTGTTCCCCAGTAAATTGAGTGTTATTCAAGCAGCAGAAGCAGCATCAGCAACGCCAGCAACTGCAGAAGAACTTTAATTGGTTTGTAATCAGACTTACAAGTCTGTTTACAAACAACTTCAGACTTCAAAGCGTTTGAATGGCTTTGATCATCAGACCTAAAAGTTTCTTTACAAACAACTTCAGACTTCAAAGTTTTTGAAAATGTTTGAACACGCATTCCATCACTTTGATGTCTGTTTTCTTCAAGCAGCAGCATTTTTTATTGAGCAAATTGTATTCTGTGTGGAATAACAGGTTGGATTTTTTTTTTCTCTCTTGTTCCTCAGCTGAATCAAGACATCTATGAAAGTAAACAGTCGCATACAGATTTTGAAAAGAAAACTCATTCAACCACTTGGATTTCTTTTTTTATTGTGGTTATGGGCCTTATCTCAACAAGTTGAGATGTTGTCTTTTTTTTTGAAGGAGCAGCTGTGATATCTGTGCTGACTTACTCTGAATGAACTCTGTTTCTTCTGTTTCTGAGCTGAATGAATGTCTCCATGCAAGACAACAGCTGCACAGAGCTGCACACAGCTTTGCACTTGAACACTCATTCATACACATGAGCCTGAAGGAATAAACATAGCAAAACAAAGATTCAAATGAAACTGACAATACACCAGGTCAGTGTACATTGAGCAACGGAATACGCACAGTGCCCCTCCCTCTCAGACCAACAGAGGTCTGTCATCAGTCATGGCGTGAAAAAATATTTTCTGCTCCTCCTGTGTTCATAAAGAGTTTTTTTTTAAATCTTTTTTAGTGTTCCCCAGTAAATTGAGTGTTATTCGAGCAGCAGAAGCAGCATCAGCAACGCCAGCAGCTGCAGAAGCACTTTAATTGGTTTGTAATCAGACTTACAAGTCTGTTTACAAACAACTTCAGACTTCAAAGCGTTTGAACGGCTTTGATCATCAGACCTAAAAGTCTTTTTACAAACAACTTCAGACTTCAAAGTTTTTGAAAATGTTTGAACACGCATTCCATCACTTTGATGTCTGTTTTCTTCAAGCAGCAGCATTTTTTATTGAGCAAATTGTATTCTGTGTGGAATAACAGGTTGGATTTTTTTTTCTCTCTTGTTCCTCAGCTTAATCGAGACATCTATGAAAGTAAACAGTCGCATACAGATTTTGAAAAGAAAACTCATTCAACCACTTGGATTTCTTTTTTTATCGTGGTTATGGGCCTTATCTCAACAAGTTGAGATGTTGTCTTTTTTTTTGAAGGAGCAGCTGTGATATCTGTGCTGACTTATTCTGAATGAACTCTGTTTCTCCTGTTTCTGAGCTGAATGAAAGTCTCCATGCAAGACAACAGCTGCACAGAGCTGCACACAGCTTTACACTTGAACACTCATTCATACACATGAGCCTGAAGGAATAAAAATAGCAAAACAAAGATTCAAATGAAACTGACAATACACTAGGTCAGTGTACATTAAGCAACAGAATACGCACAGTGCCCCTCCCTCTCAGACCAACAGAGGTCTGTCATCAGTCATGGCGTGAAAAAATATTTTCTGCTCCTCCTCTGTTCATAAAGAGTTTTTTTTTATATCTTTTTTAGTGTTCCCCAGTAAATTGAGTGTTATTCAAGCAGCAGAAGCAGCATCAGCAACGCCAGCAGCTGCAGAAGCACTTTAATTGTTTTGTAATCAGACTTACAAGTCTGTTTACAAACAACTTCAGACTTCAAAGCGTTTGAACGGCTTTGAACATCAGACCTAAAAGTCTCTTTACAAACAACTTCAGACTTCAAAGCGTTTGAATGGCTTTGAACATCAGACCTAAAAGTCTCTTTACAAACAACTTCAGACTTCAAAGTTTTTGAAAATGTTTGAACACGCATTCCATCACTTTGATGTCTGTTTTCTTCAAGCAGTAGCATTTTTTATTGAGCAAATTGTATTCTGTGTGGAATAACTGGTTGGATTTTTTTTTCTCTCTTTTCCTCTGCTGAATCAAGACATCTATGAAAGGAAACAGTCGCATACAGATTTTGAAAAGAAAACTCATTCAACCACTTGGATTTCTTTTTTTATTGTGGTTATGGGCCTTATCTCAACAAGCTGAGATGTTGTCTTTTTTTTTGAAGGAGCAGCTGTGATATCTGTGCTGACTTACTCTGAAAGAACTCTGTTTCTCCTGTTTCTGAGCTGAATGAAAGTCTCCATGCAAGACAACAGCTGCACAGAGCTGCACACAGCTTTACACTTGAACACTCATTCATACACATGAGCCTGAAGGAATAAAAATAGCAAAACAAAGATTCAAATGAAACTGACAATACACTAGGTCAGTGTACATTAAGCAACAGAATACGCACAGTGCCCCTCCCTCTCAGACCAACAGAGGTCTGTCATCAGTCATGGCGTGAAAAAATATTTTCTGCTCCTCCGGTGTTCATAAAGAGTTTTTTTTTTATATCTTTTTTAGTGTTCCCCAGTAAATTGAGTGTTATTCAAGCAGCAGAAGCAGCATCAGCAACGCCAGCAGCTGCAGAAGCACTTTAATTGGTTTGTAATCAGACTTACAAGTCTGTTTACAAACAACTTCAGACTTCAAAGCGTTTGAACGGCTTTGATTATCAGACCTACAAGTCTGTTTACAAACAACTTCAGACTTCAAAGTTTTTGAAAATGTTTGAACACGCATTCCATCACTTTGATGTCTGTTTTCTTCAAGCAGCAGCATTTTTTATTGAGCAAATTGTATTCTGTGTGGAATAACAGGTTGGATTTTTTTTTCTCTCTTGTTCCTCAGCTTAATCAAGACATCTATGAAAGTAAACAGTCGCATACAGATTTTGAAAAGAAAACTCATTCAACCACTTGGATTTCTTTTTTTATTGTGGTTATGGGCCTTATCTCAACAAGTTGAGATGTTGTCTTTTTTTTTGAAGGAGCAGCTGTGATATCTGTGCTGACTTACTCTGAAAGAACTCTGTTTCTTCTGTTTCTGAGCTGAATGAAAGTCTCCATGCAAGACAACAGCTGCACAGAGCTGCACACAGCTTTACACTTGAACACTCATTCATACACATGAGCCTGAAGGAATAAAAATAGCAAAACAAAGATTCAAATGAAACTGACAATACACCAGGTCAGTGTACATTCAGCAACGGAATACGCACAGTGCCCCTCCCTCTCAGACCAACAGATGTCTGTCATCAGTCATGGCGTGAAAAAATATTTTCTGCTCCTCCGGTGTTCATAAAGAGTTTTTTTTTATATCTTTTTTAGTGTTCCCCAGTAAATTGAGTGTTATTCAAGCAGCAGAAGCAGCATCAGCAACGCCAGCAACTGCAGAAGAACTTTAATTGGTTTGTAATCAGACTTACAAGTCTGTTTACAAACAACTTCAGACTTCAAAGCGTTTGAACGGCTTTGATTATCAGACCTACAAGTCTGTTTACAAACAACTTCAGACTTCAAAGTTTTTGAAAATGTTTGCACACGCATTCCATCACTTTGATGTCTGTTTTCTTCAAGCAGCAGCATTTTTTATTGAGCAAATTGTATTCTGTGTGGAATAACAGCTTGGATTTTTTTTTCTCTCTTGTTCCTCAGCTGAATCAAGACATCTATGAAAGTAAACAGTCGCATACAGATTTTGAAAAGAAAACTCATTCAACCACTTGGATTTCTTTTTTTATTGTGGTTATGGGCCTTATCTCAACAAGTTGAGATGTTGTCTTTTTTTTTGAAGGAGCAGCTGTGATATCTGTGCTGACTTACTCTGAATGAACTCTGTTTCTCCTGTTTCTGAGCTGAATGAAAGTCTCCATGCAAGACAACAGCTGCACAGAGCTGCACACAGCTTTGCACTTGAACACTCATTCATACACATGAGCCTGAAGGAATAAACATAGCAAAACAAAGATTCAAATGAAACTGACAATACACCAGGTCAGTGTACATTAAGCAACGGAATACGCACAGTGCCCCTCCCTCTCAGACCAACAGAGGTCTGTCATCAGTCATGGCGTGAAAAAATATTTTCTGCTCCTCCTCTGTTCATAAAGAGTTTTTTTTATATCTTTTTTAGTGTTCCCCAGTAAATTGAGTGTTATTCAAGCAGCAGAAGCAGCATCAGCAACGCCAGCAGCTGCAGAAGCACTTTAATTGGTTTGTAATCAGACTTACAAGTCTGTTTACAAACAACTTCAGACTTCAAAGCGTTTGAACGGCTTTGATCATCAGACCTAAAAGTCTCTTTACAAACAACTTCAGACTTCAAAGTTTTTGAAAATGTTTGAACACGCATTCCATCACTTTGATGTCTGTTTTCTTCAAGCAGCAGCATTTTTTATTGAGCAAATTGTATTCTGTGTGGAATAACAGGTTGGATTTTTTTTTCTCTCTTGTTCCTCAGCTTAATCAAGACATCTATGAAAGTAAACAGTCGCATACAGATTTTGAAAAGAAAACTCATTCAACCACTTGGATTTCTTTTTTTATTGTGGTTATGGGCCTTATCTCAACAAGTTGAGATGTTGTCTTTTTTTTTGAAGGAGCAGCTGTGATATCTGTGCTGACTTATTCTGAATGAACTCTGTTTCTCCTGTTTCTGAGCTGAATGAAAGTCTCCATGCAAGACAACAGCTGCACAGAACTGCACACAGCTTTGCACTTGAACACTAATTCATACAAATGAGCCTGAAGGAATAAAAATAGCAAAACAAAGCTTCAAATGAAACTGACAATACACCAGGTCAGTGTACATTAAGCAACGGAATACGCACAGTGCCCCTCCCTCTCAGACCAACAGAGGTCTGTCATCAGTCATGACGTGAAAAAATATTTTCTATCCTTCTGTGTTCATAAAGAGTTTTTTTTTATATCTTTTTTAGTGTTCCCCAGTAAATTGAGTGTTATTCGAGCAGCAGAAGCAGCATCAGCAACGCCAGCAGCTTCAGAAGCACTTTAATTGGTTTGTAATCAGACTTACAAGTCTGTTTACAAACAACTTCAGATTTCAAAGCGTTTGAACGGCTTTGATCATCAGACCTACAAGTCTCTTTACAAACAACTTCAGACTTCAAAGTTTTTGAAAATGTTTGAACACGCATTCCATCACTTTGATGTCTGTTTTCTTCAAGCAGCAGCATTTTTTATTGAGCAAATTGTATTCTGTGTGGAATAACAGGTTGGATTTTTTTTTTCTCTCTTGTTCCTCAGCTTAATCAAGACATCTATGAAAGTAAACAGTCGCATACAGATTTTGAAAAGAAAACTCATTCAACCACTTGGATTTCTTTTTTTATTGTGGTTATGGGCCTTATCTCAACAAGTTGAGATGTTGTCTTTTTTTTTGAAGGAGCATCTGTGATATCTGTGCTGACTTAGTCTGAAAGAACTCTGTTTCTCCTGTTTCTGAGCTGAATGAAAGTCTCAATGCAAGACAACAGCTGCACAGAGCTGCACACAGCTTTGCACTTGAACACTCATTCATACACATGAGCCTGAAGGAATAAACATAGCAAAACAAAGATTCAAATGAAACTGACAATACACCAGGTCAGTGTACATTAAGCAACGGAATACGCACAGTGCCCCTCCCTCTCAGACCAACAGAGGTCTGTCATCAGTCATGGCGTGAAAAAATATTTTCTGCTCCTTCTGTGTTCATAAAGAGTTTTTTTTTATATCTTTTTTAGTGTTCCCCAGTAAATTGAGTGTTATTCAAGCAGCAGAAGCAGCATCAGCAACGCCAGCAGCTGCAGAAGCACTTTAATTGGTTTGTAATCAGACTTACAAGTCTGTTTACAAACAACTTCAGACTTCAAAGTTTTTGAAAATGTTTGAACACGCATTCCATCACTTTGATGTCTGTTTTCTTCAAGCAGCAGCATTTTTTATTGAGCAAATTGTATTCTGTGTGGAATAACAGGTTGGATTTTTTTTTCTCTCTTGTTCCTCAGCTTAATCAAGACATCTATGAAAGTAAACAGTCGCATACAGATTTTGAAAAGAAAACTCATTCAACCACTTGGATTTCTTTTTTTATTGTGGTTATGGGCCTTATCTCAACAAGTTGAGATGTTGTCTTTTTTTTTGAAGGAGCAGCTGTGATATCTGTGCTGACTTATTCTGAATGAACTCTGTTTCTCCTGTTTCTGAGCTGAATGAAAGTCTCCATGCAAGACAACAGCTGCACAGAACTGCACACAGCTTTGCACTTGAACACTAATTCATACAAATGAGCCTGAAGGAATAAAAATAGCAAAACAAAGCTTCAAATGAAACTGACAATACACCAGGTCAGTGTACATTAAGCAACGGAATACGCACAGTGCCCCTCCCTCTCAGACCAACAGAGGTCTGTCATCAGTCATGACGTGAAAAAATATTTTCTATCCTTCTGTGTTCATAAAGAGTTTTTTTTTATATCTTTTTTAGTGTTCCCCAGTAAATTGAGTGTTATTCGAGCAGCAGAAGCAGCATCAGCAACGCCAGCAGCTTCAGAAGCACTTTAATTGGTTTGTAATCAGACTTACAAGTCTGTTTACAAACAACTTCAGATTTCAAAGCGTTTGAACGGCTTTGATCATCAGACCTACAAGTCTCTTTACAAACAACTTCAGACTTCAAAGTTTTTGAAAATGTTTGAACACGCATTCCATCACTTTGATGTCTGTTTTCTTCAAGCAGCAGCATTTTTTATTGAGCAAATTGTATTCTGTGTGGAATAACAGGTTGGATTTTTTTTTTCTCTCTTGTTCCTCAGCTTAATCAAGACATCTATGAAAGTAAACAGTCGCATACAGATTTTGAAAAGAAAACTCATTCAACCACTTGGATTTCTTTTTTTATTGTGGTTATGGGCCTTATCTCAACAAGTTGAGATGTTGTCTTTTTTTTTGAAGGAGCATCTGTGATATCTGTGCTGACTTAGTCTGAAAGAACTCTGTTTCTCCTGTTTCTGAGCTGAATGAAAGTCTCAATGCAAGACAACAGCTGCACAGAGCTGCACACAGCTTTGCACTTGAACACTCATTCATACACATGAGCCTGAAGGAATAAACATAGCAAAACAAAGATTCAAATGAAACTGACAATACACCAGGTCAGTGTACATTAAGCAACGGAATACGCACAGTGCCCCTCCCTCTCAGACCAACAGAGGTCTGTCATCAGTCATGGCGTGAAAAAATATTTTCTGCTCCTCCTGTGTTCATAAAGAGTTTTTTTTTTATATCTTTTTTAGTGTTCCCCAGTAAATTGAGTGTTATTCAAGCAGCAGAAGCAGCATCAGCAACGCCAGCAGCTGCAGAAGCACTTTAATTGGTTTGTAATCAGACTTACAAGTCTGTTTACAAACAACTTCAGACTTCAAAGCGTTTGAACGGCTTTGATCATCAGACCTAAAAGTCTCTTTACAAACAACTTCAGACTTCAAAGTTTTTGAAAATGTTTGAACACGCATTCCATCACTTTGATGTCTGTTTTCTTCAAGCAGCAGCATTTTTTATTGAGCAAATTGTATTCTGTGTGGAATAACAGGTTGGATTTTTTTTTTCTCTCTTGTTCCTCAGCTTAATCAAGACATCTATGAAAGTAAACAGTCGCATACAGATTTTGAAAAGAAAACTCATTCAACCACTTGGATTTCTTTTTTTATTGTGGTTATGGGCCTTATCTCAACAAGTTGAGATGTTGTCTTTTTTTTTGAAGGAGCAGCTGTGATATCTGTGCTGACTTAGTCTGAAAGAACTCTGTTTCTCCTGTTTCTGAGCTGAATGAAAGTCTCAATGCAAGACAACAGCTGCACAGAGCTGCACACAGCTTTGCACTTGAACACTCATTCATACACATGAGCCTGAAGGAATAAACATAGCAAAACAAAGATTCAAATGAAACTGACAATACACCAGGTCAGTGTACATTAAGCAACGGAATACGCACAGTGCCCCTCCCTCTCAGACCAACAGAGGTCTGTCATCAGTCATGGCGTGAAAAAATATTTTCTATCCTTCTGTGTTCATAAAGAGTTTTTTTTTTTATATCTTTTTTAGTGTTCCCCAGTAAATTGAGTGTTATTCAAGCAGCAGAAGCAGCATCAGCAACGCCAGCAGCTGCAGAAGCACTTTAATTGGTTTGTAATCAGACTTACAAGTCTGTTTACAAACAACTTCAGACTTCAAAGTGTTTGAACGGCTTTGATCATCAGACCTAACAGTCTGTTTACAAACAACTTCAGACTTCAAAGTTTTTAAAAATGTTTGCACACGCATTCCATCACTTTGATGTCTGTTTTCTTCAAACAGCAGCATTTTTTTATTGAGCAAATTGTATTCTGTGTGGAATAACAGGTTGGATTTTTTTTTTCTCTCTTGTTACTGAGCTGAATCAAGACATCTATGAAAGTAAACAGTCGCATACAGATTTTGAAAAGAAAACTCATTCAACCACTTGGATTTCTTTTTTTATTGTGGTTATGGGCCTTATCTCAACAAGTTGAGATGTTGTCTTTTTTTTTGAAGGAGCAGCTGTTATATCTGTGCTGACTTACTCTGAAAGAACTCTGTTTCTCCTGTTTCTGAGCTGAATGAAAGTCTCCATGCAAGACAACAGCTGCACAGAGCTGCACACAGCTTTACACTTGAACACTCATTCATACACATGAGCCTGAAGGAATAAACATAGCAAAACAAAGATTCAAATTAAACTGACAATACACCAGGTCAGTGTACATTAAGCAATGGAATACACACAGTGCCCCTCCCTCTCAGACCAACAGAGGTCTGTCATCAGTCATGGCATAAAAAAAATATTTTCTGCTCCTCCTGTGTTCATAAAGAGTTTTTTTTTTTATATCTTTTTTAGTGTTCCCCAGTAAATTGAGTGTTATTCAAGAAGCAGAAGCAGCATCAGCAACGCCAGCAGCTGCAGAAGGGTTAGGGTAAGGGTAAGGGTTAGAGTTAGGGTTAGGTGAAGCCAATTATGCCTAATTATGTGTTATTTATTTCTCCCACAGGTTGCAGTTTATCGTCGTGCCCAGGACGGAGTCGGATTGGGAAGTATTAGGTAGGTTTAATTTGTTTTATAATTTGTTGTTGTATATTAATTTGTTTAATTTTTCTTCCCCCAGGTTGCAGTTTTACGTCGTGCCCAGGACGAAGCCGGTTTGGTAGGTAAGGTAAGTAATTTAGTCCCTTTGTCTTTCTCTTTCCTCTTTCCTTTTCTCTTCCTGTCGTCCGTTTCCTTTCCGTTTCCTCTTGACCTTTGACCTTTCCTCCTCCTCCTTCCTTTTTCCTTCAGCGTCAGAGGGGAGTGGTTAGGTTTAGGGTTCAGGAATTGGGCGGGGATTAGGGTTAGGGTTAGGGTAAGGGTAAGGGTTAGGGTTAGGATTAGGGTAAGGGTTAGGGTTAGGGTTAGGGTAGGGTTAGGGTTAGGGTTAGGACGAGGGAAGAAGGGCCTCCCCCTATTGGAGGAGGCCGGTGCTCTCTCCGTCCCCCTGCCGGATCTCCCGTACCCCTGATCCCGTTGTTGGGGGCGGGAGTCTTTACGGCGTTTGCCGTAACGGACCTCCGTCCACTCCATGAATTGTATGAAAGGTAAGTATGTATTTATTGTGTGAGTGTGTTCCAGGTGAGTATGTATTTATTGTTTGTGTTGTCCAGGTAAGTATGTATTTATTGTTATTTATTGTATGATTGTGTTCAGGTAAGTATGTATTGATAGTATGAATGTATTTATTCAATAATGAAATGTATAATTTATTAGTATATTTATTATTATTTATTAGTTTATTTATTTATTAATCAGAATATATCTATTAATAAACAAACAAAAAAACAAAAACAATAAACAACGAAAGAAGGTGTGCCAAAATAAACAAAGAAAACACGACGTTTCGGCCGATAAACAGGCCTTCAGAGAGCTGGAGCAATAATGAGCCTCTGCTCCAAATGCTCCTTTATATAATGAGCGCTTTTTTAACGATTTTTTTATTTAACGCTTTTGAACGGTTTTTTAATTAACGCTTTTTTAACAGTTTTTTAACACTTTTTTAATTAAATTTTTGCTCTCTTTTTATACATTTAAATCTTTTTAACTTTTTAATTGTTTTTAATAGTTTTTATCTTTTTTTGTACATTTTATCAGTTTTTTAATTTTTTTGTAATATTTTTTATTTTTATATTTTTTTTATTTTTTTAGGAAATGATGAGATGATAGACAGGTTAAGTTTAGGATAGGATAGAATAGTGGTTAAGTTTAGGATAGGATAGAATAGTGGTTAGGGTTAGGGTTAGGGTAAGGTTGCGGAAGTAGTTTCCCCTTCCATAGGAAGGGGAAGGAGCTCTGGCCCTCCCGCCATAGCGGTCGCCGTCCCGCCGGGTCCCTCCATAAAAGTAGGGGGGACGCTGTCCCCGCCGATTGTTGCGGTGGACTGTTGTCCAACTGTCCGCCATCAGGTAAGTGGTAAGTATTTATTTATTGTATATTTATTTCTGTATTTATTAATTGTGTATTTATATAATATTGTGTCTTAATCAACTTATTTATTTATTTATACTATTTATTTATTTATGTATAATATTTATTTATTTATTTATTAATAAAAACAAAAATAAAAACAAAAATAAACAACAAACAAAGGAAGTGTGCCAACTGAAACGACGTTTCGACCCTCCTCTGGGTCTTCCTCAGGTTTCTGTGGCACAAAAAAACTGAATGCAGCTGCTAAATAGAGGCGATGTTGCTCTCTCGAAGTCTGGAACTGAAATGAGGCTTCTAACTGCTGCTGTTCTAATTTAACAAAAAAAGCGATGAACGCTATTGCACTTTTGCACTTTATAAATTAGATAGAAAATAGGTAAATCCCAATGGATTCTTAATGTAATTGAACTTTATGAACTGTTTTTAATGTTTTAATAGTTATAAAATAGTTTTTTAGCGTTTTAATGTTTTTAAATTGTTTTTAATAAGATTTTGTATTTTTGTATTTTTTTAATGTTTTTATTTTTTTCTTAAATTTTTAATTGTTCTTAATAATGTTTTTAAGTGTTTTTAATCACGTTTTTAATGTTTTTAAGATTTTATTCATGTTTTTAAGCTTTTTTAAGATTTTTTTGGATTTTTAATGTTTTTAATAATACATATACACAAATTAAGGTTAGAAATAATACAAAGGTTAGGGTTATGATTAGGATTGGAAATAGGGCCAAATTATGGTTAGGGTTAGAATTGGGGCCAAATTAGGGTTAAGTTTAGGAGTTGGAGTTAGGGTTAGGGTTAGGGTTAGGGTTAGGTTAGGGTTAGGGTTAGGGTAGGGTTAGGGTTAGGGTTAGGGTAGGGTTAGGGTTAGGGTTAGGGTAAGGGTTAGGGTTAGGGTTAGGTTTTCTGAAAAAAGCCTCCCTCCCGTAGGAGGGAGGAGGTGCACGGGCCCTCCGCCCTTCGCGACGTCCACCCCACCAGTCCCCTCGGGATGAATTGGGGGGCTGACCCCTGGGGCGGCCATAGTGGACCGTAGTCCAGCCGTCCCCCATCCCAAATTGTTCTTTTTAATTATTTATTGTATGAATGTGTGTATGCTTGTGTAATTTATTTATTTATTTATTTATTTGTATGTATTTATTAATAATAAAATATAAAAAAATAATAAAAAAATAACAAAAATAAAAAAACAAACAACAAAAGAAGGTGTGCTAAAACAAAAAAATTCACGACGTTTCAACTCTTATGAGTCTTCCTCAGGTGAAAAAAAATGAGAGCACACAAAAAAAGGTGTAACCTCCTCAATCGCTGGAGGAGGAATGACAAGGAGAGCTGAGCTGCAAGTGAATTTATACCCTCGCTTTTTTTTCCGAACTCTCGCTTTTCTTTAACTTTTTAAATAAAATGAACTGTGAATGATTTCTTGGTTTTAATTAACGTAATAATCAAACTTTTTATTGTTTTTAATCAATATTTAAATTTTTAATAGTTTTTAATAATTTTAAATTGTTTTTTTCAACATTTTTCATTTTTTAACTTTTTATTGTAGATTTTCATAGTTTTTAACTTTTTTTGGTGTTTTTAACCTTTTAAATAGTTTTTAAGGTGTTTTTTTTAGATTTTTTTGGTGTTTTTAAGAAAAGAATTTTTTAATTTTTTTTGTTATTTTTATATATTTTTTATTTTTTTAATGTTTTTAATGTTTTTAAGAGTTTAATTATTTATTTACTTATAGGAAAAAAAAAAAAATAGAATTTAAGTTAGGGTTAGGAAGAAACAGAGTTAAGTTTAAGAATAGAGCTAGGGTTAAGATTAGGGCAGAGATTAGGGTTAGGTTTAGGCATAGAAAAGAAACAGGGTTAGGGTTAGGAAATAGAGCTAGGGTTAGGATTAGGGCAGAAATTAGGGTTAGGGTTAGGTATAGAAAAGAAACAGGGTTAGGTTTAGGAAATAGAGCTAGGGTTAGGATTAGGGCAGAGATTAGGGTTAAGTTTAGGCATAGAAAAGAAACGGGGTTAGGTTTAGGAAATAGAGCTAGGGTTAGGGTTAGGGCAGAAATTAGGGTTAGGGTTAGGGTTAGGGTTAGGGTTAGGGTTGGGTTAGGGTTAGGGTTAGGGTTAGGATGAGGGAAAAAGGGCCTCCCCCGGAAGGAGGAGGCCGGAGCTCTCTCCGCCCACCCAGCGGACTTCCCGCTCCCTTTGTCCCTTTGTGGGGGGCGGGGCCCTTGACGGCGGCGGCCGTAACGGACCTCCGTCCACTCCATGAATTGTATGCAGGTAAGTATGTATTTATTGTGTGATTGTGTATTCCAGGTAAGTGTGTATTTATTGTATGAGTGTGTTCCAGGTTAGGGTTAGGGTTAGGGTTAGGGTTAGGGTAAGGGTTAGGGTTAGGGGTTAGGGTTAGGGTTAG
>NW_027466136.1:1992500-1997500 GCF_046127955.1 Nelusetta ayraudi
TAGGTTTAGGAAATAGAGCTAGGGTTAGGATTAGGGCAGAGATTAGGGTTAAGTTTAGGCATAGAAAAGAAACGGGGTTAGGTTTAGGAAATAGAGCTAGGGTTAGGGTTAGGGCAGAAATTAGGGTTAGGGTTAGGTATAGAAAAGAAACAGGGTTAGGTTTAGGAAATAGAGCTAGGGTTAGGATTAGGGCAGAGATTAGGGTTAAGTTTAGGCATAGAAAAGAAACAGGGTTAGGTTTAGGAAATAGAGCTAGGGTTAGGATTAGGGCAGAGATTAGGGTTAAGTTTAGGCATAGAAAAGAAACGGGGTTAGGTTTAGGAAATAGAGCTAGGGTTAAGATTTGGGCAGATATTATGTTTAGGCATAGAACAGAAACAGGGTTAGGTTTAGAAAATAGAGCTAGGGTTAGGATTAGAGCAGAAATTAGGGATAGATTTAGGCATGGAAGAAACCCAGAGTTAGGTTTAGGGATTGAGCTAGGAATTCTTAAGGGCAAAGAAAGGGTTTGGGACTAAAAAATGAGCTAGTTCTTCTTCATATTTAACCCCCCCGGTTCTCTTGTGCCCACTGTGAAAATCCAGTATCTCTCCTTTCCCTTTCGCTCCCTGTCCGTCCAACAAACATTCCCTTCCAAACCAGACATCCTCAAAAATTCAGCCCCATGCTGTAAAAAGTGCTGAACCAGCAATGTGTTCGTCTCTTTCTTGTGTCTAATGTTGTGTAAATGTTGTGAAAGACGAATCGACAAACAATTTTTGGTTTCCCCCACATACTTAATTTGGCATTTCAAACAAAAAATAACATAAACACAGTTTTTGGACCTCAAAGTAAATTCCTGCTGAATTTTATGCATGATTTTAGTCTGACTGTTTTTAATAAATTTCAATTTGTAAAAATATTTTTGTCTCTTGAGTGGTTTTTCCCAAGATAACGACGGTAATTTAGCCCTCACTAGCCAATCATTCAAATTTTTATTCCTTTTATAGGCCGAGATTACGCTCGAATTTGGAATTAGTGTTTCCCGATTTGACATTTTTTGAAAATTTGTTTTAAATTTAGAATTTAACCCCGAAGCTGCCAATGAAAAAGTTGTAATAAGAGGAATGAAGTTTTTGTTTGGTCTTTCCCGTTTAACTTGGAATGTTTTTAAACAATTTCTCAGAAAGGGCCGAGTGTACCCCCTCCTTCTGAGAGACCGAAATAGAACCCCCACAGCTTGCCAAAAGTCATGTGACCTTGTGCAAATCCGTTTGAATCGAATTAATTGTGATTTGACTATGCCTCTGAATGTGTGTTTGGGATGATGACTGTTTCTTTGGAGTAGTGCGTGTGTGTCTGTTGGTTTAAAAAATACTTTGATGTCCAACCTGCGCTTTCTGTTAAACTTTGGTCCCCGAAAAACTGTTGTATCTAAAAAATTAATTGAATTTTGATCAACCTCCACCTTTAATTGGATCGAAGGATCATGGGAGTTCAAAAGGTTAACAAAGCAATCAAATTCCTGTCTGGATCCCAGCCAAATCCCGAAAATGTCATCCAGATACCTGACATAAATGGCTGGCTTCTTGGGACATTTGGCCAGTGCTTCCCTTTCCCAGTTAGCCATAAAAATATTGGCGTACGCTGGGGCAAATCTTTTGCCCATAGCGGTGCCTTTCACCTGCAGATAAAAATTGTCCTCGAAAACGAAATCGTTTCTGGTCAAATTGATCCGTAACAATTCGATGAGTTCGTCATCAGGTCGCTGTGGGTCCGGATTTTGTAAAAAAATCTGTTTGACGCAATCGATGCCCGCTTCAATGGGAATATTTGTATATAAATTATCCACATCCATCGTGAAAAAATGAAAATCTGAAGGGATTCTGATGCTTTTAATGAGTTGAATGAATGCGTATGTGTCTTGGACGTATGAAGGGTGTTTTGTGGACAACGGGTTCAAAAAGTAGTCCAAATACTCCGCTGTGTAGTATGTTTCACTTCCACAGTCAGAAACGATTGGTCTACCTGGGGGGATTTTGTGTGGAACTGGCCATGACTCCGGTTTCTTATGAATTTTGGGTAAAATGTAAAATCGTCTTTCCCTGGGTTGGGTTTGTCCAGCCAGGTATTGTCTTTGTCTGTGATTAATGTATTTTTTCTTTTTCAGGTTGTCCAGGATGTCCCGCACCAGAGGTACAGTATCCAGGTAAATTGGTCTTGTCAATTTTTTATAATAAACTGTGTCATTGAGTTGTCGTTCCACTTCCTGTATGTATTGTTCCCTCCCCAAAACCACAACAGCTGACCCCTTGTCTGCAGGCTTGATAACAATTTGTTTTTTACTTTTTAACTCCCGTAATGCATGAATTTCTTCCGACGGAATGTTCAAATCCCCATGAATTAATTTATAGTGTTTTTTAAGAGAATCCTGATCCCAATGAATTAATTGTTGTATGTCCAATGGCAGTAAATGAAATGGTGGCGTCCAATTGGAGGGGCCAATGAAGGGGGCCCTATCCTTCTTGGGTGCCTGTCTGAAATACGTGGCCAATTTGATGCGTCGATGATAATTTTGAAGATCCATTTCCAATTGTAATTTCTCATTTTTGTGTATTGCGACAGTAGGTATGAATGAAAGACCTTTGTTCAACAGATTGTATTGGGCTGTGGTAAGTTGGAAGTTTTGTGCGAGAACAATGACATTCTGCCCATACAAAGGTCGCGCAGAACTCACCCCCACTCGGGCCGAACTTAAGGGGTGTGTGAGTTTAAATAGGACATCCAGTGCCTGAACATGGCAGCACCCGTTTCGGACGTCCAGTGGATGTCATCTGGCTCCGTCGCGAATTGGTCGTCCGGCAGAGGAGGAATACAGGGCATGTTCCTCTGGAGGTAATTATTGAGAGCGGTAAGATTGTCCTTCTCCTCTTGTGGGAGAGCCTCCGAAAAGTTCACGAGAGGGATCCAGATCCCTGCATACGGAAACTTCCGTTTGGTGGACCTGATGATCCCCTGTAAACTCTTCATGGTGGTCTCCCCTTTGTTGCCTCTCCCATTGATGCCAAACGCCAACACAATCTTCTCCACAACCAGATCGACTGGAGCCGCAGTCTTTTCCATAAGGGCTTGTCCATGGCGGAAGTGGCTTCCCGGAAAGCTTTCCACCTGGAGGTCCTTCTGGAAGAAATCCGGGAAGCTGTAAACATTTGAGTCCCCAATAATGAGCCACTTCTTTCGGACAATCAAATCCCAGTCCGTCAGCTTCCTCTGGGTGTTGGGATTTCGGTGGACTCGGAATCTTTGTGGCTCAGGATGAGTGAAGAGTTCAAAAGATTCTTGGAAGACTTCCTCCTCCTCCTCCTCTCCTCTGCCTCCCTCATTCACCCTCTCATCCTCCTCGTGTTCTTCATCAGGGGATGAAGAAAAGGCCTGATGGACTTGAGCCACAATTCTAACTGGGGTCTGTGGGGTCTGTGGGGTTCGAAGAAGGGAGGAGGCGGTCTCCTCCACCTGAATCTCCTCACTCGACTCTTGAAAGAGAGTTCTGACCACCATCTCGTCTGAGTCCAAAGGTCCCTCCAGAACTCTCAAGTTCCGGTCGTCCTCCGATTCCCCCGAAGAAGAACTGTCTTCCTGCAATACTTTGCCCCTTGCCTTCCTGGCTCTTTGGAATTTGGGGGATGTTCCCGTCCTCACAGGCTGAAACCAATCTGCCTCCTCAACCTCGGTTTCTGTAGCCCTGGTCTTTGATTTGGCCTTTCCAGGAATCTTGGATTGGCCTTGTTGGGCCTGGACTAGAGCCTCCGTCTTCTTAAAGACCCGGGTCTTAGCCGTTTTTTTAGGCGCTGGCGGAGGCCGGTAGGAATCTACCAGATCCTCTACCTGTGCCTCCGTACTTTGATGAAGGACCCGTGTCTTGGCCGTGTTTTTAGGCGGGAGCGGAGGCCAGTCTGACTCATCCAAGTCCCGTCCCTGTGCCTCCGTACCCTGAAAAGACACCTTTGTCTTGACCGTTTTTTTAGGTCGGGGCGGAGGCCGGTCTGATTCCTCCAGGTCCATGGTGGCGGTGACCAAGGCCTCAGCATGGTCAATGGAGTCCTGCTTGATGCGAGGGAAGTTGCGTTTCGCCCAGCGGACTGCCACCTCAAACGCAACATTCCATTCCGGGGTCAAGAGGTCCGCAAGCATCTCCAAAGCCTCTTCCAAACACTTCTCATAATGCCCCATGAGAATCAAGCAGGTGTTGTAGCCCCAATTCTTCGCATTCCCTGTAATGAGATCTGCCGTATCTCTCGTGGGGGCAGCTGGCTTAATCATTCGGGACAAAACTTCAACCATCCTGCCAATCGTCCTGGGTTCCGGGTTCCCGGGCTTAGGCGCTACATTCTGCAGGTGGTGCACTGTTCTGATGACAGCATAGATCCGTCTGATCAACCGACCCAGTCTCGGATCTGCTGGCTGCCACGTCACATTCCTATCATCAGGCCTATTTGGGGCTGATGTAAACCGTCCAGGTTGGACTCGGTCCGGAGAGGGATCAAAGAGGGAACTGGCGTATTGTGTCGTCCTAGGGGGAGGCGCTGGCCGGATAGGTTTTCTGAAAAAAGCCTCCCTCCCGTAGGAGGGAGGAGGTGCACGGGCCCTCCGCCCTTCGCGACGTCCACCCCACCAGTCCCCTCGGGATGAATTGGGGGGCTGACCCCTGGGGCGGCCATAGTGGACCGTAGTCCAGCCGTCCCCCATCCCAAATTGTTCTTTTTAATTATTTATTGTATGAATGTGTGTATGCTTGTGTAATTTATTTATTTATTTATTTATTTGTATGTATTTATTAATAATAAAATATAAAAAAATAATAAAAAAATAACAAAAATAAAAAAACAAACAACAAAAGAAGGTGTGCTAAAACAAAAAAATTCACGACGTTTCAACTCTTATGAGTCTTCCTCAGGTGAAAAAAAATGAGAGCACACAAAAAAAGGTGTAACCTCCTCAATCGCTGGAGGAGGAATGACAAG